>NC_081407.1:569374789-569693198 GCF_030272615.1 Cryptomeria japonica | reverse complement strand
TGACTAGCCAAAGGTGTACTAACTGCTTTTGCATCCTGCATGTTAAATCTTTTCAACACCTTCTTTATATACTCACTTTGGGACAAATTCAAGGTTCTATTTTTCCTGTCCCGTGTAATCCTCATACCGAGAATTTGCTTAGCTGCACCCAAATCTTTCATAGCAAATGACCTGGCTAATTTATGTTTAAGATCATTTATATGTTGCATGTTAGACCCAACAACATGCATGTCATCAACATAAAGCAACAGGATAATATAACTGCCATTATCAAATCTCCTAAAATATACACAATGATCAGAATGACATCTATGATAACCATGTTCAACCATGAAACTATCAAATTTTAAATACCATTGTCGGGGTGCTTGCTTTGGGCCATACAAACTTTTCTTCAACCTGCACACCAAGTTCTCCTTACCTTTGACCTCATATCCCTGTGGTTGCAACATGTAAATTTCCTCCTCCAAATCTCCATGGAGAAAAGCTGTTTTGACATCTAATTGTTCAAGATGTAAATCATCTGCAGCCATAAGACTAAGTACAGTTCTAATTGAAGTCATTTTTACAACTGGAGAAAATATTTCATCATAATCTATACCCCTTTTCAATGCAAAACTTTTTACCACAAGTCTGGCCTTATATCTTTTCTGACCTCCTTCCTCCTCCTTCAGCCTATAAACCCATTTGTTAGACAACGCTCTTTTTTCTACAGGTAAAGGGACGAAGTCCCAAGTCTTATTTTTCATCAAGGAGTCCATCTCCTCTTTCATGCCTAGCTCCCACTGTTGTTTGACATCTACTTGCATTGCTTCTTCATATTCTTCTGGTTCACCAGAATCCGTTAATAAAATAGAATACAAAGAAGGAGAAAATCTTTCAGGGGGTCTACTTGACCTCGTAGAACGTCTAACACTTGCAGGAGTTTGTGGGACAATCTGTTGTTGCTGAGCATCAAGTACCTGTGGCATTTCATTTTCAGGAATCTCATCCAACACCACATATTTTTGTTTGTCCTGTTCATGCTTCTTTTCCTGCATCTGTTCTTTATACATGACCTCATTGAATATAACATCTCTACTTCTAATTATTTTCTTATTTTCAAAATCCCATAACCGATAGCCATATTCATCTATCCCATATCCAATGAAGGTACATTTATGAGATTTAGCATCAAGCTTGGTTCTGTTTTCTTTATCGACATGGACAAAAGCTTCACAACCAAAGGTTATCGGAAAATAATAATTTACCTTTTTACTAGTCCATGCCTCCTCTGGAATACCACCATCCAAAGGGGTTGAAGGTCCTCTATTTATCAAATAGACAGCAGTATGTACAACATCTGCCCAAAAATGTAAGGGCAATCCAACATGCAATCTCATGCTCCTTGCACGTTCCATGATAGTCCTATTCATTCTCTCTGACACACCATTTTCTTGTGGAGTTCCTGGAACTTTCTTCTGCTTTCGAATCCCATTTAAGGAGCAGTAATCTTCAAATGCTTTGTTGCAATACTCACCTCCATTATCCGATCTGAGACACTTCAACTTTTTCCCTGTCTCATTCTCAACCAAAGCTTTCCATTTCTTAGAAGTTTCAAAAACATCTGATTTTTGTTTTAGGAAATATACCCATATTTTTCTGGTTGAGTCATCAATAGAAATAACATAATAACAAAAGCCACCAAGACATGATACTTGTGCCAGTCCCCATACATCTGAATGTACAAGCTCTAACTTCTCACTCTTCTTCTCTTTCCCAACCTTGAGAAATCTGACTCTTTTCTATTTACCATAAACACAGTTTTCATAGAACTCTAAATCAATTTTCTTTAGTCCTGGAAATAGATTTTTGGAGTGAAGGGTTTTCATCCCTTTCTCACTCATGTGCCCAAGCCTATGGTACCATATTATCGAATCTGTTCTTGCAACATCTATTGTTGTTGTCTCTACAGTAACTTTATCTGTAGTAGCTAGGGTAGAGTAAGTGTTACCTGTACATAGATATAATGTGCCTACCTTCACACCTTTAGCTATTACTAATGATCCTTTGTTGACCTTCCACATATTGTCTGAGAGGGTAACTATGCAACCTTCACTACCTAGTTGCCTAGCAAAAATTAAATTTCTTCTTAAATTAGGAACATTTCTTACCTCCTACAGAAACCAGTCATTTCCATTCTGCAACTTGATCTTTATCTTTCCTTTTCCAACAATTTGACAGGGCTCATCATCACCCAAATATACCTGTCCAAAATCACCTTGAACATAATCTAGAAAATATTTTCTATGGGGTGTAGCATGAAATGAAGCCCCAGAATCTATTACCCAAGAATCATTAACATTACCCAGGAATCATTAACATTATCCAAACATTAATCATAAACCTAACGCCAACAAAACATGGGAGGAGTGGGAGGAGCGGGAGGAGAGGGAAGAGCAGGAGCTCAAATTTCAAATTTCCATCAAGGCGGGAACCCTTGTTCCAATGGTGAGAGCAGCCAGATCAATGGTGCTGGTCCTATGGATGATAAGGACAAGCCCCCGGACCTCCTAGTTCTGGTTGCTGACTCACAGTCCGGTGGTACTCTGTTTGCCGTGACAGCGGATTCTTCAGGGCATCTGGGGGTAGGGTCCAATGGGGGGCCTATGTCACTTGTAGACTCTGTGGATAACGGGAGGGAGGGAAAAAAATGGTCTTCTCTTTTTGGATCTAGACCAACTGGTAAATCCTCCCTTCCTCCTGTTAAGAACATTTCTGACCCTTCTAGTGGTAAGTTTGCTATCTCCATCCCTGACCAGGTTCTGGACCATAATATCAACAGTATGTCGAACTCCTTGGTAGGGAAGTTTATGGGTCCGCGCCCAAATATTGAAGTTGTTAGGGCCTTTGTTAATAAAAAATGGGCATTAAAAGGAAATGTAGAGGTCTCGGCTCTTCCCAAAGGTCTTCTGTCTTTCTCTTTTTCGTGTGAAGAAGATAAGGTTAAGATCTTGTGCGGGAGTCCCTGGATGGTGGGAAAGACAACCCTGGTTCTAAGAAAATGGCATCCGAAATTAAATATGAATGATTCTATTCTGGCGCAGGTTCCAGTGTGGATAAAACTCCCAGGATTGCCTCTTGAGTATTGGGTAGAAAGCATCTTCTCTGGAATAGCAAGTTCTTTTGGTGAGATGCTCTCTATTGACCCAGTCACTGCTTTAAAAAGAAGATTAACCCATGCAAGGTTCTGTGTTGGAGTAGCCCCTGAGGCAGATATGCTGGAACAGATTGATCTAGTTTCAAAACTAGGAACCTGGAAGCAACATATAGAATATGAAACTATTCCTTTTGCTTGTTTCCATTGTAAGAAGGCAGGTCATTGGGCAAAATCTTGTCCAAAAAAGAAAAAGGCGGAGCCTAATCAGTTAAAACCTTAGATTGAAAGCCAGAATATGCTAGAGAAAAGGGTGTGGCAAGTCAAAAACATAGAAAATAAGGAAAAAAATCTAAATTGCTTTTCTCCTTTGGGTGAACGAAAGGAAGCCCCAAACTCTATCCTCAGTCCCACTGTTCAGGAGGTAGATAGGAATGAAACAACCAAAGCTAGTCCCATAAAAATTACGCAGAAAATGGATTTGAATGATCAGAATGATCCTCCAAAAGTAAAAGATGAAGTGGTGGATGACATATATGAAAATCAGGCAGTAGAAGCTAGAGACTATCAACCAGAGGAAGGTGAGATCCCAGATCCACAAGTTGAAAGGATAGGCTCTTCTGTAGCCATACCTAGTTTTGAAATACAAGAAGCCCAAAAGTGTGCAATTTTGGGATTGAGTCTTTCGGATTCGGATCACCATTCAAGAAAAACAAACATTATTTCAACTGAGTCCAGATCTCCTAAATGGGGTAATGAAGATGAAATTTCCAAAATCCTAACCAATCCGGAAGTGGCTCCTGTGTCAGAAATGGAATGGAAGCAGCCTAAACACAGGAGTAAGAAAGCAGCAACACCCTCGATATCCTTGATTAGGAAATCCAGCAGAATAGCTCAAGTTGATGTGGGATACGTCTCCTCTTCCCCAGGGCGACCATCTAATCACAAAGTTAGAGACATGGAGGCCAGCAAGAACATAACAGATGGAACTCAGAAAACTCTCAAGGAGCTGGGAATTGGTAAGTAACTATGAAGATAATCTCTTGGAATTTAAGGGGTCTAAACAATCCCCATAAACATGATATTATTAGGAATATGATAAGAGATAGCAATCTTGACATTTTTCTCATTCAAGAAACCAAAATGAGTAGAGAAAAAGTTGAATCTTTGAAGTTTTTCAAAAATGGTAAAATTAGTGGGGGAAGTTCTGAGGGTGCTTCTGGAGGCATTGCAACCATCTGGAATCCTAACACTGTTAAAGGCCAGGTCATTATTCAGGAAGGTAATTTTTCTTGTATTAAATTTGAGCATCTTAAAGATGGTTTTTCATGGGTTCTCACAAACATTTATGCTCCTAATACCTTAAAGGCTAGAAACTCTTTTTGGAAAATGATAAAACAGGCTAGGGAAAGTTTCAAAAATCTAAGTTGGATGGTTATGGGGGATTTCAATACGCCTTTAAAAGAGGAGGAAAAATTTGGAGGCAGCCCGCCTCAGTTGGAAAGTAGAATGGCTCTCATGGATTTTATTAATTCTCTAGCTCTTAATGACTTGGAGATACAGGGTTGTAATTTCACATGGACAAATAGAAGAAATGGTAATGACCTTATTCAAGTGCGCCTTGACCGAACTCTTATTTCTGATGATTGGTACAGTCAGTATTTCTGTTCCTTATCTGCACATATTCGGGTTGGTTCCGATCACTTTCCAATTACTTTTAATGCTGATTTGATCAACAGAAGAAAAAACTATCCCTTTAGATTTGAAAAAATGTGGACTCTTCACCCTGATATTAAAAAGTATATTCAAAAATGGTGGAGTATCCAAGTTGAGGGAACGACAATGTTCAAAGTGGTTAAGAAGCTCAAAAGTGTGAAGGACAACATCCGAATCTGGAATAAGAACAACTTTGGGAATATATTTGAGGCTAAGAGTAAAATTCAGGAAAACCTAAAAGAGATACAGGACCAGATCCAGAAGGATGGTTTTAGTATTGTTTCTATTGCTGAGGAGAATGAGATTCTTAAGAAATACCATGATATTATTACTAAAGAGGAAATGTTTTGGAAGCAGAGATCGAGATGCAAATGGCTCAGGGAAGGAGATAGGAATACAAGATTCTTCCATATGTCAATTATCAAACATAAAGCCGCCAACAGGATGAACAAGTTAGTTGTGGACAGTGGGGAGTTGGTCAAGGAAGATGAAATAAGGAATGAAGCTAAGAGGTATTTCTTGGACCTCCTTTCGAGGGATCAAAGTCTGGATGCTGAAGCTCAGTCCTCTTTTTTTTAGAACATTCCTCGTCTCATTGATGCCCAAAATAATGTTTTTCTCTCTTCCATTCCTTCCACCTTAGAAATTAAAAATGTTGTTTTCTCCTTTGATGGAAACAAAGCTCCTGGTCCTGATGGCTTCCCTATGCTCTTTATTCAAGAGTTCTGGGACATTATCGGGACTGATGTTGCTAATGGGGTTAAGGAGTTCTTTGGGGCTAGAAAACTCTTGAAGGAAATAAATGGTACTTTTATTGCTCTTATCCCCAAGATTCAAGGTACTGATTCTCTGGACAAGTTCAGACCTATTAGCCTCTGCAATTCCTTTTACAAGATCATATCTAAGGTTTTGACCTCTAGACTCTTGTCTATTCTCCCGACTTTTATTAAACACCAATAGAATGGGTTTGTCCCTAGAAGACAAATTCTCGATTCCATTATTACTGTTCATGAGAATATTCACTCTCTTGTTAAAGCGAAGAAGCAGGGTCTCATCCTTAAGCTTGACCTCTCCAAAGCCTATGATAGGGTGGACTGGTCTCTTCTACAGAAAGTCCTCACTGCTTTTGGGTTTGCCCCAAGAATTGTGGATCTTTTATCCCAACTTACCACTACTACATCCTTTGCTGTTCTTGTCAATGGTTCTCCTTCAACCTTTTTCCAAGCTTTGAGAGGTCTTAGGCAAGGAGATCCTATCTCCCCCATCCTTTTCATTATTATGGCAGAATGCTTTGGATGGACCATGGAAAATTTGGTGCAGATAGGATCCTTTAAGGGTCTCCAACCTTCTTCTGCTGACCTTATTTGTTCACACCATCAGTTTGTTGATGATACAATAATTATGGGGGATTCAAGCATCTCAGAAGCTAAAGTTCTGAAGAATACCTTGTGTAAATATGCTTTTGCAACGGGGCAGATTATTAACTGGGCCAAAAGTGATGTCTTTTTCATTAACACTCTAGAGAGAAGACAACAAAGGATCAGTAGAATTCTGGAGTGTAAGATTGCTGACCTTCCTGCTACCTACCTTGGTCTCCCCATGGGGATTGCCCCTCCTGACTCCTATTGGAGTTCGCTGGTTGATAAATTTCACAAAAAACTTGCCGGTTGGAAAGGGGCTCTCTTAAGTCAAGTTGGTAAGCTCCTTCTTCTTAAGGCTACTCTTCAAAGTATCCCCATTTATGCTCTTAGCTTATTTAGAATTCCAGTCAAGTATGCTAAAGCTATTGAGAAAATTCAAAGAAGATTCCCATGGGCTGGGGTGGAGGAAAAGCAAAGAATGTCCTTGGTGGCATGGGATGAGGTCTGCAAGCCAAAAAGAAAAGGTGGTCTGGGGCTTAGGAAGATTCGCACTTTAAATGAAGCTCTCTTGTCAAAACAAGTTTGAAGATGGTTTAACTCTGATTCTGAATGGTGCAAAATTTGGAGAAGTAAGTATTCTCTTTTGTCCTCTTCTCTATCTTCTTTTCTTAATTCGGATCTTAGTATAAATGGATCTCATATCTGGAACCATGTTTCTAAATGTAAAGAGGTGATTGCTAAAGGTGTGACATGGAAACTTGGAAATGGTAGAAAAGTGAGATTCTGGGAGGATCCCTGGCTTTTTGACAAACCCCTAATGGATTTCTATGAGTGGGCTTCCCATGCCCCCTCTTGTATTGGCTCTTTTGGAACCTTAGTGGTAGATTACTGGGATGGGAACAACTGACAGAACATTGATAGTATTCATCCCAGTCTCTCCAAGCTCAAAACCCAACTGTCTGCTATCTGGCTGAATAAGGAAGATGATTCCCTAATTTGGAGATATAACCCCAAAGGTACCTTTACTGTATCTTCGATGTATTGTATCCTCTCTCCCTCCCCTCCTATGAATCCTTTCTAGTCTAAAGCTTGGTTAAAAGGGCTAACTCCTAAAATCAATATGTTCTTCTGGACTATTCTCCAAAATAAGATCCTTACTGTTGACAACCTTAAATGCAGAGGTTTTGCCCTTCCAAATAGGTGTGTGCTGTGCTTTCAAGAGGAAGAGTCAGTGGACCATCTTGCCCTCCACTGTTCTTTCTCAACCTCTATTTGGGAAAGCTTCCTCAAAAGCTTTAGTCTTGCTTGGGTGTTTCCTAGTAACATCAGAGATTTGTTCTCTTCCTGGCAAATTCATTGGACCAACTTTTTTCTGAGGTGTATGTGGCAGCTCTCTCTGCCTCACATTCTGTGGGGTCTCTGGAAGGAAAGAAACAATTGAATTTTTAGGGATGTGTCCTTAAATCAAGACATTGTTTTTCAGAAAATTCAAAGGGCTATTCAGGAAAATATGGGAACTATGGAGGTCTCTTGTTACTCAAACAACTCTTTGGAGTCAAATATCTTAAGAGCCTGGAATATGAAGATCACTGATGGTCATAATATCAACCACAATAAAAGGCTTGAAGTTAAATGGCAAACCCGTCCCCATGGTTGGCTTAAAATCAATTTTGATGGAGTAGCCAAAGGAAATCCAGGTCCTTCAGGCTGTGGAGCTATTCTCAGAGACGACAGAGGCATTTGCAAAGGTATGGTTGCTGTCCCTATTGGAATTCAAACCAATCATAAGGCAGAAGCTATGACAGCCCTTCAAGGCATTATTCTAGCCAAAAAATGGAACTGTACCCATCTCTGGATCGAAGGGGATTCCAACAATATTATTAAGTGTCTCAATGGGACCTCTCAGCCCTCTTGGTCGATCCACAATATAATTTTTTCTACCATTGACATCATCAGAACCTTCAAAAAATGCCACATATCCCATATATATCGGGATGCCAACTGTTCTGCTGATTGGGCTGCAAACGTGGCAGTGAAGAATGATACAATAACCACATGGACAGGTGAGAGCGGTCTTCCCGGAGATGTAAGACAAATCATAATAAATGAAAGATATCGAAGTACCCCAAAGAATCTTGATTGACAAGGCAATCATGATATGTACTGAAGTAAGCACTCTGAGTTACTTTGATAATGAGGTCCAATTAATCATTATAACATCAAAGTTAGCAGAATGTGCATTATAACTTGTCAAATCATTAATGCTACGCATGCTTTCTGGGCTTTTGTTTTAGCATCGAAAAGCTTTCTGTTTCACCAGCTCTGTAACCTGAACTTGACTGTGAGAAATGACACCATGGGCGGAAATAGGAGAAGATATGAGCCAAGAAGTTGTAAGGAGTGGAAACAAAAAAAAGAGGTGTGGGAAATTTTGCAGAAGGGTGGTCTTTCGAGCTTCCTTGAGAGACTCCATGGCCATGATGGAAAGATAACCAGCTTCTTCTACAAAAATTGGAAGAAGGGCAAGCTTAAAAAGGGCGAAAAACTGGTGGAAATTGACGAAGAGTTAATAGCTAAAGCTATAGGACTCAAAAGGGAGGGCTGCAATTTCTACAGAGACAGGAAGGTCAGCAGGGAAGCCATTGAAAGGTACCCGGTCACAGAGAAAGAGAAGAAAAGACTGGTAAAGTTGAGCAAAACCTATTACCCGCCTAGGGCTTTTGCAAAGCCCTGGCGGGAAATTCTCTTTGTTTTAATGAGGTATATAACTCTAGATGGTAGGTTTACGAAAGTATATGGATATCACTTTGTCCTCCTAAATCATTTTAGGCATAATGATAAGGTGAATTTCCCTTATTTCTTGCTCTGTTCTATGAATGCATCCCTAAAAGCATATAAAGAAAATCCTCGGGGTGACACTGCAATGCACCAGGGACTTATGGTCCTCATTTATGATCATCTAAAGGCCAGTAAAATCAATCGAATGCAGCTCTCTGTGGATTCAGAAGAAGAAATGTCTAATTCTGATTTCTCGGAGGAGGAGGATTCAGATAATGATTTCTCATCTAAAAATGAGGAAAGCTCTGATGACTCAGAGTATGAGAGGAGCAAGAAGAGGAAATCAAGACCCTCTTCTTCTAAGAGTAAAAAACCCCAAAGCAAACCCTTGATTAGTATTTCTTCAGAAGAAGAGGACTCTAATTTCCCTGAGGAGAAGAAGAACCCTAAGGGAGTGCTGAAGGAAAAAAGTAAAATCCAAGCCCAACCCAGGAAGAAGCAAAAGAAAACAGAGGAGACTGGAAAAGATCTGGAGGACATAGGCAAGGAACCGGAAGAGGACAAGCAAACAAGAACCCTGGAAGCTGAACAAAGCCTGGAGATGGAGACTATGGAGGAGACCCTCAGGGCCACTGACACTATTTCTGCCCTCCATATTGCTAAAGATGAATAGATAACCCTTGGTAAAGTTACTCCTTCTCCTGGTCCTCACCCCGAGGCCTTGAAGGGTTTTATGAAAACCATTGAATGGCTTATTGACGGGAATAAGAATACTGTGAATGAATACAAAAAACTCTGCAACAGAGTCATGATCCTGGACACCATTAACATTGGAGAGGGGAAGACTATGGCCAATTATATTGAAGATTTGAAGAACACAATTGCCAAAGCAGAAGACATCAGAGATGCCTTTAATCCTCGGTTTGAGAAAATTGAAAAGGAGATACAGGATAGAAAAACCCTGGAGGAAACTAATGAAAAAATGCTCTTGGACACAGTTGCCAAAGTGGACAAGATAGAGGAGTGCCTCAAGAACATTGCGGAGCAGAGTCTCAGCATTCTGAAAATCTTAGCCAACGACACCCATACCCTCATCAGCAAGCTCGATGATGAAAAGGAAACCCAGGAAATTGACCTGGATGCAGAAGGAACCAGGGAAGCCCAAGGTCCCAGAACTCGCACCTGTGGAAAGAGGAAGGAAAAGAAAGTGAATAAGGACCTGGAGGAGCTAAAGCAGTTGGGGCGACCTATGATGAGTTGGTGACTAAGGCAGAGGATCTACTGAAGAAAATTACTATGTAGTGTCTCCTTGGGTTCTTTGCTGTTTTTTGTTGTTTAGCTGTTTTTTCTGTTCGCCGGTTTTTTGGACCAGTCGATTTGTTTGAGGACTATATTTTCTCAGCTTTTTATTTTAACTATGTTGTAATGGTTTCGGGTCCTTAAAACCTATTTTTCAATTAATCAGAACATTATCCAAACATAAGATTAAAGCATCTTGTAAAGTATTACTTGCAATATTAGCTTCCTTACTATCATTTTCATTTTTGTCTCCTTCTTTGTTTTTCTGAGACCAACAATCTTTCTTTAGATGACTAGGATTTTTGCAGTACCAGCAATCTTTCTTTCCTCTAGATTGAGAGTGTCCTTTCTTTGACTTCCCTCGCGACTTGTCATTCCTAGGGCCTTTTCCTCTTTCCTTTGATCTTCCTCTGTTCTCCACATTCAAAACACTACCCGATGATGTTGGAGTCTCACTTGTGCTTTTCCTTCGCATTTCCTCACTTAGGATAACACCAACAACATCATCAAATACCAAATTATTTTTACCAGAGACAGAGTTACTTACAGCCATAACCAAGCTATTCCAGCTTTCTGGCAAAGAACATAAAATCAAGAGAGCCCTAACCTCTTCTGCAAAGGTAATTTTTACTAAAGACAGTTGACTGGTAATTGTATTAAATTCATTTAAGTGCTCTGCTACAAATCCTCCCTCACTCATTTTCAAATTAAACAAATGCTTCATAAGAAATACCTTATTCGAAGTCGAGGGTTTCTCATACAGCTTAGCCAATGTCGCCATCAAATCTACAGTCATTTTTGCTTTTGTTATATTGAATGCTACAGACGGTGTAAGACACAATCGAATGGATCCCAGTGCCTTTCTATCTAAAATGTCCCACTCTTCATCTGACATTGTGGTCGCTTCCTTTGCCTTTCCTTCCAATGGCCACCGCAAATCTTTTTGATACAGGTAATCCCCCATCTGCATTTTCCATAACTGATAGTTCTGGCTGTTAAACTTTTTGACCTTGAATTTGGAATCCTCCATTGCTCCCACTCAAATCTGAGAGTCCTGCCAATTTACAGAAAACCTCGCTCTGATACCAATTGTTAGGGTTTCAAGCAGATCTGAAGCAAATATGAACTAACAATTATATGTAGATTTAAATACAAAAGATAAAGAAATAAAACAGGACACAGATAACACAGAGATTTAACGTGGTTCACCCAGAATGGGTTACGTCCACCATACATAGTCGTCCAATCTTTCTTATTATCCAGCAAAAATAGTACATCAACCTTACAATGCCTTAAGCATCCTAGCCGCTTATAACATGCGTTTTTAGGGCAAAAACAAAGTCGGCCTTTTTAGGGTTTTATTACAATGTCGGTTTTCATAAAAAAATAACCAAATTTTTTTTTCTCGAGGGCTCCCGCCCCTGGACCCCCACTTTTCTCGGGGGCTGCCGCCCCCGAACCCCTGCCCGGGGCTTGGCTCGGCCCCGGACCCCGGCGAGTATACGTGCTGAGGGTACAGTACTTTGCTGATCAGTCGCCACATTTCAACATGACCCTCATGTGAATATCTATGATGGATTTCGTATGATTTTATTTTGAGTCATGAAGAATTATATTCATATGTTTGATTTGGAATCAATCAGTGATGGGATTCTTGACTTAGAGACCCAAAGGTTGCTCATTGAGTATGATCTTATTATGTATTGGGTATGTGACTTCTTGTGATGTTATCATGATGATTAGAATACATATCTATGCCTGGTTCCATTTATGTATGAGAAATGGAGTAAGGTTTATTGATGTTTGAGATGATGAATTGATGGTTGCATGTGATTTGCAATGGGGTTGCTATTGTTGTTTGACCCATGCCTTTCAAAGTGTAATGAATTCATGAATTGTTAAGAGAACTTGTATGGATTCTTGAATGCTTATGGATATCATGAATAGATGCTTGTATTATATTATATAGTTGTTGTATGCTAGAAATGTGGTATCAATCTGCAAGAGGAGAAAACAATTCAAACATACACATGAAACATTGCATTAGAGGTTAGAAATCCAAACAAAGCAAGTTAATGAATCTAAACTCTTTAAAATCGTTCCATGTTCCTCTATCTCTAAAGATCTCTAAGATTCAAGGTGGCCCTCACTTGGAAGAGCACTTGATCCTCAAGATGACAACCTAGAGAACGAGATTTAAATAATTCTAGGATCAAAATGGATGCAACTAAGATCCTAGTGATATACTAAGATGAGATGATGAAGATGAAATGCAAAACTAGATGATTAAGATTTAGACGAGTTCCAAATTGAAAGCTAAGATGATGCTATATGAGTTAATTAAGATAAGAAAATATATGCATCTAATATAAATGAACCTAAAATGCTATGATATGAATGCTTGATGCTTTGAAGATGACAAAGAGAGCTCCGTAACCTGCAAAATGACTATAAGTTTGATGCACAAAAGACTTGATATTGAGAATGAAGAATGAGAGCTCTATTTATAGGGAAAATAGGGCAATGGAGGGTTAAGATTGAATAATCTTAACAATGACTAGGATTGAAAGTTACTCAATCCATGTGAGGGATTCAGTCCAATCTCAAGTTGACAAATGTCACCTTGAGAGGGCTTAAGAGGAGATGTAAGAGGCATTAAATTCTCGAGGAGGCATGAAGGTTACCATAGAAGGTAAGGTTATGGTTAGGTTAGTGGATAACCAATGGATAAAGCCTTTACCCAAGGGGTAAACTCTTGTGCAAGGGTTAATAGGATAACTAGGGTCAAAGCCATGAGTGCTTGATGAGACCCTTGAGTTAGTTGAGGGTTAAGTCAGAGAGAAAGTCTCTAACCATGTGGGAAGGTTGAGTTAACCATTAATGGTTATGAAGACTTTGAGGGTTCACTTGTTGAAGACATAAAGCCTTTAATGCATTTCAAAGACTTTGGAGGCTTTAAGAAGTGACTTCTCTTTGCTTAGGAATGTGACAATAATTAGGAGATGAATTAGGCTAAATTGGAAGTGATTAGAAGAATCTAGAAGGGGTTTATGAGGCAAGTGGGAGAATGTAGGAAAATGCAAGTGGGTGAGGGAAAATAGGATTTAATTAAAATAAAATTGATTTATTTTAATTGTTGGTTGCAACTTGCATTTGTAGGATTTTGCAAGTGGGGGGATTTTTAAATAAATTTAGATTTATTTAAAAGGGGTTTTAATTAAATGTAGATTTAATTAAAATGGCTAGAGGGGGAATTTTAAATAAATGGCTATGATGGAGATTTTAATTAAATGTAAATTTAATTAAATGGCTAGGATAGAAGAAGGGAAATATTAATCAAATCTTTAATTTGATTAATAGGCTAATTTAGAGAAATAGGGATATTAATTAAATCTTAATTTAATTAATTGGAAGAAATAGGGATAGTTAAATGAATAAAATTCACTTAATTTATATTTCATTGTGGGATCAAGTCAAAACATTTTCTTGGTAGTAAGACCAAGTGAGTATGCTTTGTTATGGTTGGTATGCCATTATGAAAAGAGATTATTTATAATACTGAGATTATGGAATGTGAATCATTGTATTATATTTTTATTTTTATACCTCATTCAATTGAATGGGATGAGCCTAGGACTAGGTACTAAAGTGGATTTAGGGAGTGATAATGGGATTCACCTAGTTTGCCCAACACTTCACCTAGTTGGTGTTGCTCAATTCCACCAACTCACCAGGCCTAATTGCTCTCCAAGCCTCCAATTCCTTCTCAGTCTCTTCTAGGGCTTGACTCTTTACCTTTCCAGGGTGTTTTCTTCAAGTGATTTGGCAAGGAACCCTACCAATTTCACTGTGCTTCCCATGTGCTCAATTATGGCTTCTTGGCTTCAAGTTGTCAAAATGACCTCCTACCATTGTGAGATGATGCAGAGGTGTGGAGGTGTCTTCATTCATATTTTGGATGCATTTAGGGTCTATTTGAGGTTTTCCATCAATAGGTTTCTTACCGATTCCAAAATCTTGCCTAGAAAAGGGTTACAAGGAATTAGCCCAATTAGGCCTCCTAAAACTGGTTTTTTAGGGCTTGAGTGAAAACAGTCCAAAAGACCCCCAAAAATTTTTGGATTTCCTTCAATGGTTCATCTAACCTCAAGTAATTTTTATGGTTTTAGCTTCTTGTTCCACCATTCAATGTGCTAACCCCAAAATGAGGGTTTTGGAGGGTTTCTAGGCCTTCTAGGTGGCAGTGACAGGTCAAGTTGGGGTTTGTGCAACAAATGAAAATTTTAAGGATCCTCCTTGCATTTGAAACTCTTTACCAACTCCTTGGACCCCTTAAAAAACTTAGAAAGTGATTTGACATCCATCCCTGCACTTGGCACTCCATTTTCACCTTATTTCCTCTATCGAGATTACTCCTGGACTCGCCTAGAATAAGGTGACAGTCATATCAAAGATCTTCTCCAGCACTTGCACCTGCATATGTACACTTTTAAGATGGTTTCCCTCCATGTCCCAACAAGCCGTGATGGCAGCACGTGTGGAACTCATGGGGCAATCATATTTACAAGAAAATTGCTATATACAAGCCAAAACTGGCTGCTTGCAAACTAAAGCAAGAAAACACTAATGAACAGTATCTACAAAGCCCTAAATTAAACCAAAAACACAATAACACACAAGATAAACTCAATCCATTTTTGGATCAATGGATTCAATCCATCTTTAATTACAAAATGAGTCAAATCAAGCCAAAACACTGCCAACTAGTCTGAAAATGAGTAGTTTCAGATTGTTAAGCTTGCAAAACACATTCACCAACCTTGGTAACCATGCAAGAGAGGGTTATTATATCTTTCCATGTGTGGAGTCATCCTAGGGCATTGAAAAATCCCTAACTCCATCGCTAACCATTTCAGGACAAAAGTTGTCATGACAACTTTTTGCAACTTTGCAATTTTTGCACTTTTGGTCTTTCCAACCTATAAGACCTATTCCAAGCCATAAAAAATGACTTTTAAAACTTGCCTAATACTAATTTAACCATCCCTAATGCCTGTACCAATTTTTGACACTTTTGACCACCAAAAAGGTCAATTACCTACTCAAACTCACTATTTACACAAAAATGCAAACCTAAGAAGTATGAACACAACCTAGGCCTACATTGACTCAAAAATCTAACTCTTGGACCCTCCTAGAGTCCTTATTCACCATTGAATTGGCTAGGGTCAGTACAAGCCAAAATTGAAAAAACTAAACAATCTAAGTCCTAGGTGCTCTTGCACCAAGTGGTTCCCAACGCGTACTCGACCCAAAGTGGTATGGAGGCAACCACGTTGGGGATTTTCTTATTTAAGTGATAACATTAATTAAAACATGGGATGTGATAAAAAATTAATGAGAGATAAGTAGCAACCCAAGCATGCCGTGAGAGCTCGTATGAGACTAAGGATGACTTGGGAAGGCATGCCCGCACATTTAGGTGTTGGTTCTTACCTGGAGTGGTTTGCTTGCACATGTGGCACTGATTCTTGCATGATCATCATTCTTGTCTATATGAAAGAATGCTTTGGTTTGTGTGGTGCATCTTCACAAACACACGTGATGACAATCCATACACTATAACTCTAGTATCTAGGTCCTGATAACTGAGTAGAACCCTATGGATTTAATGTTGCTTGATGTTTTGGGTTATCTCATTGTGATATATGTTGTATGACAATTTGGTGTTGCTTTTGTGGGAGCCTCCTTGTTCTTATTGTCTCTAGTTGAGGATGCTTATTTGTTTTTTGGTATTTTACTTGTTGTTGCTCAAGAACATTCTCTTACTTGATTATTTCTCTTTGATGTGAGTTATGCATTGTTGGCATATTCATATTGATGTGGATTTATGACTCTTGTTGGTGTTATAATTATGTTGAGTATTTTCTCCATGTTGGATCTTGTGTAAACCTATTGTTCTTCCTTGTATTCTTGCACGACTTTCTGGGTCGTGTGACTATCTCTACGAGTAGAGGTGGTGGACCTAAGGGTACCACATCATGGTTTGGTGGCATTGACAACCACCATTGGGGATTAAAGGACTTGGTTCATGACTGGCTCGATGGATGTTACCTCCTTCCTCAATACTGGATCCTTCCTATTTTCTACTCTTTCTTATGAGATACAATCATTTGTATATTGGATCATGTGATGTATAATTTATCATGTATATATGGAACACTCCAATTGGAGATGGATGTATAAATGATATCGAATATGCATTGATATTGTCTTATGTGCACCGATGTTGGATCAAAAATGATATATGATCTCTTGTGCTTCTTTATTAGCGATGTATCATGATGTTATCACAGAAATATTTTTATTAGTGTTTTAAAATGAACATAGATATGTTGGTTTGTGTTGGATGTTGATTTAGTCATCTCCTAGTAGGTCACAAGTGAGTGACCTTGTCATGGATACATTGCTAAGGTAGCGACATCAGGAAACCGTTAGAGGTGAATTGAATTATCTTGGTTGGTGCTGCAAGAGTTAGTCTTCTGCACGTGCTTAGTTGGTTAACGATTAGTTCACTTAATCTTGAGGTTGAGTGTTAAACTTGTATATTCAAGCATGATGGCAATTTATTGCTTCAAAAATTTTTTTTCCATGCATTTCTTGTACATTTTTCTCTTATCCTCTAGGGTTCCTTGGTGGGGCATTACATTGACATTAAAGGAAGCTAAGGAGTTATAGAAAATGAGGTAAGTAGTATATAGTTGCAAGGAGAAAGATATTGATGGTGAGGAGAAAATAAGGCAATGTGGTTGTCTTATGACCTGTGAGACTCTCTTCTTTTGAAGACCTTAGAATTTCCACCCAATACAAATATTTATATTGTAGCAAGGGAAGCTTATTGAACAAATAGCATGAAGCCTCTATATGATAAATTTACAAATATATTTACCCACTCAACATTAGATATAGAAGAGGAGATGGAACCTTTTAAAACTATTAAAACATGCTCACTGCATTGGATTATATAGTGACTATAAAAATAATTTTTTTTGTCAAAAAGTTGTGAAACACATTAGAGAAAACAATTTTGGAAAAAAATGAGGAAAAGGCAAGGTTCAAGTGTTAGTATGTTAGCTTCCAACCATAAAACCCAAAACAAATGAACTAAAAACCATTCCAATACATACCAAAGGAGATTAAAAAGCATAAAAGAAGCTTAACACAATGAAAAGAAAGGAGAAGAGCCTCCCTAAGATGCTTCCATGATGCCTTTGTTAGTTCTCCCTTGTTTCTCTCTTGTCCAAGATCCAAATGAGTGTAGCTCTCAGTATTTAGCACTAACCATGGATGCCAAATGGAGATTCAAGATGGTTGAAAATGAAACACTAATTCTATGCAAATGCTTAACTAGTGTTGCTATGAGAAAGCTTAAGTATCTATGCTAATTCTAATATATAGTAACAATGCTAAAATGCTTCCTCCTTTTCTTGAGGAATGAGGCTCTATTTATAGGAAAAATAGAAGATTGGATGGTCAAGATTGATCTTGGTTTGTGAAAGGCTAAGATTGCATGATTTATGATCCATGTGATGATTTTCAACCTAATCCCATGATGACAAGTGTCAACATGAGATAGCTTGAGAGGAAAGGGAAGGAACATTTAATGCCCGAGAAGACATGTGGGTAACCTCATGTGGGTTGGGTTATTGGATAAAGCTATTATCCAAGGGTAAGGTTATTACCCAATGGGTAAACTCTTGTGCAAAGTTTTCCCATCATTAAGCCTTGAATAAAGGGTCAAAACCCATGTGGGTTAGTATGTTGAAGAAGGGAAGCATTATGACTCCGTAAGAGTCTTAAATGGTTGAGATGATGGGTCGAGGGTTAATTTTGGTTTAGGATTGTGCAAATGATTAAAAGAGGGATTAGGCTAATTTAGAAGGTCTTAGAAGAATCTAGAAGGAGGTTAGAAGAATCTAGAAGGGGATTAGTGAGTAAATGGGTTTGGCAAGTGGGTGAGCATAAATAGGCCTTATAATTAAATGTTTTCTTTAATTAAAATAGGGAGTGCAACTTGCATTTGTAGGAGAATGCAAGTGGATGGGAAATTTTAAATAAAATATTGATTTATTTAAATAGGGATTTGATTAGGGTTTTTAAATAAATGTTTAATTTATTTAAATGAGGAGAAAAGGGGGAATTAAATAAATTTATCAATTTATTTAATAGATGGGACTATAGTCAGTAATTAAATAAATTTATGAAATATATTTAACTAGGATAGAAGAATAGGCTAAGGTGAATTAATTAAATGCAAATTTAATTAATAGAGGAATATTAATGCATTAAATAAATATTAAATATTCATTTAATTCGTGGACAGATTTATGTGTCTACAAGTACAAAGGATATCCCTTGGTTAAGTAAGCCAAGGTGAGACATAGGATTGCATAAGATTATAAAAAGTGTCTTAACCTTATAACATGATACATAACGTGATAACTTATCACCCACTAAGGTGGAAATGTGATTCCATGACAAAACCATAGATGGTGGAAGTTTCACATAATGTGAAAGTGTTCTATGTGGCCCCTAAGTAAGCTTAATTAAGAGAAAGGTGTAATTAGAACCTAGGTGAAAAAATAACAAGGTACATTACCTTAATTAAAGGTATAAAGTTGTAAAATACTATTAGATTAAGGAATCACAAGCATATAGGTGCACATTACTTTGAAAGATAGAAAAATTTAGTAGGTTTCAAAATAATTTTTGCAAGGATGAATTTCCCACATCATGGGATGAGATTGTGGTTGTACTCTTAAAATAATTTACAGGAAGGGAGGCACAAGAATGTTTATTCCTACCAATTTCCTATGTTGAATCATTTTAGATATAGGATTATACCGAGTTTTCCTCTTTTCCTTCTAATTTCTTTAGAGAAGTTACTGGTTGATGTATTATTGAGAAATTTTGATATGCCTCTTCATAAATGTCAGATTTATTTCTTGAATAAGTTTCAGTTGCGAACAACATTACGTACCAAAAAAATTTCAACCCATCTAAGTTGCATCCTAGATGTGGGTCAACCCCTACTCCTCATATAAGCTGGTGGGTCCCCTATTATTTATTACTCAAAACATCTCCGATTGGATGTTAAGATCCCCCACTTGTTCTTATTTCTCCCCAAGAATCTCCTATAATTGTTGTTACTAATAACTCTAATGTGATTTCCATGCAACCAAAAGACCCCAAGGTTAAAGATACTACTAAGGTCATTAAATTTTATTTTCTCTTAAGTACTTTAAACCTATTGAAAATCCTATTATTGATACTCTTGATTTGGGAAGAGACAAAGGTAGAGTATTGAATTGGAGGGGCTTTGTTTTGGTTTGCACGATAGCACTAGGTTGAATGGCCAACTGACACACATAAAATTTGTGATAAACCAAAATTTGTTTTGGTTTCCCATCTCCTTTAATGGCTTTGTTTTGGTTTCTTTCTAGTTATTTTCCTGGATAAGAAGAGAAAAGAAGACATCCTTCAAGGGGGTCCTTTCCTAATGGATGATATGGGGGTGTATATCAAAGAGTGAGAACCAGATTTTGACCCTTTTCGAGCTAAGATCGAAGAAGTCCTAGTCTAGATAAGGCTCTACAATCTCCCAAGAGAATATTGGGAGACTGAAACCCTCAAATATATTAGAAATAAGATAAGGATATTTATCAAGGAAGATGAAGTAGTAGAAGCTATAGATGGGAGTGTCTACATAAGAATTTGCATAATGTGGCGACCAATCTCTCCATTGCCAAAATAAATAGAACTAATCATAGATCAAGGTATCTAGGTTCATAAGATTAAAGTAGAAAACATTGTAGAAACTTGCAATTTATGTAAGAGAAATGGACACAAAGAGAAGAAGTGTTTGAAAAGAAGTAAAGGTAAGGAGAAAGAGGGTCTGGAATACATGGAGGAAGACCAAACAAACCAGGAAAGCATAAAAGAAGCCGACAAATCAAAGGAAATAGAAATAGAAAATCCGGAAAAAGATAAGGAGGTTGGAGATTCAGGAGCAGATAGTCAAAAGGAGTCAGATCCCTCAAGGAAGGAAGGGGAAGAAAGATAAAATGTTTTAATGGGAAACAATCCATGCATGGCAAGTCTTGGAATTGCAGGGCAAGAGGCTATGGCTCACTTGAATGAAATGAGGCTGATGGGAGATGAGACAATGTTCATGAACTTGTTGGAGGAGATAAATAATGTTGAAATGACTATTGATAGCTGAAATTTTGGATTCACGTCATTAAAGGAGATGGGAAATAATACAGAGAAATCACAGAAGTTAGATGCAAATTCTGTCACAACCCTCCTTTATCACTTTTTGATTTGATACAATTCTATTATATTTTTTGGTTGAGCTATTGAAAATAATTAAATGAATATTACAAAAGAATAAATAATGGACCCACATACACACTTGGAGAATATAGTTTAAATAGGCATTATTTATTTATTCTTTTTCCCATTCCCAATTATGGCACATGTTGTAGGAGAAATTAGAAGCTTCTAGAGGAATCTTCAAACCTTGCATGTAACTCCCCCACTAGGATATCAATCAATTTTGCATGAGTCCAATATTGAAAAAAGAATCTCATTTTTAATTAATTTCTCCAGATAGCGGAATTAAGGGATTTCTCCTATATATTGTATGCAAGTATTCAAAAGAGGGAGTTGGTTATTCTTTGAAGAAAGTTTTCTCAAATAGTTTGTTTTTAGTAGTCATATTTTTTTCATTTTGGAAGAATAGTTAAGGTTGTTTTGAAGAATTTTGTTCCAAGCTTGCAAGGAAGGATCAAGGAAGGCTAGGCTTGAAGATTTGGAGAGGATTCAACAAAAGGCTTCTCCAGGTTCCCTCTTTGCATTTGTTAATTCCTTATGTAAATTCTTTTTATTTTCAAAGGAAATATCTCCTCCTAGATTCTTTAGTTGAATATAGCTTTCTAAAAGAAATCATTTCTTATATTGTTAGATAGAAAGGAAATCTATTTTTCATTAAAGAAATGCATTGATAAAAATTTCTTTCTTTTTAAAAATACAAATGCAGATTTCTCTTTCATTTGTTAATCTATTATTTAATCTATTTAAAAGGAAGAAGTCAGATTCTGTTTTTTCTGTTTTTTTAAGATCTAGAGAAGATCTTGAATTAAAAAAAGAGGAAAATAAATCATGTTTTTTTTCAACGTCTCTATTCTTTTTGAAAAAACTTAAATTCTTTTTATCTCTGTAAACAATCCTTTTCTTTCTATGCTTATAATCATTGTATTAAGAAATCTCGCTATGTGGTATAATATTTTAAGTAGGAATTCTTCTCAGATTATTTGTATAAAGTCCCTGTGGAAACATTATCTTGTTATTTATTTATTTCAGAAATCTCTCTCTGTGAATATCAATTTCTTGGAAATCTCATCAAGATTTTTATCATCTCAACATAAGACAAATTTGTTGAATATGATCTCTGTGAAATCAAAATTTATACATGTACCTATCTCAGAGGAGATTTAACTCTCTATTTTATTGCTGCCTCGAATTCAAGCATAGTGTATTCCTTGGACTCCTGTGAGATCATCTGAAATAAATTTCCTCTATTATCTTCCATGCCTATGAATGAATTCTTATTCTTATTTTTATGATAGCATTTTTTTTATATAAATATACCCCTCTTATATCATTAAATAGACTGGAGTAAAAACCATTATTAATATAAATATATATATATTATATATATATATATATAAATATTATTAATTTATACAAAAAAAATGGTAATAAATAAATAAATAAGTATTATGCAAAGTTTTTTCGCAGAAGTAATTTCGGGCAACGTGTAGGGGGAGGCAGCGTAAATGTAGCTGCCGGGAAGTGGTACCCTCCACTTCCCGTGCGGTCACTGTTACGACAATGGCTGCAGGGGGAGTGGAGGGGCCCACGGTGTCCCCTCATCCCTGCGGGCCTGCACCTGCAGGTCCGCAGGGGTGATGGGACCCGTGGCCCCCACCCCCCCATTAACTCTTAAAAATAAGTTTCATTTTTTTAATTTATTTATTATTTAGATTTTTTTTTATATATATTAAATTGTAAATTAAAATTTGTTAATAATTGCTTTAGTTTAAATTTTAAATTAGTAAATTAATCTTAGGAAAATTTATAAATAATTAGGATCATTGTGTAGTAAATTTGTAATTTTAAATTAATGTATATAATTGGAATCTCTCAATCCATTTGAGATTTATTGGGTTACTTGGTCGGTAATTTTAGGTTCATTTAAAACAATTAAGTCATATTATTATGATTTGATCCAAACTAATTGCTCATTTTGAACTAGTAACTCTATAATCAATTATTCTCGTGATAGAAGTAAACGTTGCTTAATTTTGTATATAAATGACACTATTTTTGCATCATACAAATTACTTATATATTAATTTGCATTCATTGATGAGCAAGTTACATTTCCATCATCTTCATGTAAGTTACACGTTTTAATATGTGAGTTCATAATTGTCATTATCATGCAATTATATATTAAATAGTTTAGTTGTAGAAGAATGGTATTTTTATCAAGTGGTACTCGAATGCCATCGAAGTAGTTATTCCAATTAATTAAACTTTGCAATGTCCAATTATGTACATTCAATTCATAATTGTTTTCAAGCATGATGTTTTTCATAGCTTCTTAGTTAGAAAACTAAATAAAGGAAGTCGGAAAACCAAAACCTAGCAGCATTCGGTATATACAGTGCCTCTGGGTCATGCTTACGGGCAACGCTGTCGTGTTGAACTACTGCACTTAATGCCTAATAAAGCTGCATCAACGACGTCTGTGGCATCATCCCTATAAATCGTTGGGGAGTAATAAGGGACACTTGGAAGTTAAAATCCAAGGGGCGGGTAATCCACCTTGGATTGATAACCTAATAAGATAATCCTTAAATGATTTTTCATCCGCTGAGTTAAACCATAGTAAACCCCCTTTTAGGGTTGATTGAGTGAAATGCTTTTATGAAATTGATTTATTCTTGAAGAGTTGTTGACGATTGACAATTGGGTCAAGGGTGACGCTTATGATATGTATTAGGATCTAGTTGTTTTAGGCCACAAGCAATAGGCCACCTTAAGCCTTTGCTTAAGTGCTACCACCATGGGTAGTAACCACAAAGAAACCGTTTGGGACATTGACCCTAGAAAGGGTTGCATACCCACTAATCAGTTTACATCAAACCATAGAGTAGAAAATAGAATTACATACTTTACGCCTTGATCCCGTGCCGAAATGGGCATGTAGGCAGTCTAGGGACGGAGTTGTCCCTAGTACTCAGGCATTCGTGGACGGGGTCTAGGTTTTGGTAAGAAGAAGGATCGAGAAGAATCCTAATTTAAAAGATAAGTATAATAAAAAGGGAAAAGTAATTCAATGCATACTAGGAAGGAATCCCGTATGGATTCGCTTGACTTCCCGAGGCTTTAAGCCAAATTTAGATGCGGAATTCAAGCTTGTATTATGTTATTTTGATTTCTCCTAAGGATGACGGCCTTGGTGCACTCCTATTAGAAGAGTGTAGTACTTAGTGAGTGACTCAGAACTCGAATGGTCCAGATGAGTCTAAGTCTCTGGCCAGAGCACCTCCTATCCCAGTTGGATAGATGCCTACCCCATATGGGTAGATGCCTATCCCGTATTGGATAGATGAAACCTTCTGCTCTGTATGGACAAATTCCTAACCT
Organism: Cryptomeria japonica; assembly: GCF_030272615.1. Classification (NCBI taxonomy): domain Eukaryota; kingdom Viridiplantae; phylum Streptophyta; class Pinopsida; order Cupressales; family Cupressaceae; genus Cryptomeria; species Cryptomeria japonica. The sequence goes on along the minus strand of NC_081407.1, from coordinate 569,669,129 downwards.
GTATGGTTAGATGCTCATCCCGGATGGATGAATGCCTAATCCTAATTGATGGATGCCCAAAGTATGCGATTGAATCAAACACAAATGATTAAAGTAAACAAAAAAAAAAGGTCAAATTTTGTTGGGTTGAGTAAAGTGGGTTATTACAAATTCCCTTGGAAAAACATATCAAAGAAGAACCCCATTGCAACATAATAAAAGAAGTAGACCGGGTGAGGATATAGAAAATATGATTTTAGAGGGAGGAAACACCAGACCAAACTCTCCAAGGTTGGTTTGTAATAGTTCGTCCCCTTTTAGGGTTACTTCGAGGAAAATATGTTTTGATGACATAGTAAGCATAGAGATGGAGGAAGAAGATACCTTTGTTATGGAAGAGGAGGAAGATGTGAGTGATTTAAGGAATATCGAGAAATCAGTAGCCTCTTCGAGAAGAATCAATGTGGGGGAGAAAAAGAGTAGAGGGAAGAAATCTAGAAGAATACAACTAGAAGTGGCAGGCAGTGCGAAAGGACAACGAAAGCTGAGATTTGTGAAGGGCTTTACCCTTCCTGGAGGGCAATGAAGATCCTATCTTGGAATGTCAGGGGATCAAATACCCCTGAAAAAGTTTACCTGATCAAAAGAGGTGTTGATTAGGCAAATCAAGACTTCATTATGCCACAGGAATAAAAAATCAAACCAGAAGACAAAAGTAAGTTCCAACAAAAATAGAGAACATGGTAGAGTTCTATGGTGGATGTCGAAGGATCGTCAGGAGGTTTGAGTACCCTTTGGAGATCGTACCCATTCAAGGGAGAAGAGTTGGCCTTGAAAAAAATAGTTTGCAGTGTTGATGAGGAACCTTTAGGACAACAATGAATTCAAGTTGATCAATGTTTATGGACTGACATCAAGGGGGGAGAAAGAAGAGGTATGGGAACAAATCTCAATTTTTTTCGCAAAATGTAGGAAATTGATGTGTGATCCTAGGAGGGAATTTTAATGCAATCTGAAGCCCAACAGAGAAAATAGGTGGTATTAGGGATTATAATAGCAACACTTGTTGTTCAAGAACTTCATAGAAGGGAGCACAATAATAGATCAAAAATTCAAGAATGGCTACTATACATTGACAAATAGGAAAGCATGATGTGACCTTATTGCCCCAAAATTAGATCATTTTCTTTTGTCAGAAAATTGGAATTTTTCTTCCATTGTATGGGAGGCTTCCATTGCTCCCTACACCGGCTCAGACCACTTTCCTATCACTTTATTGATACAAAATGATAATGTCACAATAAGATGCCGGTTCAAGTTCAAGAAGATGTGGTTGTGAGATGCAAAATTGAAAGAGTTGATTGCCTAGTGGTGGTCGAATGCACCCAGGATAAAAGGTACAAACACTTTCACAATGGTAAGGAAACTATAGTTCCTTAAAGAAAAGATAAAGGAATGGAATTACACTCAATTTGGTAACATATTTGCTGAGAAAATTAGACTAGAAAACAACCTGACAAAAATTAATGAGAAGATTATTCAAAAAGGAATGACAAAGGTGGAATTCTAGGAGGAGAAAAGACTACATTCACAACTAGCAAAAATACTGGCTAGGGAGGAAAATTTATAGAGGCAAAAATCTAGAGAATGCTGTCTGTGAGAAGGGGACATGAACACTAATTTTTTTCATGGATCGGTTAAAGATAGAAGGGTATCTAAACAAATATCCCAGATTAAAAATGCTGAAGGCTCTTTTCTAGTTCAATTAGAGGATATCAATAAGGAAGCAGTGATCTTCCTCTAGAACCTATTGATAGCGAAAGGTAATGCAGTGGAGAAAAACTTAGATGAAGTCCTAAACAACATCCCTTCCATAATCTCAGAATAGGAAAATAGGTTCCTATGTCAGAAAGTCTCAATGGAGGAAGTAAAAAATTGCTCTTTTCTCTATGGAGGGAGACAATGCACTAGGCCCAGATGGTTTTCCTCCATCTTTTGTCAAATTTTTTTGAGAGATTGTGAAGATTGATATATGGGAAATGGTAGAGGAGGCTAGGGAAAAGAGATATATATCCAAATTAATCAATAATACCTTCATTGCATTGATCCCGAAGATAGAAAATGTGCAGCCCTTTGATGATTTTCATAGAAAATGTGCAGCCCTTTGATGATTTTCATCCGATCTCACTATGCAACACTACCTACAAGATCATTGAAAAGGTGATGGCCAATAGATTGAAAAAAGTACATGAAATTATATCAAAGGAGCAAATCGGATTCACTCCCAACAGATCTATTGTTGAGGGAATTATTGTAGAACACAAGGTGATCCATTCAATCAGAAGGGCAAAGACAAGGAAAACGTTGGTTAAGCCGGATATTCTAAAGGCTTATGATCATATCAATAGATCATTTCTCATTAAGGTCATGGAAAAAATTGGATTTTTTGAAACTTGGTTGGATTGGATAGAAAGTTGTATATCCTCATCAAGAATATCGATTTTAGTCAATGGCTGCCTGCAAGGGTTCTTCTCGACCTCAAGGGGAATCCGTTAAGGCGATTGTCTCTCACCTTTCTTATTCATCATTTTAGTAGAGGCTCTGGGACAAATGATAGCCAAAATAAGAGAATCAAGTAGATGAAAAGATATCAAGATTGAGAGGAACATGGGAGTGGTAACACATACTCAGTTTGCTTATGATACTTTGCTACTGGGGAAGCCACGATTCGAGAAGCCGAGATCGTTCATAGTATGCTTGATAAGTAGTGTAAAGTCTCAAGAGAGGTGGTGAATTGGCATAAGTCATAAATGTATTGTTTCAATACTAATGATAATATTCTAAGAGAAATAGCTAACACATTGGGTATTTGAGTGGGTCAACTACCTGATAAATTCTTAGGTATTCCCTTGTTTGGAGGTGCTTGTCGATCAAACTTATGGAACAATCTAGTCGAGAAATGTTTACGCAAAATGGAGGGGTGGAAAAGAAAATGGCTAACATAAATGGGAAGAATTTTGATGCTAAAATTAGTGGTATATGCAATCCCTTTATACTCCATGTCATGCTTAAGAATCTCAGAAAAAATTAATAAGGTATTTGAGAGAGGGATGAGAAAATTCTTCTAGAACGAAAATCAGGATGAAGCAATGAGATCTAAGCTAATATGGAGTATGTATAAGAACCCAAACCAAAAATGGGTTTGTATATTATTAAACAAATATCTAGATGGATAGGGTAGAGAAAGAATTTTGACAATCAAGAACCCACCTAGAGGGTCGGCCATATGGAATTTCTTGATTGATTGTAGGGAGGTGATCACAAAACATCTTACTTGAAAGATTGGGAATGGTAGGAAAGCCAAATTTTGGGAGGACTCTTGGGAAGGGTTCCAAAATTTGAATTCAAACAAAAATTGGCAAGATATCAGAAGTGTTATGGATACAAGGTGGGGTAAGTATGTGGCAGGCTTCTTGCTTCAAGAAGATAACTTTGGGGTTCCAGTTTGGAAGTGGAAGGATCTTGGGGAATTGAGGCTACCAGGTGAAATGGAGATTGGGTTTAGAGATATGTTACAATCTTGAATCGTCAAACTCATCGATGAGGAAGATCAAATTGTTTGGTGTGAAGCTAAAAGTGACAGTTATGCGGTAAATATTGGGTATAGATTTTTAGATCAGGGTCATACAGATAATCAGTGGCCGCATCATCTTTGTTGGAGAAAAGATTGTCTTCAGAAAGAAAAGATCTTATGTATGGTTAGCCATAAGGAATAGGATACTAATAGGGGACTGACTAAGTAAATTGGAGTTTGTAGGTCCATTCAGGTGTGTAATGTGTAAGAAGGAAGTTGATACGTCATCTCATTTGCTACTGCATTGTTCAGTGGCACACAATTGTTGGAGAAGATTATTATAGAAACTTGAATGGGTCACTCCTCTTATAGGGAGCCTACTAAGCTTGTTCCAAGCTTGGGGATGTTAGGGAGATAAGTTGATATACTCAAGCATATGGAAAATTGCCTCTTTAGCTTTAATCTGGGAGGTGTAGAAAGAGAGGCTCAAGAGGATCTTCCAAGACAAGGAGGAGGATGAAGAAAGATTATGGAGTAGATTAGAAAGATCCGTTTCAGAACTAGTAAGTATAGCGGCCTCAATGATAAACTTGAATAAATGACCCTATAACTAGCTTGGTAGAAAAATTCAAGCCCAATGACCACTGATTAAGTTCAGGCTCATTAATGGGCCTTCTAGGGTTGATCCTAAAGAAAAAAAGAGACATAACATTAAATGGAATCCCCCAGACAAAGATTGGATTAAGATGAATTTTGATGGAGCGACAAGGGGTAACTCGGGTCAATCAGATGCAAGATGTGTGGCAAGAAATCATGAAGGCACAATCCTAGCAAAGTGTGGACAAGGCCTAGGTGTTACAACCAATAACTTAGCAAAAGCTAATATATCTCTGTTGGCTATTCAAATGGAAAAAAGAATCAGAGTGAGAAATTTACAGTTGGAGGGTGACTCAAAAATCATCACTCATGCGATATCGAAAGGGGAGGCAACCCATTGGAAAATTGACAAAAGATCATTCAGATAAATATTAAGATTTTAAATGAAATCTCAAAATTCAAAATATCTCATACTGTAAGAGAGGGAAACCAGGTTGCAAATGCTCAAGCATAGGAAGCAGTGGAATATCAACAAGGAGAGACTAAGTGGATTGAGGAAAGGATGACGATAGAAAATCAAAGTTGATCCGAGAAGAAGATCAATTACTCATTAATGACCATAATGCAAGGAGAGTACATTGCTCGCAAGCATGGGAGCTTGAAGGAAGTACAAAGGATTGGTGTGCGAATGAGGTGGAGGTACAAGGATTGATGCGCTTCACACCACCAACAAAAATTAATGGTGGCGGCTAGCGGTGGTTGATTCAAGCCGTACTAATAAGAAATCATAGAAAGTTCTAAAACTAAAAAATCTCCCTCTTTGAGTAGGATCCATATGAAAGATATGTTGCCAAAATTTATGAGGCAATGCCAAGATGGAAGGGGCATTAAGAGGTAGGGTAGTTGAATGGTGATTATAAACCACAACATTCAACCTAGCATTCACATGATTTGTATCTCAGTGAAGCCAAAGGTAGAATGAGTGAGAAGAGCTAGAAGAATGGAGGCAAATTTCTCATTGCAATTCAATAAGCAATAGGTGGCATTTTGGGGGTGAATTATCGATGATAGACTTGCAAAAATTTGCAGCTTTGAAGAGAGAACATTCATTACACGAGTAAATATTATGCTCGGGGAGGATTACCTGAATGGGGAATTAAGATACTAAACCTATGCGAACATTGCATCAATGTTCATGGCTTGGTGTCTTGAGTTGGAACATAGAGATTCAGTGGCAAAGATCATGAATAGATGTGTGAGGAAAGAATGGCTAGTGGGGATGGAGAGTTTGTTTGCTTTGGTGTGTGATAAGGAAGGGTTTGCATGCCCTAGAGGGGCATTGATTCAGGAGCATCCCTGGTTCACAACAATCTTGCATCAACCAAAACCATTTTCCTTTCTGTTTTGTTTGTATTTTAGTTTTCTTTCTGTGTGTCCCGGTTTTTGGCTCACCGGATCCTGTGGAGTTGGATTCTATTTGGAGACTTGATCATCTTTCTTTCTTTCAAACCACATCTCTTTTGGATCATCTTCCGACAAGATATCGCTACTAGTTTCCATGATAGTTTCTTGTTATCGGTTGCTTGGGACCTATTTTGGTGATCTGCCAGAACCCATTACGAAGCTTGCGGAGCCTTGAGTGTGGATATCGATGTGTCTTGGCATGTCGTCGACCTTCTACATTTCATCCTTTGGATTTTTTGAAGGAATCTCTTGGCGGAAGCCAACCTTGTTCATTTTGCACATTAGGTCTTGTTCTTCGGGTTTTGATCCCTTTTGGGCTGATTGGATCCTTTGGATCGATATATATATATATAATCATGCCATAGAATGTAATCAATGAGAATAAATCCGAGAATCAGATAGATAGATTGTGCCTAGAAGATAGATCTTTTGATTCAAGGTCCCAATTGTGACCTATTCTACTAGGCCTATGTGCCAGTATGTTGTAACCCGGTTGTTACCAGTTGGATGCAATCAAATTTCATGCAATAAAATTATCTGTTCTGCATTGCTTCCATCATATCTGTGTGTTTTCGTTGTGTTTACTCTTGTTGACCGGTCCAGACTGATCTCCTTGAGGTCCCTCCTCACCGATGGTTGCTTCAGGTATGGATACATGTGAGTGAATTCGATCCTCCTCTCAAGTCGTTTCTTCTGTGGAGCATGAATTAGAACAAGGAAGTGAGGAGGGCAATGACTCAAATCGGGTTGCAAGGGGTGAAGCAATACATTGCATCCGTGATAGCTTGGGAGACCCGTCTGGAGAAAGCTAAATGGGGGCCCTATGAGAACTATCGGGCATTGAAGGAAAAGTTGGCTCCTCTAAGGCGTAAATGAGGATGACCTAGGGTAAAAGGAGGACGAGGATGGTTCATGTCCTACTACAAAGGGAGCCTTCCAGTTGCAGAGTCGGCCCAAAGATTGCACGAAACGAAATTCAACAACGATGGTAGCAGAGAATGACAAAGGCAAGGCAGTGGTGGAGGAGGGTTAGGAGGTGGTGGAACCTGCCTTATATTTTTGATGTTTTTTGTATCTGTTGATATACCATAGGCATAGTCGAGGAAGGTGACTATATTTTTTGGTTTTTTGTATGTAAGGGATAATCTGAATTTTGCCTCGATATGCAAATCTGAGTATATGATACTTTGAAATGTAAATTTCCTTTTGAATCAATACAAAATATGAATTATCGATCAAAATAAATAAATTTAATTTGATAATTTAAAAATATTAAAAATAATTAAAATATTATGCTGATTGTGTTTATATTTGAGGTAATGGTAATGGTTATGAATTAAATTGATTTTATTATTTTTAAGTTGAGAATGAGAAGCTATTTTTTTGGTGCAATTTTATTATTTGCTTTAGTTATCATTTAAATAACTTTAAGTAATAAAAATGATATTATAATATAATAACAACATAGTATAATAACTTGATAGATATTCTTGATGATGCCCTCAATGGCTACTCTCGACCTCTTTGCTCTCAATGGCTTTTCTCAGTCATTTCTTGCCATGCAAAATTTGAATGGAGCGTCGACAGTCTCCTCCTCTATTCTACCAATGTGTGGTGTCCCCCCTATGTCTACTGTGGGTGTTGGGTTTGGTGCCCAACCTTTACTGCCTATGGGTGTTGGTGTTGTGCTACTCTCAGTGACGCTGCCACTTCAATTCCTATTGATGGTGGTCTTGTTAATGCAAGTGCTAAGGTCCCTATTGGACCTTCTTCTATTGTTGGTGGGTGAATTTTTTCTTGCGTGGCCAGATTTGCTGCTCATCCTCTCAAGGAGAAATATTGACCTCTTCCTTGTGCCAAAACCTCCCTTGTGGTGGCTTGTGGCCAAAAAATGGTAGAAAACGTTGGTTTCTACAAAGGGTTGGTGTGCAGATTTGTTGGATTCTGACCTTCTCTCCCTGAACTTCATCACTAGGTGAGTGATTATTGGAAGCCTTCGGTTGCTGGTAGCATTGAGCTTTACCCTTGTGCTAAAGGTTTTTTCATTGCCTCCTTTGCTTCTTCCGATGATCGTGACTTAGTGCTAAGAAAGTTGTGGGCTTGGGGAGTTAATTCTCTTTCAATCAAACCCTCAACAACTTCTTTTAACCCTCTTACAAATCCACTCAATGTGCATCTGGTATGGGTTTACCTCCCCAACCTTCCCCTCTATTTCTTGGAGCATTCTTGTTATGAGACCATTGATAACTCTATTGGCCAATTCTTGATGAATGATGATGTCACATCCTCTATGGGTAATTCTACTTTTGCTTGCATTTTAATCAAAATTGACATCTTTATAACTCTCCTTGGGGATGTGGTTCTTATGGTTGGGGATAGGCCTTGGACTCAATCGTTGGATTATGAGGGCCTCCCCTTTCGTTGTTCAAAGATGCTTCTCAACGAGTCACTTAGCATTACATTGTTCTCTCTCACGCCATAAAAGGTGTTGCTACTCGGTAGAAAGATGCTATTGTTGATCATTTGATCATCAAGGCTTTCAATTTTTTATGACTCCGCCGACTCCTCACATGCGAATGACGACCCCTCTTGAGATGAGGTTGTGCCTCTTACTGTTGAGGCCCCTACTAGCCCTTTGGTTGCTACTGGTGTGGCCTCCTCTAGCCCTGTGGCTTCTTGTATTGCTCCTATTCTGCAGTAGCGATATGCTCTTGGTGAGTCCACTTCTGGTGTTGTTTGGTAGCAACAATCTGCTCTTGTTGTGGACAGAAACCCTATGGGGATCTCCCCCCTTGATCCTTTTTATGATGGTCCTAATAATCTTATTGCTTGGAATATTGTTTATCGTAGGCGAAAAGGTAAGTCTCCCCACCCCACACACACACACCAAACTCCTCTGTGTCAGATTTTGGGTGTTTCTCCCCACTCTTGAGTCAAGTCCCTTGGACTCTTACCAGTTCCATAGGCCTCTAGAAGTTCAGTGGTCTTCTGACTTGTTGTTGAAGGCCTGTCCAACTTGAGTTTGTTAAGGGTCAACACCCTTGTTTTGCCACCTTTCTGTTTATGCCGCCTACAAGTTGTTTGTATATAGAGCCAACACCCTTGTTTGGTTGCTTATTTTAATAAAAAGAACTGTATAACATGATAATAATATTGTAATATTATATAATAAGCTAATAATAAAAATAATGCTAAAATATAATATAATAATATATTATATTAATAAAATATAATAATATATAATAAATAATACACTATACTAATATAATATATGCAGTAATAATAATATTAGAATATGATATTTAATACAATTATTGTATAATATTTAATTCATATTATATTTTCCCAAATCAAAAGTTAGTTATAATTTTTTTTATATAATTCATAATCAATTTTTCCTATTCTTCCTTCATATGAATGGAAGTTATGAGTCAATTAGATTGAAGTAAAATAAATTTTTTTAACAAAAAAAATTACATCTAATCTTTGACGAAGAAAAATATAATATTAAAATAAATCTTTTTATGTGATTAATTGAAAATATAATTTTTAATAACAAATTTCTAACATTTTTGTTGAATGAATAGATATACACAATATAAGTGACCATTCTTTTTTGGGGCTTGTTTTGCTAATTGAGCAAAAGAATTTCTTAACTTGAACAAGTGCAGAACAATGGAGATAGTTTAGTACTTTTATATTTAAACCTTAGTCTATTAATAATAAAAGCGTGAAGCAGGTAGTGTAACTGATCATAACTGCCTCCTGTGCTTTTTAAATTGAATATCTCCTCTCTCCTGCTTGGAATTCCACAACCCACTCTAAGAATTTGTATAAGGAGATCTTAAATACAAGACAATGTCAGAGACAGATATGTTGGACACAAAGGCTATCATTATAAAAACTGCTGACATGCCACAAGATATGCAACAAGGCGCCATCGAATGTGCTAAAGAGGTATCTATCGAACAAAACATAGTTTGCTTGCTTTCTGTGTTTAAATGTAAAACCCATTGTTGTGCAGGCTCTGGATATGTTCAGCGTGGAGAAAGACATTGCAGCCTATATAAAGAAAGAGTTCGATAGGGAGCACCGTCCCATATGGCATTGCATTGTTGGCCGAAATTTTGGTAATTTTTTCCCAATTATCTACTCTTCCAACTTCCAACTCTTCCCAAACTTTTTCACCCTAATCAACTCATTCCAAATCATTGTTTTACGCATAAACTTAAAGTGATGATGAGTTTCAACATGATTTAAACCAGAAGGAAGGATGTGTAGGATTACTCATATTTCTTAAATGTTAAGATATTCTCTCTTCTCTTGTGACTGCAGGTTCTTATGTTACCCATGAGACAAAGCACTTCATCTATTTTTATGTTGGACAACTTGCTGTTTTACTGTTCAAATCCGGATGATATTGTTTACAGAATTTTGGTTCCATGGCAATGAAACAGACAGACATGTCTGGGGTTTTAAATAATCAAGACCATTCCCCATGTATATTTCCAAAACTAATTGAAAGAGGCACGATAGCAATGATTAAGCAGTCTGGTTTCTAAAATATTTGAACATGGTTTTTCTATGATATTTGTTATATTAAATTGTCTACGCTTTTAAAAGGGATAAGCTATGTGTAATATATCTCTCTTATTTTCAATGCAATGCTATTTAAAAGATGCTAATTTAAGTACAAAAATGCTGAAATATGAGTCAGGCTACATAATTTACAAGTTTGAATTGTAATAAACATCTATTGAGATCCATACTGTTCATAATGATCATATAATATATTAATATTATGATGAGGGTCAATGGCTTCTTCAAAATAATATATAAATTTATTTCTTCTAAAAAAGAGAGCTAAATGTGATTGATAGTCCTAAAAAAAGAATTCAATGATCAAAGTCAATGTCCATGATGCAGTATGATCATGGAAGCAAACATATATGTATGTGTGTATGTGTACATAAGTCTAATAACTATCAAGTCATCATTTGTACTATCTATTCACTCATAGTTGTATAACCATAGGAGTAGGTAAGACATATATACTAAGATTTTCTATTATTCTATTGACTATATACATAAGTCTAATAACTATCAAGTCATCATTTGTACTATCTATTCACTCATAGTTGTATAACCATAGGAGTAGGTAAGACATATTTTGGAGTCACATTCTAAGATCTGATAGCAATCTAATGATGACATCTATAAGAAGTAAAATACTAGTTTAAATAATGTAAAATACTAATAAAAAAACACAAGTATAAGATAAGTAATGATCAATCATAAAATGATATCTTATAGTCATAGAAGACAATAAATTCATTCTATCAATTTTTCTATACAAAGAGTTTCACATTCTAATTTAATCAAATTTATCATCTCAATTATTTATTATAATTCATTTACCATAAATATAATGTCACAATTAAATCTTAATTAAGGTTTCTATAACATGCCTACAATATCATATAACATCACAATATTGTATAATTCAATTTTAGCAAGGGATCTTCTAAAAAGTATAACAATCTTTGAGTACACATTATTCCACAAGACTTTTCCAAAATTAAATCAAAGATTAAAGCATAAGGTACAAGTGCAATATTCAAAAATATAAATTGGCCATCAAACCAAGTTGTAAACCATCACTAAAGAACGATATTTATTTTCCATGTAGTTATGCCATTAATACCTAACCTAAGATTTCCAATAAGCCTATATTCCTAAAAATCTTTATGCAATAATCCTTGTTGGAAGATACACTGACCGCCCAACAAAAATGATAACCTTATTATATAGTTAAAGTGGGAAATCCCACCATGTGAAATTAAATAATGGAACATAGAATAACTCACACTTGAAAATCTATCTAGACTTAAGGCAAGACAAACTATTAAACGTGTGTGAGTTTCTTAATCGTATTGAAAATATTCACAAAAAACATCTTAAAGAAAATATATGAGACCCTAATGTAAAGTTACTATGAAATACTTAATCAAATGATATGAAAGAGAAGACTAACACATTAAACCCCACAAAAATGTTTTTGAACTACCAACATACCCATAACACTACACAACCAATAAATATATTTAAATCTCTATACAATTATATAATAAGCTATCAAAAATATTCTTCTCGATTATCAATCATTTTTTTTTCAATAACTAATTATAAGGTCATTTCATACTTTTCACATTATGTTTTTAAACAATTTTAAGGTCAAAAAGTTGTACACCTCATGTTTTTCATTATGTTTTCAAACAACACTAAGAAAGGTTGAAAATTTGAGCACTTATTTTGTTGTTAAAAGGTTGAAAATTTGAGCACTTATTTTGTTGTTTGCTTGATGACATGTTTCAAGGCCCATTTTAACTATTTCTCAGTTTAAAAACTTATCACTGTTGGTCATATGACGGAATTGATTATGTGTTGCATTGATGTTTTGTCACTGATGTAAACACTTACAGTTTTGGTTGTTTACCGACTTCCGGTAGGAGGATTGGATTGGGAAGATAATCAGTTGATTACCATCGGTATGATTTGGTTGATGTAATATGTTTGTATGGATGGTTCATATGCTTCTGAAGTATGTTTCAGTCAGTTGGTATTGACTTGATGATCAGATGCTATCTGATGTTCTAGTAAGCTTGCTTTATTGGTCTGGTAAGGGTTTCACCGACAGAGCTTTATTGAAGATCTTTGATGTAGTGCATAAGTGGTGTTGGTGCGGCTTCTAGAAGGGATTCAGGATGCTAATGGTGATTGTGTTCGTGCCTCGACTGATTGGTGTCATTGCTTTGGCGTGTGTGGATCTAATTTAGGTCTGGTGCTATCTAGGTTATGAACCGGTTTGCATGAAACGTGTTGGTGGATCCTCTGATGCGCTTTTGGGATGTTTAGTTGATTGGATGTTGTTTGTTTGGCCTTAGGATGACACGTGTAATGATTTTATTTCAGGATTATGTAATGGATCTATTGTATTATCATCTGTGTGGCTGACCTAATTGGTTAGGTCCCGGGCTGGTATAAATGTATGTAAGATCTCATTGTAGATCATGTGTGGATATATGGATATGGTCAACGAATGAATAATGTAATAATAATTTGTGCAGAGGATTTGGTCAATCATAGGTGATCGATTTGGGTTTATGTAAGAGGTTTTAGACCTCTGGTATTGAGATTAACTGAAACTGTAATCTGGCATGTTTGATGCTATCACCAACAATTTTTCTCTTTGGATTGTAGTCCAAACATCTTGAGGTGGTTTACATCTCTTTAGTCAGTGAGATTCCATTGTGATGAACAGTGTGCTCTAGGCAGTGTGTCTTCCTGCATGTGCAAGCCCCTATTGTAGTCATATACTTGCTGCAGAAGTATCATTTGACTGTGGGTAGGGTTTCCCACCGTGGTTTTTCCTCATTGAGGTTTTCCACATATAAATCATGGTGTTATGTGTTATGGTTGCATGGTATTGATTCTTTGGTTTTCATTTATGCTTTAATGCTTAATCAGTTATACCGGTATAAGGTTTTAAGTGTTTTAATTCACATAATCTGTTAACAACTGATTCACCACCCCACCCCCCCTCCTCTCTCAGTTGTTCACCGATTATCCTAACAATCACTAGCATGTCATATAGAAAAAATATTACCAATTCATCCTTGAAATCTTAGGTACTAATTTTCTAGGTCACAAGCTCCTAAGTGCTAGTGTATAAGTTAGTAGCTCAACTCAACTGCTAACATCTAGTTCAAAACTTATATTTATTTCCCTAAAAAACCTAAGCTCACTTTAGTAAGTTTTTCTCCAATGGATACTTAATCTAAAATGATTTATTTATATATTTGAAAACCTTGAGCTATTATGAGAATTCTTCTTAGATATTTCTTAAAACTTTCTCTAACTTCTCTTGGGTGTTGATATTAATTTTTTTGAATAGCTTCTACCTTACAACCCCCCATTCTTGTAAATATAAAAAATCTTTCATTCTTAAATTTCCTCTTATATCTATATTTCTTCTCATTGTAGAATCATCTAAACCATCTCTTTGGAATCATATACACTCACTAGGGTTCCTTTATCAATTATTTTATAGAAAATAATAAAGACCTCAATTGCGACAACTTTTATATTATAGATCTCTACAACCTTCATTGATCATCCCCTTGGAATAATATATGGTTTCTATCACTCTACCTTCTCTTTCACTACACTTATATATAACACCATAGTACTAGACATCATACACTCTTATTATTACTTGCTACATGTGAAGTTTAAAATATGTCATCTAGGGTACTAATTGAGGTAGTATTTTCAAGTTGGAAACACTAGTATTTGTGTAAAATAGTAGTGTAGGTATAGGATAGAAGTTCCCATGGGTATACTAGCACCTGGAACATGGACATGAGTACTTGGACCTTGGGCATTAATATTTGACATAATTATGAAGTTTTTTTCTACTCATATAGAACACATATTAAATTTTTCTAATTGTTTATGTAAATTATGTCTCATAATTACATTTTACTTAAGTTGACTTAGGGTAATGTATTTTATAGTAGTTTGGATATGAGACACTTAGGGAAGTGTGCACATAGGGATGATGCATGTAGGAGAAATTCCATCTTTTATGGTCTTATCTTGTTGTTACATTCCACCTTTGGTGGGTGATCCACCTCTTGTGGAATATTTTATTATTTCTCCTACCTACCCTCACCTACCCTTGTTTCTCATTGAGCTACATGTTGTGATTGTGTGTTCACATATTCATATGGCCTTGCCTTTATAAGTAGGCTCATCTACATTGTATGGAATTATCTAGTTGATGGTATTTTGCATCTTGATTAGAATATAGCTTATTCTTATCAAGTCTTTCGTCTCTCTCTTGTGTTATTCATTGTGCTCTAGATCTTGGCTATATTTGACAAATTCTTACATGGTATTAGAGCCATTGAGGCTTAATTGAGTAGTCTATTTGGAGACATTTTGGAGCATTCATTTTGTGGATCTGGGGAGGTGCATGTTTTGGGGGCATCCTATGGCAATTTCAATCTCACCGTTGAGTCCTAAAGGCTATTTCCATAAAAATCGAGTATAAATTTGCCTATATTTCAGGTAAAATTGTTTTTGGAGCAAAATTTTCTTTAATCGAAAGGCCTTTATGTCACATCCCTAAGATCAAAACATACAAACCCAATGAAGGGGGTTGTTGGTAATTTCATAAAGAGGCATGGTGTCAATCCATAGGAAGGAATAGGAGCCTCAAAACAAGTGATCCATCAAAGTATGCAGAATGATAGAAAATTGTCAGGAAAAAGGAATGGAACCAGTATGGTCACCACGTGAAGGTATGGCACCCCCACAACTTTTGTCAACATTCCTTCATTCTATTCCATAATGATAGCTTTCAAATAGATTACAAATTATGATGGAAGATTGCCTAATATAAAACAAAAAAAAAAAGAGTCTATAATAGCTTTGTAGAGTTTCTTTCCAAGTTCGATATCAGTGCTCAATTGCAAGGTATGCATGAAAAGAAATTGGTGAGAATTCTTAAGGCACTTCCACGAAAATGCAATTGGGTAGTGCAAAGCCAAATTCCACAATTTTGCTAGCATCCCGTCTATGCCGAATGGAAGCTTTACAACAGGGTATGCACATCTATAGCAGGTTAAAGAGTCTTGTTAGTTATAGAAGCTGCGACTGCCTGGTATAAATAAGTTACTAAACATGTAGCGGCCAAGAAGATTAGTGAGGGGCTGCAAGACAAGGAGGAATCATGATGGAATGTACTGCACTAACAGAAGGGTTAGTGGTTAGATTGCGTGGGAGGCAGAGAAGAGAAAGATGAAGGCAAGGAGATAGAAAAGTATGTGGAAAGGGAGACAAATGATCTCAAGGAAGTGAACGAAGGGAGAGAAAGATTAGATCGAGAAGAGGATAAGCACGAAAGGCTTCAGAAGCTTTCAGGCAAATGCAATGGACAGGTGTGAGTGATATTCCACAACTTGTGTTATCATCTTCCTTACTTGTATTTAAGGACATTAAGGTTGAAAAGGAAAATGTAGAGGAAGGAACGTCATAAGAAGATCATTTGAGCATAAGGAAACATGTGAGCACCAAGACTGATGCAAATAGAAAATTACAAAGAATCATCTACAAATAAGGAACAGAGGAGTGTGAGAAGAAGGAAGGTTTTAGAATCTTGGAAAAATCTCTTTCCTTGGCTGGTGGCTAATGGTTTATCTTGGTAACAAGATGGAAGACTTCAACGCCTGCATTAGGCATATATATTTAACATCATTTCTTAGAAATTTTTCCTTTCTAAATAGCATTTAATAATAAATTATTCATTTTTACAGCTGAGAGGGTTTGCGCGATACATAGTAGGAAAATCATGTTGCTTAGTACAACAAAAACTGGGAAAAGATGTTTGGATAACTCAATATTGTACTTTTATCTTTGTACCCTAATGTTTTATGAGACATGTTTTTAGATATTTTAGAATGTTATTTTTTATACTTAGAATGTTGGAGTAATTTGTGTGATTATCTCCTTATGTTGCAAGTTGGTATAGAATTGATATGTGCACTATATTCATATAAGGAACATATAAAGTTTAAGTGATATGCTAGTTATTTTGACATTGTATCTCTTCATGGTAACATGATAAGAAACCATACTATTGCATCTATCAAGCAAATAATTGTTATGGCATGTAGATTATATTTGATATAAAATTACAAGAAAAGTAAATTGAGAGTTGCAATATGGTGGAGAGGAACACCTTATTAGGTTATTATAGTAATTGTCCATGATATCAAGTAGTACAAGTGAATGGGAATGACAATAGGATTTGTATGCTAAGAATAAATTTTATTACAATGAGCAACCTAAGGGTATATGTCATCACTCCAAAGTGCGACAAGTTATGTCATCACTCCAAAGTGCGACAATAACTTGTGACTTCATATTGATAATCTAGAATATTTAAATAGATAATTCTTCATAGTAAAACATGTGGGGATTTATCATGGCATGCTACTATAATAAAAAATGTAATAGTAGAACACTTAAATATGGATAGTTTCTCTAGTTGGTGGAATATATTGATTTCCTTTCTTTATACATTGGATACCTCATGGAAACATATCAAGTCTTGCATAATGAGTGGGTTGTGATGATCTCAAATGGATGAACACTATCACGAGAGTTCCTTTAGAATCATGAGTAGAAACATGTTGTGTGATATTGTATGTTATCATTGTCTATTATATACTCATAAATATATTATCATTACGGAGGGCTTAGAGTTATCTCTATGCTTGGTACCATGAACATTCAATTTGGTATGATATATTATATTGTGCCGCTTGATCATATGTATACATGAATGAGAAGTTTTGAATTCGTAAATATAACATATATGTGCAAGAAAAAATTATTACATGATTAAGGGTGAGACTTTGGAAATTATACCTTACATGGCTTTGCATTAGGATATAACTTTTGGATGTTCAATTATGACTGAAATAATGTAACTTCATGTTTATGTACAAACTATTACATCGGGTCTTGGTCCAAGGATTAAGCATTGTTTGTGTAAACAAGATAATTTCTTGTTAAGTGATCAACCTAACATTTGCATTATGGAGATGAAATAGAAGATATTTGGGGAAAATTTATTAAGCAAGAACTTACTAGAATGAATGGTTAACTATTTGAATAACTTTATGTTTGAAATTTAAAAGAAATAAGATGCAAATAGTTTTGCAAAAAATCTTTAGTTATAGGATAACCTTATAGCATGAACCAAGAATAATATATAATTAATTTATGAGCCTCGACTCTTGACTACATTACATTATAATTAAGGTTGACCTTGTTTAGTGGTGCTACCATCACACTTTATGAAATATATCTCTAATTTTGATATTTTGTTGATACTATGATAAATACTTTATATGAATACATAATATCTATAAATGTTTTTAAATAAAAGAACCTTGTTACTAGAGCTATGATGGAAATGAAGAAAGGGGTACTAATGTTTGTGTTGGTTGATGGAATATTGCATAGGATTTATGACTAAGACAATTCTACACTAATGTTGTAAGACCCGTGAGGTTTTGGATACTTGCGATATTGGAAATGTTAGAATCTATAGGGTTATATTGAGAAGATATCAAGATGCATGTGTTTATGGGCCATTTGGGAAAATTCTATAGTAGTGGCAATAGGTGAATTGAACTCCTTTAATGTCATCTTATCTTTATCTAGTGTAATGTTAACATAACCTATATAAATTTACAATGGTATTTGGATATCGGGGTAAAGGCTTTTATATGCCAACAAGATATCTATTGAACCTGGTACATAAGAACCTCAATGTTGAATCAATTATATGATCTTCAAAGAGAACTACTTTTCTATGATTTTTGTGTGAACTAGGGTAAGTTCGTGTTGAGAACTCAACCTAGCTCCGAGTCAATATGATGAAACCATGGGAACTTGTGCATAGGTGTCCCTTGAGAGACCTTGTAAGGAGAACTACATGTGACTTTGACCCGTTTGGAAGTGGGAAAGTAGGCGGTCCTTGGGTGAAGGATGCCTCTGTGACCTCAAGTCCATAGGGGTAGAGTCTAGGGGGGGAAATAACTCCAAGGTATGGGGTTATTCCTAACTTGTTGACCCTTCCTCTTTAGTAGGCTTCAAAGGAGGCCAACTAGGCATTATAAAATTATGAAAGAGTTAAGATAGCATTATAACCTGTATTTAATATATATCATATCTTTGAATGATTAGTTGATAAAGTGAAAGGGTAGACCACCTTATGATCAATTTGTTTGTCTATTGAGTAGAGGTTGTCCTGTGTTGGATCCAAGCAATCTTATGTGGATTTGTAATTTAATCTTAGACCTACAAGACTTTGTGTATTCCCCTAGATTAGTCAATTACAATCTATTTGTTTTGAAATAGGAACCTCTCTTCCAGTTATAGTACTAAGCTAAGTACAGGTGCTGACTTTTATGACAACGGATGGAGGTAGGACCCTACGAGGGCATAGGTAGAGGATAGTATTCCTCTAGCACCTAGACTAGTCCACTCTATCTGAGGTGATCACCGAAGGATAAATCCTATGGCCTGCTTAAGATAAGCTTATCCGCTTGAGATTGACAATAGTCAAGGAGCGTACTATGTTGGTAGACTGTCAGTCGTACCACCTAGTTAGCAGATGGATTCCGCCAGTTGCATGCAGGTGAGGGATACTCATGTTGACCTAGGGTTTTGGACAGGGTCTGCCATGAGCATGTAGGCTTGGGGGCCAGTTACATGTTGGTGATGGATGTCCATGTTGCTTAGTTGTCCAATAGGCTATAGTGAAGATAATTTCTAATGAAAAATAGGTAGGTAATAATTGGATCAATCTCACTGTATAACTTGAACATATCTTGATGTGGAATAGGTATACTTGGTTTTGTTAGGACGAGGATAGACACTTGGTGCAATATGGGATACATCGAACTTGTTTCTGCATGCTCATTGGTGCAAAAGGTTGGACAAAAGAATGTGTCCTATGGTGTAGTACATAGTGCAATGCCATTTCTTTTATCTGGGATGCACTATGGGCAAGTGGAAGCTAGTTGTTATGGATACGTCAGTTCCTCACTATGTAAATGCTAGTCACTAGGTATGTGATGCCTACTGAAGCTAGCCACTATATATTAGAGATGTTTATTGAAGCTAGTCCTTATGAATATAGGATGTAAGCTAGAGCTAGTCACTTTGTATATGTGACATAAGCGAGAGCTAGTAAGCATGTGTGTGATGTGTACGAGTTAGTCACCATGTGTTAATGGGAAGTGTGCTCGAATCACACTTTATGGAATTGGAATTGTGAAAGGATATATGACCCTTTAGTAGTTGTGTACATGTTAGTACCTTACTTGTTAGCAATTGGTTATTGTTATTGGGCTAGTTTTGATAAATAGTCTTGGTTTAAAGAGAGAACAAAGATCTTGTACAAGAGGAGAGAATGAACTCCCTCTAACCATCAAGGCTTAAATCTAGAGGTCTAATGAGGATCCTGACCTCAAGATCTTACCACATTTGAGTGCAAGCATAAGTGGTGGTGTATAACTGTCACCACTAAGACAATTGAAGAAATTAAAAAGTTGACATTTCTAAGTTAGATCGAGAAATTTGTATGATTAAGTTGGTACTTGTGAATGTTTAAAACAAAAAATTGTAGTGCCCAAGGGGTGGATATTACACTTTAGATCCCTTACCAACAGCAGCTTGCAGAATTTTATTTCCTATCATTGTTTATTTTCTGCATCTTATTGTCAGATATGTGCAATTTATTACTTTGGGCATTATTATTTTAGGAAAAATTTATTTATATTGGTCTGTAGTAAATTTGGTCCTTTGAGACGTGGAAGGCAAATTACCGTGGTCATATTTTGTGTGCCTGGTAAAACATTGTTGGTTGCACTGTATTGCCAGGCCGCTTCCTCTCTGTCAGCTTTTGTAGATCTCTATCAATTCAAGCCATTGTCCAGGGTTTATTCACTGCTCAACGCCTTATAATTTTCCAGTGGCATCATATCATCTTTTAGCTAATTTGTTTCTTACGTAGATCAATATATATTAGCTAGTCCTTTGGTTCATACCAGCACACTCCAAGAGCCCTTCTCTTTGGCATTGTGAGGATTAGGGCTTTGATAGCAGATCGAGCAGTTTGTTTGGCAATTTTGCTATTTGGAAAGGCCAGATTGTGAATTGATTTGCCTGGATCGAGTTCCCACTGTATCCAATTGGCCCGATTTTGCCTAGATCAGACAAGTTTTGGCGGATTCCTCTACTGATTGTGGGTAGATCTCGTCAGTGCTTTTACATATTCCTGTTGCTCAGGCCCGAATTCCATTGGCATTGGCTCATTGTGATCAGCGCTTTATGCATGGCCCCTTGACCACTCGTATCACCCTCCTCATTGGCAACTGACCTCTGTATTGAGGCCCGTGCTCCAAGTAGGCTGCGATCACACTAGTAAATCATATTTATATTGTGTGTGGCCTGATTCCATGGTCGTTGGCTCAATCATATTTGCAGATGTTTTTTCTTTAAAAGCCTACGTAGATTTTTTGTGCAGCCTTTAATGTGGAGTGAGGAGGCCCCACGTGGGTCCCCCCACTTATATTTTTTTTCTTGGTTTTTTTACTAGAACTTTTTAAACAAACCTTTTAAAAAGGAAAATATTTTTTTTATTACCATGAGGTGTATGCTGCAAATCAAAGAATATTCTCTACTGATATAATGTGATGTCAACATATGTAAAGGCATTTCAGCCCCCTCTCCATTTGCATTTTGACTTTGATAAGCGAACTTCAAATGGTGAATTTTCATTGCTGTAAGAGTAATTTTCAATTTTGCAACTTTAGAGGATTCATTCAGGTCCATATGACCTCTTTTTCAAGTGTCATTTTTTTTGAAAGTGCATAATTTTTCATCTACTTTCACGTGGTGCTATCATATTTTCACCATTTTGAGTAGAAATTGTACTTTCAGTATTTGGTCATTTTTGGCCTATGAAATTAGAAGTCCACCTTGCCTTGTTTTGCAAGTGACCATTGTACACACACTAAGTATAAGTTTTTTTTTTTTTTTTTTTGGAGGGGGGTGGGGGGCGGGGGGTGTTATTTGATTGAGTGAATTTGGGGGGTGTCTTGTCTGATTGTGTCTCTTGCTATCTTGTGTTTTTTTTTTTTCATTTTGGTGCTATGGGTTCTCCTAAATTTCCACTTTTAGCTCCACTTAATTATGCATCATGGAAAATTAAACCATGGAGTAAGTTAACGAAAACATGACTCATTCATTAGGTAAATGAAACACTAACATCACCATCTGATCCTAATGCTCAAGTTGAATGGCCCACTAAAAATTCTATGGCACTTGGAACTTTGAGAAAGTATGTATTGGATGACCTCATTTTTCACATTGAGAAATATACTATAGTCAAGGATGCTTGGGATATTTATGTCAAATTGTATGGTCAAGTTGACGAGATTAGGGGTTACAAGCTTGATGGTCAACTCACAACATTGCATCCCAAGGATTTTGATACAATTCAAGATTATGTCACGAAAGAAAATGAGCTAAGAGCAAAGCTAAAGGATTGTGACATTGACAAGAAGGATGCTCAATTGGTTTACAACTTGTTGGACAAGCTTCCATCATAGTATGCAACCTTTCCATCGATTGGCTCAAGGTGTCTCATACACTCCACCATCATTCGATGGATTCACAAAGATGTTGATACTTTAGCAATCTAAGCTGACTAAGATGGGGATTCTCAAATCTTCAAAGTCACAAGCTTTGATGGCTAATAAAGGGAATCAAAGCAATCAAGGAAACTGCAAGAACCAAAAGCAGTCTAAGCCAAAGCCACAACAAGATGGAGCACAATCATCCTCTCCACAACAAGGTGATTCTGCATCCTCACCTAAGAGGAAATCATATAAGGATAATCTTTTTTGTGCATATTGCAAGAAGTCAGGACATGATGAACACCATTGTTACAAGAAGGATATTGATGAATTGAAACATCTTCTTGAGAAGAATAGAATCAGTTTGCCTTCTATTATGTCTACTTCAGCTTCTTCTTCTAGAGAAAAGGATAAAGGGAAGGATCACACTTTTGGGATAAATAAAGGACAAGCTCTTTGTGCTACTACAAGTCACAATTCAGGGAAATGACTTCTAGATTTAGGAGCTTCTCATCATATGGCATCTTCGCAGTCTATGTTCTCTTCATTTGAGCATTGTAGCATGTCATCGATTTTGATGGGCAATCATACATATAGGAATGTTATTGGGAAAGGATCTATTGACATTGGAGACAAATCCTTCAATGATGTGTTGTGTGTACCTCATTTGACAAACAATATCCTTTCCATCTATTAGATCACTCATGGGGTAACAAGGAAAAATGTGGAGTTCACACCTGATTTAGTTATCATTAGAGGCTTGAAGAGTATAGCTATCATTGCAACTGGGGTGATGGATCATGCATCTCGTTTGTACTCCTTTTCACATTTTGGTCCTATTGATGAGGTTTATTCTTCACATGATCACACTTCTTGTGATGATTTAGATATCAAGGATAGTTTTGGGTACTTAAACTTGGGTGTTCTCACATGTGAACCCGTTCTTGAGCCTTGCACTTCATATTCTCCTATTGATATCACATCACCTCTTGCACTCGATGATGCAGATATTTTAATAATTTTGCCTTGTGATTCAGTGCAACAGGATATACCTTGTCTTCCAGCTAGAGTTTCTTGGGATGACTACTTGACATATATTGCAGGTTTGTTTGTGGAGTCCTTCATTGCAGATTTGAGAGACATCATTGATGATATTCATCTTCTCTTTGATGAAGATGATCCTTCTTTGATTGTTGTGAGGGAACACTCTGACCCTCTTGTTCATTCTCTACATGATCATTCTTTTGAGGTTGACATGATTATGGATTCTTATGTACAACACTTAAAGGAGGTCTCTTTATCCTTAGAGGAGACATGTGAGTCTTTGGATCATGTTCTACATTCATCTCCGCTAGATCTTGGATTGTCTTTTTCAGTAGTGTGGATCAGTACACCTAATTTATAGGGGGCAACTTTCAACATCAACATGGGGATACTTGAGTAGTTTTCAAAGACTCCATACATCTTGAGTTTTTTTCCTACATCTTCCATTCATGATTTGGGAGACTTCATGGATACACCTTTGGTTTTGTTTCTTCCTAAAAGGAGGAACAATGTTTGACAATCCAATTTCTTCATTCAGTTTGGAGCTTCTACCATTGGTGCAAATTCTCCATTGAGGGGGGGGCTACTTGGTCTCTCATCTTCTCTCTTATGGGAGGGACTTTTTCCTCACATGGGGTTTTGTTCTTCTCTTACTTCTTTGAGATTTCTTTTGTATAGTTTTTATCTCTCTTTTGGGAGGGAGTTTTTTCCCATTGGATTTTTCTCACTTTCTTCGTTTGTGAGAGATTGCATTGGTTTGGTTGAATTTGCATTTGTACATGGCTACCTAACATGGCCTAGTAGTTGAGACCCATCTTGCATTGTTATCTTGAGTCTACATTCCCCTAAGTTGCACTTAAGGGGGGGTGTCGGTGTAAATTATGTCTCATAATTACACTTTACTTAAGTTGACTTAGGGTAATGCATTTCATAGTAGTTTGGATATGAGACACTTAGGGAAGTGTACACATATAGGGATGATGCATGTAGGAGAAATTCCACCTTTTATGGTCATACCATGTTGTTACATTCCACCTTCGGTGGGTGATCCACCTCTTGTGGAATATTTTATTATTTCTCCTACCTACCCTCACCTACCCTTGTTTCTCATTAAGCCACATATCATGATTGTGTTCTCACATATCCATGTATAGCCTTGCCTTTATAAGCAGGCTCATCTACATTGTATGGAATGATCCAGTTGATGGTATTTTGCATCTTGATTAGAATATAGCTTATTCTTATCAAATATTTTGTCTCTCTCTTGTTCTAATCATTGTACTCTATATCTTGGCTATATTTGACAAATTATTACACTAACCTTATATAGCATAGAAAAGTTATCAAAATTGAAATAAGGAACATCTTTATAACATCTTTCTTTCAATAATGGCAACATTTTGTTTCCCATATCTAGTGTAGTTGTACTTAGTATAGACCAATTTAAATTACCTACTTTACTTCATTTTATATGCATAATATGATTAGTTATTTGCATAACACATATAAAGTTAAATAAATTAAACACCTAGAATTATATAGTATTTAGTTTATCTTTAAATAACACAAACACTAGATATGAAGGCCAACCAAAATACATAACAATGTCATTTATCAAATGGATTAAACATGTCATAAATATATGATGGTCCTTTAGGTTATATATTGACAATCACATGAAACATTTATGTCCTATCAAGAACCTCACATAGTAATCCTAATGGAATTCATTTATGAAAATATTAGTTTGCTTAGTATTTCATTATAGGAGAAAAGTAACAATGTATGAATTGATTTTACTTTTAAGCCCAATTAGGGTTGATACTAAACCCAATGATAGCATAATTGAAAGACCTTGTCATTTAGATGATAGAATTTAAGTTACAATTGAATGATTATGATCTAAATCCTACCTTCTCAGAGGAAAGAATGACTTATAATCATAATTTAAAATATCTCATTTATCAAAATAAATTAATGTTTACCACATTCTAAGGTTTTAAAGTGTCCACTTTCTTAAAGGTGACTTTTGAATAAAGTGAGTTTGGCTGGGTTAGTGAGTGAATGTTGATCCTAAAGGATGAAGAAGAGGTTTCCTATGAGGAATTTGGTAACCTACTTGACCTATAGATAGGAGTAGAAGGCATTCAATTACATGTCTGACATTAAATCTATCCAGCACAACAATAACCACGTCTAGTAAACATTCAATTTTGTTCTGTTATTTATTAAAATAAATCCAATACTGAAAGCCTAAGAGAAAGTAATTAGTTGAATCTCATAACAATATTTGGACAAGTTTAACTCCTTTAGTACTCATAATATAGTACTAAACTGATCTCACAATAAATATCTCTAAAGAAACATAATTTGAAATAATTTATGATTTAAAAGGGTTTAAAGAAACAAAACTAAAAAGGAGGTGATACAACAAAAATAATTTACTAATGGATCTCCCTTTAACTACCAACTGTCCATTTTTATTAATGTAATGTTGTAAATGGAGCTCACTATTTTAAACATAACTAAGAATCAGACCCAATCTCATCAATTGTATTGGAGAATAATTGATTAGGCCCAACTTCAAACCCCTAGGAGAGTTGGAGACTTGATGGATTGATTTCTCTTTTTTATTTGATTGATTGGATATGATTAGAAATTGAAAATTTAACAACTAGGATAGATGACACAAAATTGGCAATAATCAACAGAAACAAAAAAATGCAGATCTAAGAATCATCTGAGATGAATATAAATGAAAAGGGGATTTGAGAAGGAACCTATGTCTGAAATATGAGCTCAAAATGGTTGGAAACTATGGCTAGGTTCCCTAAAGCTGAAAGGTGTCCAAGAGCAAAACAAGGGTCAAACTGGTCTCAAGATTCTCCAAACTATCTTTTCTTCAAATTGCAAGTCAAAACACTTGGGCTATGGTGCTAGGCATCCTAGTACATGTGGAATATGGTGCTAGGCACCCTAGTTCTTTCTTTTTTTTGATGAATTTTGTCTAGTTTTCATTGTCATTGTCTACACTATGCTGCTGTATCTTTAAAATGAGCTTGAAACCTATTTTTGAGTCTACATATTATACACAAAAGAAGAGGAAAATAGTGTTGGTCTATATAGGGTCTTTCCTAATTCAACCCATGGATTGGAATTAACCCTACACCAATGATAATGAAAAAGATAACTTACCCCTAGTAGGGAAGAGGCTAAATTTGAAATGAAATTCTTGAATGGAAATGTTGAATTGCAATAATTATACCTTTTATTGATGATACAATGGTCTTAAGATAAGTCCTTCAAGAATTGATGTAATAACATGATAAATCATCACAAAATTCATCATGAAAACATAATTGAATAAAACTTGGTGTAGCTTGATGCTCCTTATGTTCAAATATATTTTTGAATGAAGAATAATTGCTCTTGGAATTAAAACTTGTGGATATTAGATGACAAAATGAATTAGGAATGATGCCTTATATAGGATTCTCAAGGTATTTTCACTTTTAGGCTGACTTACAATGGTCATATCTCAATTTCAAGACTAGATTTGGTACTGTTAAGGCTAACACATTACTCTCCCATAGTTTTAGCCAAAAAGTGTCATAATATTTGGCTAAGCCACATAGTCCCTATAATATAGGCCTTGATTTTTAGGGAAGCAAGATAATAGGTACCTAATATCAAATCTATAATTTATATTACAATTGATGACATTTAAGTGGGGAATAAAGTTCTTTGAAATTTAAAACAAGGTATAACCCCAAATATGCTTGAAATGATATAGGAAAAAGGGTACACTAAAGTAATGGCCTAAAGAGGAGTGTGTTGAGTTGAGGCTTAATTCAAGGCTAGAAATGGTCCCAAAATTCTTATGTTGTTTATGAAATTGAATGATTAGATTATGTGCATTCTTATTGTATCATATGGTTCTTGAAATGGTTTAGTAGCATGAGATTCCTAATAGGAAATAAGATTAGCACTTGCTATTATAATCTTTCAATATGTATGTGGATAATAATCTTGATGAAATGTGTAATGATTATTCTTAAGAAAATCAACTAATTTTATAGGTAGGAGTAGGAAATATATATATGTAGTTCAGGGTGTGATAGATATATGATGGAGTATTATGGGAATTAGGAACACTTGGTTTGGTGCCCTAAAATGAACTTAAAGGATAATGGGTTATGATAGATCATGCATTGAAAATAAATGAGTCTAATGATAGGGAAGATAGTAACTAATTGGGAAAATTGTAATTTTTGTAATAGTTGTTAATAACTTCTTGATATTGATGTGTCATGTGTTGTTGATAGTAAGTTGTAATACCCTAAAATTGGTCATCTAAAGCATTGGCTCCTAATCTCGACAACATCATCAAGGTCCTAACCAAAGGCAATTAAATCAATCTTGAGAACATTAATTATTTCTTTAATCATCAAATGTCACATGGCAAATCAATTACTCAATATTAATTAAATATTTATTGATATTAATTGACTTATTCCAAGAATATCATTTTGATCAATTATCCTATTTAATTTATTAAATATCCTAGCATATTTAATTTATTAAATATCCTAGCATATTTAATTAATTAATAAATTTGCCATTTAATCGTGCAAAAAAAGGAATTAATTTATTACAAAAGAGGAATTAATCACAAAGCAAGAGTTAAATTGAAAATAAAATAAAAGAATTAAATTGAGAGAGAAATCAAACTTGAGATATTATTTCTTTCTTCTAAATTGAGAACTTGAAATCAGAAAAATAATTAATTGAATTATTAATTGCTTTCTCTAAAATTGGAACTCCAAGCTTTTGAGAAAAAGAAGTTCAGTTGCATTGAAAAGACTCTTTTCTTGAATAAATCAAAGAATTATCTATTTTTATCACAAATGTATGGAATTAATTAATCCTTATTTCTAATGCAACTTGAACTTCTTATCTGAATGCATTTCAATTAAACTATAATTGGAAGCTATCTCATGGTTAACTGAACCTGATTTCTCAATTATTTCAATTAATTCTAAATTGTGTTTTTTCTTGATCTCTCTTGTGAATTTCTATAAATTCAGCCTTAAGCTCTCATTCAAATCACCCCATAGATATTTGAGAAACACCTCGGAGATTATTATTATGCTAATTTTGCTCTGGAGTCATTGAAGATATTGTGCTTGCTTTTTTTTTGAGATTATTGCATCTTAGTTTAGTTTTTTTCCATATTTAGTTTATTTCATTATTGCTTGAATCCATATTGCTTGAATTAATCATCCATCTTGCATCCATTTAGTTTAATATCATGCTCATATATATTAAATCCTTCGTCTTGGTGTAATCTAGTCACTGGTATTGCTTATAAAAATATGAGAGCAATCTTATACTTGCATCTTTTAGAAGGCAATTAGTCGCTTTGTTATGGCTTATTATTTATTGATTATTGATTTACTAAACATACATGTAATGACTTAATTGAAGTGTTGTGCCTACAGCTATAAGACCTCTTTTCACTTTTTCACACACACACACACAAGTAATGACGTTGGAGTACCCTAGGGAAAGTGTAAATGGAATATGTATATGTTTGATATGTTTATGGTTATGATGTTATTTCCTCTTGTGTTATATGATGTTATGGATATATATATGTTAATGATGTTTTATGCATATATGTGAAGTTAATCTATGATCTTATGTAGTGACAGTGTCCGTGTAGTGCCCCTCCCTGATTCATCTTGTCTTTGTGCATCAATAGACTATAATGATATAGCTTAGTTTAATTAATGATGATTTGATGGAATCTTATGATCTACTAACCCTAATTCATGATTATGTTGGATATGATGATGATTTTGATAGTGCTTGGTTGTCATGATTGTCTTCTACTACGTTTGTGATAGAGACGATGTCATATCACTCATTGCGAGCATGATATGATGGTGCGATTCTCTTCATTTTCTTGATCATTTAGGATATATGCTATTATATATGTTGTTGTGCATGTATTGGTGGTGATAGGTTTGCAGGTACTAGACATCGACTCCACCTAGCTTCACAAGTTTGAGCATGCCTTATCCCAATGACAAGTTGATCGGAGATGACATGAAAACCCATTCTACACTCTAGGTTTAAGTTGATCACCCTTGTCGGTTTATTGTCTTGGTACGAGTTGTTGTTGGCATCTAGTGATTCCTTGGGTTGTTCTTACTCTGTAGTATTGTGATTATTGATTGGTTTAATTATTATTTAATTAATTGATTTATATAGTTTAATAATGGTAAATTAAATTAATGCATTTACATAGTTTATAATAATAAGTTAAATAGGTCTTCGGACATGTAGTGCCGCGGTTAAAATAGTTTATAATAATAAGTTAAATAGGTCTTCGGACATGTAGTGCCGCGGTTAAAATACTTTGTTGGTGAAGCGGCCACCATGGTTCAAATCCCTGTTGGGCCCTTGTGCTCGCAAGGCCTTGTACCTTCACTGGGCCATTGTGCTCGCGGATTTGAACAAGTGAAGTGTGGGGATGAGATCCCCCGTTTGTGGTCTCACTGGTTCATAGCTCCATGTCAAAAGCGTTTACCCCTTATTTAAAAAAAAAAGTTAAATAAATAGTTGATATAAATATTTAATATTCATGTGTGATTATTGTTTGAGAATTATTATTATTTTATCCTTTGGTTTTATATTTAATTTAATGATTTAATACCAAGGATTTTGTTATTTATTTAATTACTAAGTTGTGGCCTTTATATTAATTTGGGTATTTATTTATACACCCTTGGTTATTTTATTAATGGGCTTTTATATTTAATTGTGCACATGGTTTAATTTATCCTTTTGAGTTAATTAATATTATATTCTTTACCTACCTGGTTTTGCTTTTAGTTGTGAGTTTGGGGTAAATTGATTTAATAATATTTTATTATTCTTACCTTGGTTTTTGAGAAGGGTTGGTAAGAAATATATTTTATTCTATTATTTCTAATTGGCTGAGAGTTTTCTATAGTTTGGAGTTTTATTTTTATTTATTGATCATTCTGTGAATGCTATCAAATTACCATCTAGGAGATTTTGATTTACATTTTGATTTTTAAATTGATTAGGGGCTTGGATTGAAGATTGACTTGCTTGGATTATTGGATTTTATCTTCTTTGATTCTACCCTTGTTTCGATTGCGATTTCTAGGTTGGAGTTCTTTGGCTTCTCTCTACAAATTTTAATTTTGAAAGACTGTTTGGGAAGAGGCATTTGATAATTAATGATTACATTTGATTTGGGGAAAGAAATTATGAATTTTCTGGTTATACATATATAAGAATATGGTTAAATTCTGAAGAAGGGAATTGTCAGGAGATGTGTTTTTCCCGAGTGTTGTTAAATGCATTCTTGTTTTGGCTTGTCTTGTGGATGGTATAGAGTTGTCTAGTTTTTGTCTATCTTTGTATTGATATTTTACGCCTACCTTTGCATTATTGTATCTCCTTTTGTCGTTGTGTAAGTTGATGAGGTTCTATGCACTTTCAAGTGCGATTGTGACTTGATTTTGTTATTGAATTTATTCTATTTGATCTCAATGTCTTTAATTTTGTGTGTCCTTCATGAATTTTCATCCTCCCTCACCTTCAGGGAGTGAGTTTGAGTTGTTTTACCAATCTATGTTTAATTTTGGGTGCACCTGTCACTTGTAGACTTTATAAACCTTAATTTTTTCTTCTTGACTTAGATGTGCTAATTTTTGGGGTGGATGCGCTAATTTTTGGGGCATATGCTCCATTCTGCACCCCCAATGTGTCAAATTGCATTTTATATGCATTGTTCTATTCCAGTTTCTGGGTTTTGTCAGTTTTGACCCCTGTAATGGATTTGTCCGATTGAGGGCACTCTCCAAAGGATTTTGATTAATTCTTTGAGTTTCTTGGAATATTTTTTTGATGTCATTTGGGTCTCTATGAGTTGGTTTTGTGCTTCGATAAGAGGATTTGTGCCTTACTGTTGAGGAGTCTGCATACTTGTTGTTTTGGTCTAGCAAGAGGGAGAATGCCTCGCTATTGAGGGGCAATTATAAGAGATCCAGTGGGAAGTGTAATGCCTCACTGTTGAGGATTGGATCATGCTTTTGGATTAGCCATGATTTTATGTTTATGCTTCAGTTAATGATTGCATGGCTTTGGTAAAGGATTTGCCTTATATGTGGCCATAGGTGTTCGTAATGATCTATATGTTCTCAGTGATGATGTGATTGTTTCTATGTCATTTGTGAGCCTTCATGATGTTGTTATGATGATTATCTTGATGTATATTTCACCCTAACGTCTAGGAGCATGCTATGGGAGAGTGGGCTTCCAATTGAGTGACTGGGATTGTGTGGAGTAGACGACCAGGTTAATCGGAGTCTGGATCGACAAAATATATCATTGGGAGTTTGATTTGTAATCAAGTGATAACTTAATTAAGAATTCTTGGGGTTTGGGTAGAATAGTTCATCTTAATAAGATACGTAATGGTTGGTGGCCCCTCTGCCTTTCCCAGTGGTAGAGATCCATGATAGTATTGGGAAGGCCTTGGTAACCTAGGCAAGTTAATCTCCCTTACTCCATAGAGGTTGAGATGGCTCCACATGTGCATCTAGGATGGCTGGGGTTGGTTCCCAAGTTCCCATTTGTCACATGTGATGACACTCATTTCCCTACATGTAGGTCCTAGTGCCTTGAGTCTTGATTTGATGTGTTGCCTCTGGAAGATTTGTGATTGGAGATTCTATGTTTTTCATTCTTGCATTTGTCTTGTATTGTTCTTCCTTTGGTTGTTAGGTGTCAGCCTAGATCTAGAGTGTGAGTGGGATCTTGTGTCATTTCCTAGCACGAGGGGGGGGGGGGTGGGGGTGGTTCCACATGGTCGGGTGGTTTGATGCCTTTTTCCATTGGGATGTTCTTCATTGGACGCTCTTATCCATGGATATGGATTCATATCTTCTCTTCATGTAGATGGATTCTTGGAGTATATTTTATGTATTTGAAATTGAGATTATGTAGATCTTGTATCATGAGGAAGGCATAACTATAAAGGAAGAATATGTAATAGTATTTAAAATCATATGTAATAGGAATTGTCGTAGATTAAGATCTTGATGTATTGTAACAGAATATGATTGCTAAATTCATTGTAAATGACTATGTTGTAAAAGGATATTCATTGTGGATTTAAATCTAGATTGGATGAAACCATATGATTGAGTTATGTGCATGTTAGAATTATATGATTTTTTTAATGGAAATGTTGGTATTCTTGGTTCATGGATATCTCTAGAATATGGATAGGAATGAGTAGCTTGTAGGATGCATGGTTGTACTTAAGGAAGTGAACTAGTTTGCATTAGATGATGCCTAATTGAGAATTCATGATGACTTGATATGTTAGACGGTTTGGAAAAAGATTAGGAACATTTGGTTGGTGTTTTAAAATTAATTAAATAGATAATGGGGATATGATAGGATGTGCATTTGTTGAATAATGATTCACATGTTAAGAAGTAAAGTAATTAATTATGAAATGAATGTAAAGAATGTTAAATGGTATCATATATGGAGATGTGTTTATTTTTTATATTTGATTATCTGATGGTGTTGAACTACCCTAGGGAATGGTAGATGTTGTATTGTATTCCGCTTGCATAATTATGATGTTATGTAAATGTTAATGATATTTTATGTAATCTTGTAGATGATAAATAAAACTTTTGAGTAATGATAGTTTAATATGTTGTGTTAGTAGATGCTAAATAAATAAATATTATCTCTAGTTGTATGTTAGTTGGCTATATTTATCTAGGGTATTTTGGTGGGCATTGAAGATGGTTTACTATGTTGCAATTAGTAGATGTTCAAAAAAAATTCTCTATTTAATAGTTAGTTCAGTTATTTTCTCTAGGGTATTTTGGCGAGCATTGCATCTGGTATTAGAGCCCGTGTTGCTAACACTGGGATCTCTGGTTAAGGTGTTTATTCTTACTCTTGTTGGCAATTTATGTAGTCATTTCTTATGCATGCCTCTTGGATGCGAGTGATGTTTATATGATTTTATGCGGTCTTGCTTGCTTGTAATTTCAAGTGCTTATCTATATGATAAAAGTCGTTTTCACAATATAAATGATTATGCTATAGAGTGAGATAAATTGTATGTATTCATTTAGCAGATGCTATATTTATAGGATAAGATGTAGTGTTTGTATTATGCATATAAGAATGATTTAGTGTAGATCATGATGTGAAAATTGAAGGATTTGCATAAGATGCATCAGTAGATAGTAGCTTAAATAATGTCCTTCTCCTTCCTTTATTCTTCTTCGCAAAATGTAAAGAGTTAACTAACTTTGATGAGCCAAAAGAATGCCTCTATTTTATCTATGTGTATGTGTCATTATTAGGACATTAGGAGTCTAGTTATGTCTTTTGAGTTTAGAACCTTTGCCAAGTGATAATATTTTTTATATCTTGATGACATGGTCATATGACATAAACTCATTTGATATATGTTCATTTTTTATGCAATATAATAGGTAATTGTGCTATGAGGAATATCCATGCTAATGCTGCGTGTAGATTTTAAATGTTATTCTAATAGGAATAATTAGGCCTATATTTCTATACGTTAACAATTTTATGCAAGATTAAAGAAGAATGTTGAACCAGTCCAAGATGTTCAACAATTGAAGATTATGGAGTTGCTGGTTGGGAAAGGGACAACAAGGATTATTGTTGAAGAAGTCAGCTGGCAGTTGGAAGTGGTTCATTATGAATTATCTAAGGACTTAATGATTTCATTTGTTGAAGGAGTAGATTTAGGATTAAAGTTATGCTAGATTCTCTTTGTTGTTCCAATAGAATTTGACTAATTCTTACCATTTGTAATTTCACCTTCTTTTTCTCCTTGGTCAATAAAAGCATCTTCCTGAAACTTTGGGAGTGGTATGCTAGTTAGTTAGGAATTTCATGCATTAAATAAACCTCCCACCTTCTCTTGTATGGTGGTTGAGGAGAAGATAGTTTCAGTTATAGTAATATAGTTCTGAGTTAGAAAAAGAGACTTTTAGTAACTTGTTATGTTGTCAAGTACTTTTAAATCAATAAAGATGATGCTTTAAACTCCACGCGTTCGATTCAGTTATCTGAATGCTTGTTAAGGGGGAACAATTAGTGAGTATTCCTTTGGATTCTTTTATTAGTCATTTATTATTCTGTACTTAGCATTATCTTGATCACAGACTATTCTTGCAGTGACTGGAATACTTCCTATGACTGTTCCTGCAGCAACTATGAACTGAGTAGAACCCTGTTTGTTGATCATGGATAAGTTCAATTTTTCTTAAATGTTTCTTAGAAGGTAGTTAGTTTTCCTTACAAGTATTTTAGTTATTTTTTCCAGCATTGTCTTAGAGCGACATTTCAATTCCAGCAATAGGAAAAGTGGTTATTTTAGTCTTTCTAGTGCATATACCTTGTAGACCCATTTCAAGTATACGCCCCGAATTGAAAAATAAATGAACCTTCATGATGAGAGATAATTACTTAGTTGGATGTCCAATCCATGAGGTATGATTTCAAGGTCTAATTATCGAACCATTAATAAGAGCAGTCATTTTTTGGCATCGTTGTCGGGGATGGTGTCAAACTAGAAATCTTTGCAGTCATTGATAGTTGTACTTTGCTTTCACTAGTTAAAAAAAACATGTTTCCATTTATCTTTATAGAGTAATGACCCATAATACTACTGTATGCCTAGGAGAAGAGACACTTTATGGAGGTTTCTTCCTAACGACCCCTATTCTAGTAATAATTTTGAGCAAGCTTATAATTTATTTGAAGATGGAGACCAGGATATAAACCCATTAGCTGAGTTGTTTGCCAATATTGATGAGCCTACAGACAAAGAACTTGTTGAGAACCCATTTGACTTGATACTTTATCAAGCAAGGATGGCAGCCCAAAATCCACCTAACCAAGCTACCTTTGAATTTCCTATCACTGATCAACATGATAATAATAACCTCAAGAATATCCCTACTTCATTTCTCACTAAGTTTTATGGGCTTGTAACAAAGGATCCAAACACCTTTTTGTTTGAATTTGATATCCTCTACTAGAGCTATGATTATACTACTGATGCTCATAGACTCAAACTGTTTTGTTGCTACTCTAAAAGAAGGAGCCCTCAAATGCTGCTGATAGCTGGGAAGCTATGGAAACCAAATTTCTTGAGAAATACAAATAATATTGCAGAAGTCGTAATATGGGAGATGACATCTTTAAGATGTATCAAAAAGATGATGAAAATTTGGAAAACTATCTCAAGGTTCTTGTTCTGTCTAAAGAAAAACTCAGATTATACTTTTAATGAAGAATCTCAAAAGTTGCTTTTTCTTAGAGGAGTAAGTGATGACTGCATCAAAGCTCTGGACCTGATAGGAGGGGGAGATTTCTCTCAAGTCTCTTGGGAAGATCTAAAGAAGATATGTCAGAACCATTCTCGAGCAACTGTAAAAAAAGGAAGAGGATATCAAGTTACCAAAGGAAAATCTTCCAATGGAGTTTTAAGGATGGAGATTACTCACTTGTTGTCTAACTTCAAGAAAGATATTATAAATAACATGGCCACACAGATGGACACACTTTAGGCAAAAAGGAAGCATGAGGAAGTAGAGGGCAATCCTAACTGAATATTGCCCTCACTATAGGCAGAAGAAAAGAGACTGTAGATGTAAGAAAATAGCGAATATTGAAAACCATCATGATTCATTAGAATTAAAACCTGTTGAAAGAGAAGAGGACCAAATATTTTATGTAGCTCAAAGAAGGCCATGGGATCCATGACAAGGTATGCCACCTGATCCTTTATCCTTTAATGGTCCTTATTAAAATTCATATAATTCTAGTAATCAATGGAAAAGTCAATATCCACCTTAATATGGGAATTTTCCTCAACAACATTGGAATAATTCCCACAATGCATGGACCAATCACCAAAAGCCCCTCCTCCTTGACAGAAAAATCAAGGAAATTGGTAGCCACCTCAAGGAAACTGGCAACAAACACCTCAGTGGAGAGGAGGACAACAATGGCAAAATTAGTCCTCTAGTTTCCAACATCCTCCTCAACCACCTCAACAACAGACCCTAATGCCTCCACCTAATAAAAAAACTGTTATCCCTCCTAAGCCTAATCAATTGCCAGCTCAGCCCATGCCAAATCCTAATAGTAAACAATCACAACAACAACAAATTTATGCTATTGATCCAAATCAATACCTTGCCTATGCTGTTAATATAAGTGATATCCATTTAAGGTTAGGAACAACTTTTCCTACACCTTCACCTCTAGTTATAACTGAAATGCCTGATGAAGGCCATATCCACAAAAGTGTCACAACTTCACCGGTTCCATCAAGGTCAGAACAACAAGAATGAAGCAATATACCTCCATTTCCTCAAAGATTGGAGGAAGATCCTAGCAAACAAAAAGAAGAACCCATGTTTGATATTGTGGATTTGTTAAAGAATGTATGTGTCAAGATTTATTTGTTTCAAGTAATAAAGGATGTTCCAATATATGGAAAGGCAATTAAAGAAGCTTGTTTGAAAAAGCTAGGGAGAAAGAAGAAAGATTCGTACACAATCCATGTTGTAGGCCAATTAGTAGACCTTATGTTTGGGGAATTTTGTGTCCCTAAGTATTCAAACCTAGGAAGTCCTCTTATAGAAATAGTCATTAAAAGCATTCAAGTTAAGAATGCTCTTATTGACCTTGGGGTAGCTATAAATGTTATGCCAAAGGATGTGATGCAGAAACTCAACATCACTAACCTGAGGACTACAACTACTGTCCTACAACTTGCAGACAGTTCTACTGTCACACTAGATGGTGTGGTGGAAGAACTTGTAACACTGGAATCCTAGGAATATCCAGCTGACTTTGACATCCTCTCACCTAAAGCAACTTTAGGAGGCTATCCTATTATCTTGGGTAGCCCCTTGTTAGCTACAATAGATGATTTTATAGGATGTAGTTCAGGGAACATGGCAATTTCTGATGGGACAAAAACTAAAACACTTGCATTATATTCACCTGCCCAACCTCAACTTGAAGAGGAGCACTTAGTTTGGCCAGATATAGAAGAAGAATCTGATAGAGTTAATATAGTACAACAATTAACGATGATAAGAAGGGACCCCTTCTTGCAAATTCAAGAAGAAGAAGAAGATGTGCTCTCTAATGTTTTACAAAATCAATATGGAATTCTTGATCAAACTGGTGCCTGTATGCACAAAATGCATGTTCTCTACAACCATTAATGTCAACCTCTTCTGCATAATCTCCTATAGCTACAAATTTAATACATACATTGATGTCGCATGAAGTAAAAGTTCCACATTTTCTTGCAGCATCTATAATAGATCTAGTAAAGCAAGTTGAAGTAGCCCCACAAAAATGGTTGAATGTCAACAGTCACCTTACTCAAGAAAAAACTATCTTTAACAAGAATGTTATAGTCCCATAAAGAAGCATTTGCTTGGGACTATAGAGATATGAAAGGGCTGCATCCTAAATTGTGCACATATTGAATCTACATCAGAGAAGATTGTAAACCAGTAAGGAAGCCTCAAAGAAGAATCAACCATGCATTAAGGAAAATAGTTAAGCAAGAATTGCAGAAGTTACGCAATGCAGAATTTATATATCCCATCTCTGACAATGAATGGGTATCACCTCTAGTTATTATTCCTAATAAAAATGGAAAGTGGAGAGTTTGTGTAGATTATAGGGAGCTTTATGATGCAACCAAGAAAGATCACTTTCCTCTTCCATTCATTGACCAAGTATTAGAATCCTTGGAAGGAAAGGAATATTTTTTATTCTTGGATGGTTCTAGTGGATACAACTAGATAAAAATAGCCCTTGAGGACCAGGAAAATACAACAATCACATGCCCATGAGGGACCTATGCCTACACAATACTTCCATTTGGTTTATGTAATGCCCCAACCACTTTTCAAAGGGCAGTTATAAGCATGTTCTCAGATATTTCTCATGACTACATGGAAATATACATGGATGACTTCACTACCTATGGTGGTACTTTTGAAGAAGCATTGAGTGACCTAGAAAAGACTTTACAGAGATGTGAGGATCAAAATTTGTCATTAAATAGTGAGAAGAATTTTATGATGATGCAAGGTGGTGTTGTTCTTGGCCACTATCTTTCTCATAAAGGAATTCAGGTAGACCCAACAAAGATTGAAGTTATTTCTAATTTGCATGTACCAACTATAGTGTCATAAAATTGCGACCCTAGCAATTTTTGACTGCATTAGGGTCCTCACGCATGCGAATTTGAATCTGCTAGCCTGACTAGAGACCAAAGATTGCTCAGCTTGTGGAAATAGCTTCTTCCTTGGGCTCTGCATCGCCCCATCCGCACTCTGCCCTAGAGAAAGGGGTAGGAAAAGGGCGTAGCACCACTGTCCCTCCTTGTACAAGGGCATGGCACCCTTGTCCTCCCAAGATAGGGGCATGACATCCCTGTCCCTGCCCTATTTTGTGGCAGGACCCTTCCTAGGGTTGCACTGTTGATTGTGCCTTGGGCAGGAAAACTCCCCCGATGTTGGCCCATGACAAAATTCAAATCCACCAACATGTATTTAAAGGGGCATTTGCTCTCTCATTTGCATGGGTTCAATAGGTGGAAGTTGGACAAGATTGGAGTATGTATAAGTGATCAAGCATTCAAGAGCATTCAAGCATTCTTTTCCAGCATTGAGCATTCTCAAGTCTCCCTTCAAGGACATGTGTTGCATTCAAGTCAAGGATTCAACCTTTGAAGAGGAGATTAATTTCAATATTCGATTCCACACAAGGACTTCTATCAACATTGCTACTACAACCTCCCTTGAGGTGATTTACAATTCAATCTTTCATTTACATCTACTTGGAAGTACATTCTTTCAGTACTTGGTTAATTCCAAAACACCCAATCCCAACCCATTTTCCTCTCTTTTCTATGTGTAGGTTGCAAGTGCGCAACTGTATTTTTGGATTCAGGCTCCATTTGTAGAGGTGAAAAAACCCTTTTCATTTCGTGGATTTTTTGGAGGACCTGTATGTTCCTGCCACGGTCTAGACAACGTTTCCTCAAATTCAAAGGGAGACTTCATCTCGACATATTGCTACTAGATCCAAGTGTACAACTTCATCCCATATTTTAATCTCAAGTTATAATCAATTCTTTGTCACTTTTGCACTACATAATTCAATCAATTCGTTTCCAAATGAAATAAGAAAGAGGGGATCAACTTAGCATTCCCCATTCATTCAGAATTAAATAAACCATCTTTGTGTGGAGAGATTGAATGTTGTGAATTATCGTCTCCTCTTTCTAATGTAATGGTGAAAAGTGCTTGAATGGTAATCGATAGCGAAACTCTCATCTCTCTCTGAGGGAAAGGGTAGTTTCCTTCTTGATTTATCATTCACCATTTTCCCACCATTACACCAACACAACAAAAAGATGTTAGGAGTTTCTTAGGCCATGCGGGTTATTACAGAAGATTCATCAAAGATTTTAGTAAAATTGCAACACCACTGTATACACTCCTCACTAAAGATGCAACATTCCAGTGGACAGATGCATGTAGCAAAGCATTCTCTAGGTTGAAGGAAGCATTAACTCATGCACCGGTACTTCAAGGTCCTAAATGGGAGATTCCATTCCATATACACACCGATGCATCTAATCATGCAATTGGAGCTGTTCTAGGACAAAAAGAGATAGCAGTGGAAAATGCAATCTATTTTGTCAGCAAAAACTTGCAAGGTGTTGAATTTAACTACACAGTAACAGAGAAGGAAATGTTGGCAGTTATCTATTCTCTCAATAAGTTCAGACATTATATAACTGGATATAAATTCTATGTCCACACTGACCATGCAACAATTAGATATCTTATGAATAAACCTTCAATTTCAG
Source organism: Cryptomeria japonica (assembly GCF_030272615.1). Lineage (NCBI taxonomy): Eukaryota > Viridiplantae > Streptophyta > Pinopsida > Cupressales > Cupressaceae > Cryptomeria > Cryptomeria japonica. The sequence goes on along the minus strand of NC_081407.1, from coordinate 569,629,156 downwards.
GAAGGTTGGCTAGATGGATTCTTTTAATGCAAGAATTTGATACACAATCATAGACAAACTAGGAAGAGAAAATGTAGTTTCCAATTTTCTCTCATGCTTAACAACAAATCCGAAATCACCCATTTTGGATGATTCCTTTCCATATGAGCATCTATTCTCTATTGTTGTTCAAACACCATGGTATGCTGATATAGCCAACTATTTAGTTGCTCAAAAGGTACCCCCTCATTTTTCTCCAAAAGAAAGGAAATTATTTGTTGAGAAAAGTTACAAATTCATCTGGATAGCAGGATGTTTATTTTACATGAGACCTTATCAGGTGATGTGAAGATATGTGAGAGAAGATGAGACTTATGCTATAGTGCATGCATGCCATGATGAACCCGGTGAAGGACATTTTGCAGCCAAGATAACAGCTATCAAAATACTTAACACATGATATTATTGGCCAACCCTTCATATGTTGGAATCCAAGAACACTGAGAGGGGGGGGGGTTGAATCAATGTTCAACTGGAATAATCAATTTTAACCCTAGTAAAACATGCATACACCAACCGGTATACTGGTACATATAGAATTAAAAGAAGTAAAGAAACCAATAATCCAATCACATAAATGAATACCATAACATACATAATTATATGTGGAAAACATCAAAGAGGAAAAACCATGGTGGGATTTGTGACCCACAATATCAATCCATTGGCCATATGAAGAGATATTAAAAAATATAGGGGCATGAACTTGCAGGAAGGCTTACAGCCTAGAGCACACTGCTCAATCAGAAAAGGACCCTCACTGACTACATACAAATCCAGAGAAATGATTGAACTACAAAGATATCATCTTCTATGCCTGAATATAGTTCTGGTTAGGCTCTATCTGTTCCATTTTGAAACCCTTAACCATATACTGCAATACCCCTTTACAAAAATATCCTCACATACATAATCTCTCTCATATATTTCGCATCTCCTTCATTATTTTCTTCTTTATGCATATTCTCATGATATCTCTATATCAAAATGATCTAACCAAATGACCTATATAAAGATGTAGCCAGGTATACAAGGCAATGTGATAGATGCCAAAGGATGGGAAGACCAACCAGATTAGATGAAATGCCCTTGCATCCGCAAGTGGTGGTAACACCATTTGATAAGTGGGGTCTTGATTTTGTAGGACCAATTGATCCACCTTCTAATGGTAATTCTTACATTTTGGTTTGTATTGATTATGTCACTAAATGGGTAGAAGCTAAGGCAATGACACATGCAAGAGATAACAAAGTTGTCGAATTTTTATATGAAGAAATATTCACAAGATATGGTGTTCCTAGAGAAATTGTCACAAACCAAGGAGCACAGTTCACATCTCAACTTGTTACATCATTAGTGAATTAATACAATATTGGGCATATAAAATCTACACCATACCATCCTCAAGACAATAGACATGTAGAAATTACAAACAGGGAAATTGAAAGCATCTTGACCAAAACTGTTAATCTTCATAGGAAAGTCTGGGCAACTTGATTACCTAAAGCAGTCTGGGCATACAGGACATCATGGAAAACAACAATAGGGTTTACTCCTTTTGATATTCTCTATGGAAAGAAAGAAATGATGCCCATTGAATTTGAGCTTTAAAATTTAAGAAAAATAGTTGAATTAGGGATGGATATTGCTGATGCACAAAAAGCAAGAATTATGCAACTCAATGAGTTTGATGAAGTCAGAACAACTGCCCTGCAACACATAAAACTCCTCCAAAATCAATGAATCAAATGACATGATAAATATATCAAGGACAAAATAATCTAGAGATTGGGCTCTCCTATATGATTCTAGGTATCAAGATAATCTGAGTAAGCTTCACACCAGATGGCTAGGCCCATACGAGATATCATAGGTGTTTGACAATGGTGTTGTTCAACTCACAACAATTGATCCTGACAGATTCAAGTTGTTAGTCAATGGGCATAGATTGAAGTTATATAGTAATTCCTCATCTAAAAAAGAGTTCATGAAACAATTTATTTCAAATGCTGGTTCTCCTGCATCTTCAAACTTGGATTTTCCTGCAGTCGATGAAGGTGGGCCTTTTGCCCTACCTTCTGATTAATCAGTTATACTGATTCATAATAAACACTTCCATATTCCTGGAAGTTTTTTCTCCATAATAACATTCGTACTTCACTCCATTTCACTCTCATATATTCCGTGTCACTTCACCTCACTTCACATTCATCTGCTTTTCAAGTTTCATTATTATGTTAACTAGAGGTATGTGAAAAGGACTCTGACATGCATCACGCCACATCACTCTAGGTACGTCATAAATTGACGCTTGTATTATTTCCTATTAGATTCATTCATTAACTGCATTAAACTTGCCATGTATATTCTTTATTGCCTTGCTATCATTTCTCTTCTGCCATGTGAGGACACTTGGCACATTTTAGGTTGGGGGGAGTATATTGTGATTTGATTCATTTCTACGTGTGATTTAGTTTTTCTGTGTCCTATGTCATCAATACTTTGTATCGCTTTTTATAAAAATCAAATTTTAATCGAACAAAGTGATTGTGACATTTTATGCACACCATTTTTTGAAAGCCTTGCACGAGTTGTATTTTTGGATTAATTCTACCACTTTTAAGAGTCATAATTGCACTATCTTGTCACTCTTATGATTACCAATCATCATTCTCAGTTATTTTCACTCAAGTAGGGTTTTGTTTCAAAATAACAAGTTTTGAGCTACAAAAGACTCTGGTAAGAAGATAAAACAAAAGGTTGCAGAATATTATGTAAACCATACTGAAAGAGCACAATGGGGGGATCTTTGATAAGGAATGAACCCACAGTTCATACCTCTATTTTGTAGGATCAACTATGTGGTCAGGAGTTTTCTCAGAGTGGGTGGTTGAATTACTTTTTGAAGTTGGATGAATTTGATGAAGGAATAGCCACCAAGTTTGCCATGACCTTCTCTAATGGAGAAGCAAATGTTAAAGGACTAAGATTTTTGGCCACTGAAGAAAGAATTGCAGAAGTGACAGGTTTACCTGTTGAAGGAGCAAAGTATCTAGAATCAATGTATACCAGGAGTGCCCGAGTGGAGTTTACAAGACTTGGAAACCGTCCACTAATTTTTGATAAGAAGGGGGCTAGAAGAATTTCTTTACCAGATAAATGGATGGAATCAGTTGTTCACATAATCGAGTATTTAACATGTGAAGGGAGGCAGTCCTATTTGCACTCAATACACTTCAAGCTGCTTAGCCATCTCATACATGGAGTTAGAATGAACATTCCAAATGTGTTGTATAACCTCTTGATAATCATGACCACTGAAACCCAAAAAGGTAGGTCAAATTTGGTCTCCCACTATTGTTTAATTAAATTATTAGTAAAATGGTCATTAAGGGATGTTTCTTAGTTGTCTTGGGAGGAATTTGTGTCACTACGTGAATTTAGGGCAGAAAATTATAAGGGTCAAAAAAGGGTTGCAGAAGTAAAGACTAGGGTTTACAAGAAGAAAAGGAAAACCACCCCTGGAGCCTCAAGTTTTAAGGATTTCTCTGTTGTAGAATTTCCTGTAGCAAAAGAAATCCCAAGCAATGTTGAACCAATTCCTATAGTCACTAGTGGAAATATTTTAATGGACATTCCTAGAAAAAATAGGGCTTCCACTCGAAGGGGGAAGGGTAAGCCAATTAAGTCAACATAAATTGAAATTGAAAAAGAAAACCCTAGTATGGAGGACCCTATGAGATTCTAGTAGAAGAAAGGTAGAAAACGGAAAATCGATGAGAAATTAGAAGAAAAAACTTTAGCCCTTGGAAGGAAGAAACGGGGAATTGCAAAACTTCTTGTTGCAACTCATCAGTTTAAAGAGAGTACAAAGAATTATAAAATTATTAGAGCCCATAGGGGTGTTCCAACTAAGTTTCGAAGAAGTCATAGGTTTAAAGGAAGGCCCAAGAAAAACTCAAATGTGAAATCCAGGGGACCTATTCAGGTTGATTCCTCAAACTCAGCTTCTCAAGTCCCTGAGTTTGAAGAAAAAGAAGAAAAAGTTAAGCAGGAGGGGGAAATGAGTGAAGCTTCTAAAAATAATCAAACTTCTAAGGAGAAATAGAGCACTAAAGAACAACAAGAAATTTAGGAAGGACAATATTGTGGTGAAGAGAACATGGATGGGTTGGATAATTTGGCAAAAGTAGTGGAAAAGGTGTTTGAACAAGAGAAAGGCACGTAATCTGCAACAATTGTTTCCATGATAGGACAAGAGGAAGTTCTTGCAGTGGAAAGGCAAAACTCTACCATTAAAGAAGAAACACAACAAGAACAAATGCAGCAGACCACTGGAGTTAAGCGGGAAGTAACTCTTATAGAAGAACAAGAAAATGGGGTAAGGCAAATAGAAACTCCCGCTCAGCAACCAATAAATGTACAAATGGTTGAGCAAGGAAAATTGACTAAGGAACAAAAGAAAGGTAAGATGATTCTTCTGGTAGTCAAACATAGGCCTACTCCTTTTTCTTGGATGTCAGTTGCATTTGATTTATACCAGGATATGTTGGATAAGGAGGAAGAATGGGAAAATGAGAAGTGTCAGTTGGAGAAGGAAATTGAGAAGAAAGATAAGGATATTGCCACTCTTAAAGGAAAAATAGACACTATGGTGACTATAGTTCCCAACATTATTGAGTGTAGACCACCACCTAGGGTCTATGACTAATACTTAAAGAAGCAATTTCCAAGGAATGATCTCGGACCAAAAAGGGATCAAAACCCAAAGAACAAGCTCTAACGTATAAAACCAACAAGGTCAGCCTCTGCCAAAGAAATTCCTCCAGAAAATCCAAAGGATGAAGTGTAGATCATGGGGAAAGGTTGACCACATGCTAAGGAACATTGAAATCAATGCTTAGGCTCTACAAGCTATGAAAGGGGATCCTGTAGATCACCAATGAAAATAGGTCTAGGCAACCGGTAATAGAAAACTGTCTTAGAAACTAGTAGCAATAACTTGCCGAAAAATGATCCAAATGCTCCACGGTTTGGGAAAAAGGAATATGATCAAGTCTTAAAGTAAAATCAAACTGCACAGGTTCCGGTGAGCCAAATCCGGGACACACAAAAAGAAATTCTGAAAATACAAACGTAAAAACACAAAGGAAATATTTTTGGTTGATGCAAGATTGCTATGAATTGGGGATGCTCCTGCATCAGACATCTAGGGTTGTTGAAAAAAAATTGAGTCTCTCACTTTGCTGGGGTCAGAGGAAAACCAAGGAGGTCTACCTCTACCTGAGAAATACAAGATGAATCTTTAACTGGTCTGTCCTTCCACTTCACAAGATACTCCTTATATTGACTGCTATGGGTACTATGCCCAATCTTACTGTCCAAAATGTCTTCAATCTGGTTCGGTTCCTTCCGGGGTAACTGTTTATCCAAGTCTACAATATTGTCCTCACTACATTCTGGTTCATGATACTGATGAAGATCTGCTATGTTAAACACAGGTGAAATACTTAGACTATCTGGTAGCTCCACTTCATATGCATTCCCGGAACTAAACTTTCTCAAAATCCTGCAAGGTCCAAACTTTCTCATCTGCAATTTGTTATAAGTTCCAATCGAGAATCTTTCTTTTCTCAGATACACCATCACTTCATTGCCAACTTCAAATTCCTGATGTCTCCTCTTCTCATCTACCTTCTTATACTTTCTATTCATGTCCTCCAAATGTTGCTTAATTTGAATATGTAAGTTCTTCATGTGATCTGCAAATTCTTCTACTTCTTAACTTCTTCGGTCTTCACTGCTAATATGTCTTAATTCTAATATACCTCTAGGATGTACTCCAGTAACAATCTCAAAAGGTGTTCTTCTGGTACTCCTGTTTACTGAATTATTGTAGGCAAAATATGCTTGTGCAAGAATCAAATCCCAACTTCCGGTTTTATCTCCAACTAAACATCTCAACAAATTTCCCAAGCTTTGGTTAACTACCTCTGTCTGTCCATCAGTCTGTGGATGAAAAGTAGAACTGAACTTCAAATCTATCTTCATCTTCTTCCAAAGTGTTCACCAAAAATAGCCAACAAACTTAGTGTCTCTATCTAAAACTATGCTCTTAGGTATTCCATGCAATCTTACTATTTCCTTGAAAAATAGGTCTGCTACATGTAATGCATTTGATGTCTTCTTACAAGGTATGAAATGAGCCATCTTTGAGAATCTATCCACTACCACAAATATATAATCATTCCCTCTTGATGTTTTAGGAAATCCAAGTATAAAAATCCATGCTTATATCCTCCCAAGGTCTTACCGGTACTGTCAAAGGTTTATACAATCCCACATTTTGACTACTACCCTTTGCAACTTGACAAACTCTACAAATTTGCACATATTTTCTAACATCCTTATGAATTTGGGGCCAAAAGTAATGCTCACTCACCAATGCTACTATTTTGTCAATACCAAAATGTCCGGCTAATCCTCCACTATGTTTCTCCTTTATCAGATTCTCCCTCATAGAATTATTAGGTATGCACAACTGAACTCCTCTAAATAACATCCCATCTTGAATGAAATAATCCATCCACTTGCTTCTATCTACGGTAACCGGTTCTCTACATTCTCTCCAAGGTTCTGCAAAATCCAGGTCATCATCATACAAGGTCTTCAATTCCTCAAATCCTAATACTGTCACTCTCATCTCTGTCAACAAATTCCTTCTCCTACTCAATGCATCGACAAATTTGTTAGATTTCCCACTTCTATTCTTCAACACAAAGGTATAACTCAACAAAAATTCTACCCATCTCATATGTCTCTGATTCAACTTACTCTAACTGTTCAAATACTGCAAAGATTGATGATCCGTATACAAAACAAACTCCTTAGGCAACAGGTAATGTCTCCACTTCTTCAAGCCTTGAACTATGGCATAAAACTCTTGATTATACACTAAATATCTCCTCTGGGAATCATTCAATTTCTCACTGAAATAAGCTACTTCTCTCCCTTCCTAACTCAAGACTGCTCCTATTGTTGTTCCACTTGCATCACAATCCACTTAGAATACTTTATTGAAATCTGGTAAAGATAACACAAGATGCTTAGTCACTTTCCATTTCAACGGCTCAAAAATTTTGTTTGCTCTAGTGGTCCACTTGAAATCCTTCCAATCTCCCCTTATGGTCTCAGTCATAGGGTTGCAAACTGAACTAAAATTTATGATGAACTTCCGGTAGAAACTAGCCAATCCATGAAATGATCTTACCTCTCCAATGCTTTTCGGTGTAGGCCACTCAATAATTGATTTTACTTTCTCAGGGTCCATCTTCAAACCATCTTCAGATATCACAAATCCCAAATAGACTAATTCATCTTTCATGGAAGTACACTTCTTTAGATTTATCAACTTTTCTTCTCTCAACCTTTGCAAAAATTATCTCAAATGCAATAAATGCTTCTCTTTTGTTTTACTGAAAATCAAAATGTCATCCAAATATACAATAGAAAACTTACCCAATAATTTCTTCAATACCTCATTCATCAGCCTCATGAAATTACTCGGTGTATTTGTTAACCCAAAAGGAATCACCAACCATTCATACAATCCTTCATTTGTCTTGAATGTTGTCCTCCACTCATCTCCTCTGATCCCGATCTGATGATATGCACTCTTCAAATTTATCTTTTTAAAGTATTTGGCTCTGCTCAAATAGTCCATTATGTCATCCATCCTAGGCAAAGGAAACTGGTATTTACTGTGATCTTGTTTATTGCTCTGGAATCAGTACACATTCTCCACTTTCCATTCTTCTTAGGTGCTAATACTGCACACGGGTTTAGAGTTTCTATGATCAAACCTTTCTTCAATAGCTCTTGCACTTGTCTATTCAGTTCTTCATTCTCTATCAGTGTCATCTAGCATCCAGCTTTGTTAGGCAAACTAGCTTTGGGAACCAGGTCAATGCAATGACTGATACTTCTCATAGGTGGGAATCCATCAGGCACATTATCTAAAATGATGTCTTCATATTCTGTCAACAAATCTTTTATCTCTTCCATTTATTCCTCTTCATGCTTTGGTTTCTCATTCTTCTTAGGAACTAAGGAAAAACACACATTCTCATGTCTCAATCCATCCAATAATTTCCTTCCATCCACCAAACAGATTCTAGCATTTGTACAGACTTCATTCTTCAAAGGTTCCTCCAAGGGCAACAAGGTTTTCTTCATCCCATTGGCCACAATAGTGTATGTATTCTTCCTCCCATCATGTATTGCATGTCTATCAAACTACCAAGGTCTATCCAACAAAATATGACAAATATCCATAGGCATAATATCACACAAGACTTCATCATGATAATTCCCAATTATCAATTTCACCAAACATTGCTCACTTACTAACAACTTATGCTCATCCTGAATCCATGCGATCTGATAAGGCTTAGGGTGTTTCAATATTTTCACTTTCAACTTATTCACCATCTCTTTTGAAACAAGATTATCTAAACTACCACTATCAATAAGAACTTTATAGCACTTACCGGATACCTTACATCTGGTCTTGAACAAATTCTTCCTCTGCAAGGGCTCTTCACCTCTCTCGGTATGACACAAAGCTCTCCTCATCATCAATAGTTCTCCATCTTCCGGTTTATTATCTGATCCAATGGATTTTTCTTCCACCATTGTTTCTCTTCCGATATTCTCTGTCTTCTTACAATTGAAAGCATGATGTCCTTCTCCTCCACACTTATAGCAAGTTCATCTAAACACTCTCATGTCTTGTCTTCCAAAATTGTCATTCCGGTAGCCATCCGGTTCTCTCCTCTGGTAGAAATTTCTATCATCTTTCTGGTATGAATTACCTTCTTTGTTCACTTCTTTGTCCTTGTTATGATCTGTACAGGTTCCTCTACCTCTGGCATATCCTCTTCCTCCTTCAAATCTTCCTCCAGAAGACCTTCCACCTTTGCCTCTCTATCTCTACTCATGTTTTTTTGTTTAGTTTCTCTTCTGCCTTCAGGGCATACTGGTAAGCCTCTTCAACACTCTGTAATTTGATCAAACTGAGTTCATCTTGTATAGACACCCGCAATCCATTCAAATATCTTGCAACTTGTTTAACTTCATCATCAACATGTCTGGATTTGATATTCAACTTGTAAAATGCTTGAGTGTATTCCTTCACACTAGATTCCTTATGTCTCAAATTCTGCAACTTCCAGAACAAATTCAATTGATAATTAGCTGGCATAAATTTTGATTTCAACTTCACAACCATCCGATCCCATGTCTTGATCTTCTCTTTACCTCTTCTTTGTCTATCAACCTACAAATGCTCCCACAAAAGAGATGCATGACCTTTCAACCGGTTACAAACATATTTTACCTTCCTTTCTTCTGCAGTGTTTTCAAAATCAAAATATTTCCCCATCTCCGAGATCCAATCCATTAATTCATCCGAATCCAACTTTCCATCATATTTCAATGGGGTAAATGAGGTTTAGTATTTGCCCTACTCAAAACCCTCAAAAACCTTTCCTCATCCGGATCAACCGCCGGTGGGTTTACTTGTTTTGTTAGGGCTTCTTCTCCTTCATCTTCACTTACATCTTCAATGTGTCGACCTCTTCTCTGGGCTGTCTCCACGGCTTCAAACCGGGCTTCCATTCCTCGCAACATTTCCATCACAGTAGGGTTTGCATTCCCACGTGCTCCACCATTCCTAGTTCCTCTTCACACCATCTTTACGCCAGTCCTCTGCAACTGCAGGTTGGATCAGCAGTTTGCCACCCTAAAACAAAATTCTTAGGACACAATCTTTAGAACGAAAGCTCACTCTGATACCACTTGAAGCAGTCATCGGATAGGAGGGACCTCAAAGAGACTAGTCTAGACCGGTCAACAAGAGTAAACACAATGGAAACACAAGGACATGATGGAGGGAATGCAAAACAGATTAAATTATATCATGAAAACTGATTATAACTAACCAGTAACAACCAGGTTACAGAAATCGACTCACAGGCCTGCTAAAACATGCTCAAAATACAAAACAAGCCACAACTGGGACCTCAAATCTTAATATCTATCTTCTATGCTTAGTCTAAATTCTTTTTTATTACATTCTAATGCTCTATTACAATGATTTATATGATCCAAGAGGATCCAATTGGTCTAAAAAGGTATTAAAACCAAAAGATCAAGACATAACATGTAAAACCAACAAGGTCAGCCTCCACTAAAGAAATTCCCTCAAAAAATCCAAAGGATGAAGAGTAGATCATGGGGAAAGGTTGGCCACATGCTAAGGAACATCAAAATCAATGCTCATGCTCTGCAAGCTACAGAAGGGTAAACAAAAAACCATCTTAGAAACCGATAGTGATAACTTGCCAGAAAACAATCCAAATGCTCCACGGTTTGGGAATAAGGAAGATGATCAAGTCTTCAATTAAAATCCAACTCCACAGGTTTCGGTGACCCAAATCCGAGACACATAGAAAGAAATGCTGAAACTGCAAATAGAAAAACAAAAAGGAAATATTTTTGGTTGATCCAAGATTGCTATGAATTAGGGATGCTCTTGCATCAAAGATGTTCAACAATTGAATATTATGGAGTTGTTGGCTGGGAAAGGGACAACAAGGATTATTGTTGAAGAAGTCAGCTGGCGGTTGGAAGTGGTTCATTATGACTTATCTAAGGACTTAATGATTTTCTTTGTTGAAGGAGTAGATTTAGGATTGAAGTTATGCTAGATTTTCTCTATTGTTCCAACAGACTTTGACTGATTCTCAGCAATTATAATTTCACCTTCTTTTTCTCCTTGTTCAATAGAAGCATCCTCCTTAAACTTTGGGATAGGTATGCTAGTTAGTTAATAATTTCATGCTTTAAATAAACCTCCCACTTTCTCTTGTATGGTGGTTGAGGAGAAGATAGTTTCAGTTATAGTAATAGAGTTCTGAGTTAGAAAAATAGACTTTCAGTAACTTGTTATGTTTTTAAGTACCTTTAAATCAATAAAGATGATGCTTTAAGCTCCAGGTGTTTGATTTAGTTATCTAGATGCTTGCTAAGGGAGCCCACTTAGTGATTATTCCTTTGGCTTCTTTTATAAGTCATTTCTTATTGTGTACTTAGCATTATCTTGATCATGGACTGTTCCTACAACCACTACATACTGAGTAGAACCCTGTTTGTTGATGATGGATAAGTTAAATTTTTCTTAAATGTTTCTTAGAAGGTAGTTAGTTTTCCTTACAAGTATTTTAGTTATTTATTTCCAGCATTGTCTTAGAGCAACATTCCAATTCTAGCAATTGGAAAAGTGGTTGTTTTAGTCTTTCTAGTGCATATACCTTGCAAACCCATTTCATGTTGAGCACAATGTACCATTGAGAGGGGGGTGAATCAATGGTTCCTAAATTCTTTTCTTTTCAAACAACCTTGGAATACCAGTTATTACCCTAAGCACTAAACAATCAAACGGGTAAGAGAAATGTAGATATCAAAAGAGGCAAACACACAAATACAACACACAACACTAGATGTACAAGGAAAATCCAATATGGGAAAAACCTTGGCGAGAAATGTTGTTGGAGTCTACTGCTCCAATCCTACCTCACAAGTGAAACAATGGATTACAATGATTTAGAGTACCAACCCAAGGAGCACCAACCCCTACTGATTTAGCGCACCAACCCAAGGAGCACCAACCCTTGCACCAAGCTCCAACTCAGTGTGTATAATGAAATATAATTTAGATACAGTTAGAGCACCTGGTTGCAAATGAGTTCTACAACACCCTAACACTAGATTTTTGTCGGTTAACAATCTCCTCTTCTTCACTGGTTCTCACATTGTCAGTTATCAGATTAATCTCTTTGATCACTCACCAGTTACTCCTAGCCTCTCTTCTTTCTCCCTCAACCTCACACCACACTATGCCACTCTTGGATGCCTTCATGATCAATCACACCTCACCAGTTCGCCTAACTATTAGACCTGCAATAGTTTACTGGTTACTCTGTCTCTACTGGTTAGACCCTCTCACCGGTTTGCCTGCTAACTCACTCTGCAACTTTTGTAGAATAATCTCTAAGGAGGATGATCTTTCTCCTTTCTCAGGCTCTCTTCACTCTCACTCTTCACATCAAGCATCAACTAATTTCAGTCTTGATCTCACATATTTATCTTCAAGGGTTCCTGCCAAAACAACATTCAAATAGTGCCATGTTAGGTTTTTCCTTCACCAACTTAATCCTTATTGGATTTGATCTGATCTACTTTTCCAAAGACATGATCTGCATGTCATTGATCAACACCACCAAAACCTCACATTCCAATTTGTTTTCTATATCTGGAGGTCTCCACCATGCTTTTCTGCGTTTCTCTGTCACATGCAAACCTCTTCTCTATCGGTGGTTCAACTTGCCCTTCCATCAAACATGGTCCTACTACTCAGTCCAATTTACCGACAACATTAATCTTCTCTAAGTATACCGGTTTAAATCCTTCAGTTCTTCTCTTTCTTGCTTGCTTTGTCTTGCCGGTGGTCTTTCTTTATCGGTAGATGATGCATTTCATGTGTACCGGTAACTCACCTTCAATCTAATTACTCACCTATACTGGTCACCACTTCTTACTCACCGATGACCATGCCAAACTAGTTGACATCAATGATAACTTAATGCCAATAATGCCAACAATCTCCCCCTTTTGCATTGATGTCAACTTACTGCAAGACTTCATACCAGTATATTTCTCCCCCTTTGACAAAATGACAAAAGGTCAGGGTACTGTATTATCCCCCTTTGATTCATACTGATCTCCCCCTTAGTCAAATATTCTCTTAGTGATTACACCCGGTACAGAGACATACAATCTTGAACTTTCTCTATGATCAACATGTGGTTTAAGAGTTATAGATGCTGATATGAACACCCCCTAAACCATTTAACTCCTTACTAACTTAAGTGCATAAGGCAGGTGAAACAACTCCTAGATTTTGTCTTAAGTACTCAAAAATGCTTACCGGCAATGGTTTGGTGAAAATGTCTACCACTTGTTCTCCTGTAGGGACATAGTCCATCTTGACTTCCTGTCCTTCAACCTTCTCTCTAAGAAAATGATACTTGATGGCTATATGCTTTGTCCCCAAATGCATCACCAGATTCTTTGATATGTTGATGGCACTTGAATTATCACACCGTATGGGAATAGGATTAGTGATGTCCACCTATATGTCCTTGAGAAGCATGTAGTAGCAACAATGTATTATGCTTCAACAGTTGATAGGGAGACTAAATCCTACTTCTTTCTATGCCATGAGACCAACCAATCACCTAGGAAGAATACACCACCACTTGTGCTCTTCCGGTCATCAATGCAACCTACCCAATCGACATCAGTGTATGCTTCCAAGATGAATTCCCCTTGTTTAGGGTATCACAAACCATAATCGAGTGTTCCTTGTAGAACCTAAAAATTCTACTTATGACATTCATATGTGATTGCTTAGGTGCAGCTTGAAATCTAGCCACCATGCACACTGCCTCCATTATGTCTGGTCTAGAGGTAGTAAGATACACTAAGCTTTCTATCATGGATCTATACAATGTCTGATCCACCACCGGTGATTCATCATTCTTTCTTAATTTACTTCCGGTCACCATGGGGGTACTTACTGGTTTGCAGTCCTCCATTTAAAATTTCTTCAACATATCCTTTGCATACTTGGTTTGTGAGATAAAGAGTCCCTTATCTTGCTGTGATATCTGCAAACTAAGGAAGTATGTCAATTATCCAAGCATTGACATCTCAAATTATGACTACATCTGATCAGCAAATTCTTTGCAAAGGGTGTCCTTGTTGCCTCCAAAAAAATGTCATCTACATACACAATCACAATGATCATGTGGTTTCCATCTTTCTTGATGTATAAATTTCTTTCAACACTCCCCTTTCTGTATCCTTTCTCTCTCAAGTACTAATCTATCCTTGAATACCATTCTCTAAGAGCTTTCTTGAAACCATATAGGGCTTTCTTCAACCGACACACAAAGGTTTCATCATCATGCAGCAGAAACCCTTCCAGTTGCTCCATGTACACTTCTTCCAAATTTCCATTGAGGAAGGCAAATTTTACATCCATTTGATATACTCTATAACCCTTGTAGGCAGAAAATGATAGAAACATTCTAATTGCTTCTAATCTAGCTATCGGTGCAAATGTTTCTTCAAAATCAATGCCCTCTACTTGAGAGTAACCTTTGCACACAAGTCTAGCTTTATTCCTAACAATTTTACCTTCTTCATTCATCTTATTTCGGTAGACCCATTTGGTGCCAATGATGTTCTTGTCTTCTGGTCTAGGGACTCATTCCCAAGTCCCGACCTTCTCAATATATTGTAGTTCTTCTTCCATGGCATCCATCCATTCCTATCTTTTGCTGGCCTCATTGAATGTTTTAGGTTCTATTTCAGTCATGAGGCAGAAGTTGACTTGTTCATCATTCCAGGCAATTCTTCTCCTAGTCTACACACCATCACTCTTATTACCTAAAATATTCTCTTTTGGGTGGTTCATCTATACATACCGGTTAGGAGACTTTTTGGATGTTTCTTCTGGTTCATTGTCTGACTGAGCTTCCTCACCTTCATCATCAGAATCATCATACCAATTTACCTGTGATTGTCTTCCTTTGTGCATATCCCCATCAACTCTTACATGCACACTCTTAATGACTCTTCTTAGTCTTTTGTTGTAGCATTTATAGGCCTTGATGTTAGATGAGTAACCAAGGAAGATTCCTTCATCACTCTTGGAATCAAAACTACCTAAACCATCAATATCTCTCTTGATAAAACACTTGCTTCCAAATACCTTAAAGTGCTTGACTGATGGTTTCCAATCATACCACAACTCATAAGGTGTCATTTTGTTGTTTATTCTTAGTTGAACCCAATTCAAGGTATATGCAGCAGTATGAATCATTTCCTTCCAATATATGTCTAGCAAACTTGCCTCATTTAACATGGTTCTAGCCATCTCCTTGACTATCCAATTCTTCCTTTCTACCACACCATTTTGTTGTGGTGTCCTACGGGTTGAGTATTGTCTTCTAATTCCATGTCTTTCACAGTAATATTCAAACTCATTTGATGTGAACTCTCCACCTTGGTCTGATCTTAGAAATTTCAGCTTGCACCCACTTTCCTTCTCCACCATCTTCCTAAAATTTTTGAATATGTCAAATTCTTGTGATTTATCTTGTAGGAAAGTGACCCATATCATTCTTGAATAGTCATAAATGAAGAGAATAAAATATCTTTCACTGACAAGAGCTCTTATCGTAGTTGGACCACACAGATCTGTATACAGTTTCAAGTGGTCTTGAGGTGTTGTGTTCTTTTGTTCTGAAGCTCACCTTGGTCTGCTTCCCTTTCACACATTCATCACAAAATGTGCTTATGGGTTTGACGATGGGTGGAATATTTCTTACACACCCCTTTTTGCTTACTGCAACTAAGTCATCAAAATTTATGTGGCCTAATCTTTTGTGCAACAACCAGATTTCATCCACTTGTCCCAACATACACTGGGATTCAAAACATTCTTTCAAATTGTATACATTACCATCTATCCTCTTTCCTTCAGCAACAGTCTGACCAGTACTCTCTTTCTTTATCTGGTAGCTGGTGAATCAAAGGTGAATTTGTAACTTTGTCACACATCTGACTCACACTCAGCAGGTTGTGCTTTAGGCCTTCCACATAATACACATCATGTGCCTTTAGTTTTCCATCAATATTTAGAGTACCTTTTCCCTATATTTTGATGGATGAGTTGTCTTTGAATCTTACTGAACCACCATTCCAATCTTCAAGCTTGATAAAGTTATTTTTATCACCGACCATGTGGTTGGAACAACCATTGTCTACAACCCATAGATTTTTCCTTTCAACATGTAAGGTAGTCTGCACTATCAGACTTGATTCTCCCTTGTCCTTTTATTTCTCAACACATACTGGTTTGGTTTCCTTCTTCTTGTCAGCTGTTATTTTTTGCTCTGGTTTAACTATCGGTTTTTTATCAGGGTCTATCCTTTTCTACTTGATTTTCCTATTTTAACAAAACTTTGCTATATGTCCAAATTCTTGATAGTTATAGCATTTCACATTTTCATTTAATGATGAATTTTTGAAACTATTGTAGGAGACCAACTTATTCTTCCTACATTCAAAACTCCTATGACCAAATCCATTGCACAAAAAATAGACAACATTCATATCCCAGAGTGCATTAAATGGATTTGTACTTTCATAGATCATAGTGGGATTATTGGTTAATCCACAGTCAACTATCCTATGTCCAAATTTGTTACATCGGTAACAATAACCATGAAAGTTTGGAACATACCAGTTAAGGTGCCTTGGTCCTATAAATGACTTTCTCACCGGGGTTCTTCCTTTCATGTTGCTGACTCTGGTAAATCCTTCATGATCAACTCTTGCATTTCTCCTAGGATCTGCATGTTGGTACATTAAGTGTGGCCTTCGGTTCATTGATTGTGTATACTGGTTTGTGTGGTGGTTTCTAACAACATCTACATAAGTCTTCTTACTGCTATCCTTGGTTACCATTAAATGGATTTGTACTTTCATAGCTCATAGTGGGATTATTGGTTAATCTACAGTCAACTATCCTATGTCCAAATTTGTTACATCGGTAACAATAACCATGAAAGTTTGGAACATACCGGTTAAGGTGCCTTTCTTACCAGATGTGTCCTTGCTATTTGAACTTTGTCCTTCTTGAAATCTTAAGCCACCAGTATCTTTATATGGCTTCTGTTTTCTCAACATCTTGTCCAAGGCTTTGGTGTTACCTTCATATTTGCTTCTTGCTTTCATTTCTTCCTTACTTTTTTCAAGCTCCTTTTTGAGCTTCACTATTTATGCTTCCAGATCTTGATGGTCCTTTTCCTTCTTCATCAGATCAGAGGATGTAACTTCACATATCCTCTTGGCTTCTTCCAATTGGATTTTCAAGTCAGATATAACTTGATTGGACTCATCCAGAGATTGCTTCAAGAGACCTTGTTCATCTACTACAACAAGCTTTAACTTCTTGAGTTTTCTTCTTGTTTTACTCAGCTCCTCAAGAGCACTTATGAACTTACCTTCTAGATCCACTTTGGCCTCAATGTCTTCTCCTTCATCATCTTCATCAATCAGTTCATCAAGCCATAAAGAGATTAAATTCTCTTTCATTCTCATGGTAGTCATCTTCTGATGCACTTTCTTCATCTGTGGCATCATCCTCAAAAGTGTATAGGTTGTTTTGCTTCCGGTAGCCTCTTCTTCCTTGCTGGTAGACATTTCTTTCTTTGTCTTTACCAATAGATCTGCTAAAACTTCTTAACTGATCTCCACCAGTTTCATTATAAGGATATTTTACACCAGAGTGTCCAACTTTACCATAGTTGAAACATTTGAGTGGTAACTTTCCTTTATACTTGTCGGATCCTCTCTTGAGATTTCTGACAAATTTTTCTACCTCTGCATCCGAGTCTTCACTGGATCCTTAATGAGAAACCTCTTTCTTGCCCTTTTTGGTGGAGTTGAACACTGCCTCTTTCCTTGAGGATGCTTCACCAGTTGTTCTCAGTTCATATGTTGTTAGTGAGAAAAATAGCTCATCCATTGTGAAGATCTTCAGATCCTTGGCTTCCTCTATGGAAGAAACCTTAGTGGCATACTTAGGTGTGAGAGATCTAAGTACCTTCTTGACAAGAATCTCATCTGCAATTTATTCTCCAAGTCCTCTGATGGTGTTCATAGTTTCATCTATTATGTGAAGGTAGTCTACAATGTTTTCTTCATCCTTCATCTTGATACCTTCAAGTTGATCCCTTAGTGCTTTTAGCTTGGCCTCTTTGACTTTTGCATCTCCTTCAAATAACATCTACATTTTATCCCAAGTCTCCTTGGCGGATGCACAGTGCATGACCTTGACAAACTCATTATCAAACAACCCGCTCAAGATAACATGTTTAGCCTTTACATTATTCTCATACTTTTTCTTGGCATCCAGATTAGTGGGAGGAACACTAGGGACAATATACCCATTCTTGACAAACATCCACACATCAAAACCAAGGGAGGAAATATAGGTCTCCATTCTTCTGCTCCAAAAGGCACAGTTAGATCCATCAAACATGGGGGCTTTTGAGGAGGCAAACTCATTTCTTGCCATTATATTCTAAGACTAGAATCTACCCAAACTTTAATCAACCAAGAACCTAGGCTCTGATACCAATTGTTGAACATAATGTACCACTGAGAGGGGGGTGAATCAGTGGTTCCTAAATTCTTTTATTATTGAAACAACCTTGGAATACCAGTTATTACCCTAAGCACTAAACAATCAAACTGATAAGACAAATGTAGATATAAAAAGAGGAAGACACACAAATACAACCCACAACATCAGATGTATGAGGAAAACCCAATATGGGAAAAACCTCGGTGAGAAATTACTGCTGGAGTCTATTGCTCCAAACCAGCGTCACAAGTGAAACAATGGATTACAATGATTTAGGGTACCAACCCAAGGAGCACCAACCCCTACTGATTTAGGGCACCAACCCATGCACCAAGATCCAACTCAGTGTGTATAGTGAAATACAATTTAGATAAAGTTATAGAACTTGGTTTCAAATGAGTTTTGCAACACCTGAACATTGGATTTCTGTCGGTTAACAATCTCCTCTTCTTCACTAGTTCTCACATTGCTAGTTATCAGATTAATCTATCTGATCACTCACTAATTACTCCTAGCCTCTCTTCTTTCTCCCTCAGCCTCACACCACACTATGTCACTCTCGGATGCCTTCTTGATCAATCACACCTCATCGATTAGCTTAAATGTTAGACCTACAATAATTTACCGGTTACTCTATCTATAGCGGTTAGACCCTCTCACCAGTTTGCCTGATAACTCACTCTGCAACTTTATTAGAATAAAATCTAAGGAGGATGATCTTTCTCCTTGCTCAGGCTCTCTGCACTCTCTCTCTTTGCATCAAGCATCAACTAATTTCAGTCTCAAGCTTATATATTTATCTTCTAGGGTTCCTGCCAAAATAGCTTCCAAACAGTGTCGTGTTAGGTTTTGCCTTCACCAACTCAATTTGTATTGGATTTGATCCGATCTACTTTTCTAAAGAGATGATTTGCATGTCATCGATCATCACCGCTAACACCTCGCATTTCAATGTGCATTTTTTATATCTTGAGGTCTGCACCATGCTTTTCTGCGTTTCTCTATCACATGCCATTAACGACTCGACTATTTCCTTCTGTGAATGGGTATGAAGATCAGATCTTCTTGCAGGATAAGTTCAATCACTTGCCAGCTTATCTTCCACGAGCCACAATCTTTTGCCATCCTCCCATGACTGTCGGGTTCTTCATAAAAGTCAACCTACTTGCTGACTATTATGTTGATGCACACTTCATCGACCTATGCATGATCACCACTTGGCTTCCAGCTAGCATCTTTGTCGACATCCTCCTCTACTTGGTTTTCCATGTCAATTTGACATTCTTTGTTGACCAAGATTGACTACTGGTTCAACTCACCTTACTGGTATAACTTAACTCCACCAGTGGGCCTTCATACTTGCAAACCTCTTCTTTGTCGGTGGTTGAACTTGGCCTTCCATCAAACATGTTGGTCCTACTACTCATTCCATTTTACTGGCAACATTAATCTTCTCTAAGTATATCAGCTTACATCCTTTAGTTCTTCTCTTGCTTGCTTTCTTTGTCTTGTTGGTGGTCCTGCTTTACCGGTAGATGATGCATTTCATGTGTACCGACAACTCACCTTCAATCTGCTTACTCACATATACCGGTCACCATGTATTACTCACCAGTGACCATGCCAAACCAGTTGACATCAATGACAACTTAATGCCAACAATTCCAAAATTTCAACTATATGCCCTAGGTTGACAACTAAATGAACCTTTATGATGAGAGATAATTACTTAGTTTGATGTCCAATCCCTGAGGTATGATTTCAAGATCTAATTATTGAACCATTAAGAAGAGCAGTCATTAGTGATGTATGGGTATCAAATAGAATTATTGGGTGTTTGTATATGTGTGTAATTATGCATGTAAGAAATGATACTTTGAATAAATCACATTCAATAAGAATTTGAGGTTCTAGCTACATTAGTAATGATAGGAGACCTCACGGAAGGTTGAACTTGCATATTCTAGAGAATAATGTAAGTAGCTGCATAGTACAATAAATATGTAATGCCTAGGAATATTTTAAACTATCCATATATACATAATTTTTGTGAGCATATATTGATTGTTTGGTAATGTTTTCATGTTAGCAGCAACAAAGAAGGAAGAGTGAGAGGGGGGGTGGTGAATCAATCTTCACCAGAATATAAAACTTTAAGAACAATAACTGATCTATCAAATTATAATAATAGATAGATAATCAAATTAACTGCACACCACACAACAACAAGATTTTGATGTGGAAAACTCGGTTAAGGGAAAAACCACGGTGGGATCCTACCCATAGTAAGATAATACTCTGCAGTAGTATGTGAAAATATTACAATAGGGAATGCACATGCATTCAAACATACTGCCTAGAGCTCACTGCTCAAAATATATTTGCTCAGAAGGCTACAACCCTCAGGGAAGTCTCACTGACTTACAATATGTTTCAGACTACAATCCGGAAGAAGTGAATTGAAAGAATAACATCCTCAAATGCCTGATTACAGTTTCGGTTAAGCACAAATTTCTGCTCTGCAACACCAATCTCACCTCAAAATCAACACCAAAAGATAAATCACTTGTTCACACATACACCTCTCTTTGATAATGCAAACACAATGACGACACACAAACCACATGAATAATTCACCTATATATACATTTCATCAACCTTGATAACAAGGTCGACTAAAACCCTAACCCTCAATTACCAAATTACATCACATGATACAAAGATTGATCACCAGACCAATATAATGATTTACATAGCATACCATGGTCCTAAAGAAAATCCCAAATGATCAACTCCATCAGAAATCATGCTAAGATCAACCACAACACGCTACACTACCAGAAATACTGCATAACACACAAACCAATATCGATTTATGAAAACCCCCAAAAAATCACACAACGATCAATGCAGATCACCAAAACAAATAGGACACGACTAGGAAACAACAATGAGCATGTTAGAATCATCTGGAATAGTTGCACCAACACTATTTTTTGAATGTTCATCGATCAACATCTGAAAGCTCAAGAACACAACCAATCAGCAACTATCACAAAGAAAGATAACTTATGAAGCACCAAATCATGATCCATCTGAAATGAAGATACAAAAGACCATCCCAAACAATATCCCAAAATCTCAACACTAGATCTGATCACACCGAAATATACTATAGGAAATATCAACCTCTACAAAATAGTGATCAACAAACCAATACTACAAAACTGAAATAAATCATAGGAATATGTTGACATCAATGACAACAACATATCCTAGCAGCAAAAAGGACCATCATGACCAACAATCTCCCCCTTTGGCATTTATGGCAACATTTGAATGTGAAAAACAATCAATGCAAAGAAGGAAGATATCACCAACAAACTCCCCCTAAGATCTAGATAAAGCAGTTTTTCACATGACCTCTCTCCCCCTTTGACAACAATGCCAAAGACTTCAAATAAAATAACCAAACTTATTCTCTCCCTTTGAATATGAAACATAAATTGCTCTCCCCAAAACATAGACTACTCCAACAGAGGAGCAACACCAAATCATGAATTTGGATAAAAGAATAAGGCTTTGAAATCCAGTGGATCGATGCAACTCAATGCATCTAGTTCTCATCAGGAGGGGTGGATACCCCTAACTTTTCTCTCAAATAGACAAATGTATCTGCAAACAAAGGCTTGGTGAAAATATCATCTATTTGTTCAGGTTTGTAGATACATACTCCAACTTCACCTTTTCCTCACTGACTTGCTCTCTCAAGTAATGATATTTGATTGACACATGTTTAGTCTTCGAATGTTGCACTAGATTCTTTTACATGTTGATAGCACTGGAATTATCACATTATATAACAATAGGCTCATCATGAATAACTTTGATATCTTTCAACATTTGCTTCATCCAAACTACCCGAGTGCAATTACTAGCAACAACAATGTACTCAACTTCAACATTAGATAAGGACACTGAATCTTGTTTCTTGCTAGCCCATGAAACCAACTTCTTACCTGTTGTTCTCAAAATCTGATTACCCTTCAATGCCTTTAATAATATAATCTAAAATGAGTGCCAAGAAGACATCAAGGATAAAAGGATTTCAGAGACAACATATGACAAGGTTTGGTTAGACCTTCTACACTTCGGGCTCTTCCCTAAGCCCAGGCGGGTATACCCTTTGTGAATTAAATTCACATTCTTAAAGCAACAAACCCACAGCAAACCAGTCCAGAAAATCAGTGAGTTTGTTCACCTTGAAAAAACAACTGAAAGCAAAGAATGAAACAATATTCAACTTCAGTATATTTGATCAACAAAGCATGCAATAAACAGCTTCAATTAGTACCAGTGCTTTATCCAAGGCTACAAAGTCACTCAAACTCGAATAAAACTCCTGAAATAAAACATCTCTATACTTCCCATCAACTTGGTCTCCATTTATCCCTGTAAATGCCTAACATCAACAAGAATTTAATCACTTCAAAATAAGCTAGGATCCTCAAAATTCAAAGTTCGTCCCGAAGTATTTACTGGTAGAGTGGTCATGCCTGTTTTATTTCCCTCCTAAAGAGAAATGCTAAAAACACCCATACTAAGATTGCTTTACAATTCCATTCAAACAGAAAAATCCTAGATTATTCTGAATGAAAGAGTAAATACGATTAAGGACAAATTTGAAGACGACACAGAGCTTTACTCAAAACTGATGGTCTGTATATTGATATTCATTTGAAAAAAGATTTTACAAGAGTCTGATTCTCCATTAAACTTTGGAAAAGCTCAGATAACATTTCTGCAGCGTTTTCTTACAAAAATTGTGTGATGCCTTTCTCTCTAGTCCTGGTATCCATTTATAACAATATGGATGCACAAAGCTTCGGACTTCTTTGAGGAAAGTTTGTTACAATTACTTCAAAAATTGAAGAAGTTACAATTTCAGTTATGCGCTCTTTTCAGCTTCTTCAGCAGTCTGTTGGACAGGTTATTCAGTTGCAACCTCCTCTGGCTTTTCAGGGACGTTCTCTAACTGCTCCGGATCTCGAGTGGAATATTTAATTCCCCACTCACCATACGTCTCCTCGGTCGGCCATACAAAATTAATCACATCACTTTTAACCTTAGTCAACCCTTTCCAAGAATTCCTCAGTTTGTTGACTTCTGAGTTAAGAAAACTGTAGTGTGATTTAATTCTCTCTATTTCCTGTATGGTTATAACAAAAAATGAGGTGTCATCCAGATCAATAATTCCCTTGACCCTTGCTGACAATTTAACATTTATCTCATTGAGCCATATCTGTTTGTCTTTCAGTTGATCTGGATTAGCAAAAATTCCTGGGAGTAATTCACACACCTGATCAGTGTATTCCTTTTTAAGAAATTTAACCCTTCTTTCCACATTATCCACCTCTGTCGCCAATTGCAATAAACTCTTAGTAATATCAGAAGTGGATTTGATAATAGGGTTAGCTCTTGCTTCATCACAGGAAACACACATGAACTCTAAATCCTGCTCCCTAGGCCTCCATCTGTCAAAAATGGGTGTCAATATGACTTTATCTCTTATCAACTCAGTCCATATCTCCATGACTTTTCCTACACTATTGTGAAGGAATGAAGCATTTATAGTGTCTGCAAAACTGGAGACTGTGGCCTTGATCTTTTCTTCATACTTCCCTGCATAATAGGCCTGAGTTTGCTTAAGACTCTCCAATTCTTGGGGAGTTATCTCTATCATCTGAGAGCTGGAAGGTGCAGGAGATGGTGGGAGCTCAATAATGGGGCTAGTAGGTGGAGGTCTTGCAGGAGAAGAGGTGATCATTAATGTTGAAGATTCACCTTGTTGACTTTGTCCTGCTAATTGGCTCTGCAATCTGGCAATAATACTCTCCTTGCCTCTTATTTCCTCCTTGGCACTGTCATAAGCCTTCAAGACTGTTTCCAATTTGAGCTGGAGAGCCTCTTTTTCTTTAGCATCCTTCTCAGCTACTGCAACACTAAATTTGGCAGTCTCCAACACCGTGCTAGCAGCCTCTACTACCCCTGTGCTTTCTACTCTCCTGACCATCAATCCGCCAATGTGACTTGTCCCTGTGGTGTCTTTACCCTTCTTGTCCTCATTTCTCTTAAGGGACCACATGACTAGAGCAGCATTGTCTTTACTGAATGTAACCCCTTCCATGGGTTTGGTTTCTTTCCTCACTGCATCCAGCACCAGAGCATCAGCAATATTCCATTCTGGCAAAATGAGCACTCCAGCTTGTGCTACTAAATCTCTCCCCTGTTCAGGAGTGATGGTTTTGAATTCTTCCATCATCTCCTGTTTTATTTCTTCCTCCACCAAGGCTGGATCTTTATTTAATTGTTCTGCCTTTCTTGTTTCACATCTAGCATTATATTTATCTATATGTTGTTTCCATATAAACTGCATGAATGCTTCAGATGTTACAAAACTATCATCGGCTAGAAAAACACTAGTGGCCTTCTTTATCTCAGGATCCCACTCCTGGCCTTTGAGTTCAGTCGAGGTGATGTCCATTTGTGCTTCAGTGGGTTCTTCTGGCATCCCCTCTTCCACTTCATCATATGTATACGCAATCTCCCCCAAACTGCCCAACTGAGAGAGGTATTCCGTTGCTGCTTGTTCATCTCCAATGTGGAGAGGGGATTGGGATGGGGAATATAAGGGTGTATCTGATTGCACTTCCTTCCCCACCCTCTGCTTCTTTGGGCTGTCTTGGATGTCAATGACTTCATGTGCTTTCCTCTTCCCTTTAGATGAAGAGGGTTCCCCTCTTGCAAACACCAACACACTATAACCTGCTTTCTTATGCAGGGTGTAATCACCAGGAGGGATGGCTTTAATAGGAGCTGATTTCCCCAAAATCATTCTTGCTTTCTCAGGGTTGTTTTTAATTACAACTCCCCTTTTCTCCTTTATTGTCTGCATCACATCCTCAAAACAAATAATCAAAAAATTTATCTTTTCTTCCAATGGGAAGAAGCTAGACAATGGGTCATAGCTAGCATCAAATTGATGCACAAAATCCAGGGCCTTCCTGTAAGCTACCCATTTTTCCTTCCTCAACTCCTGTTCATCCAAATCAAATTCATTCCTGATGAGGTCTTCAGGAAAGTGGAATTGGTGGGGCCTTCCTCTGCATGCTACCTTCTTCCGGAATACACCATTGTAGAAGTCCTCCGGATCAGCACATCTTGACACTGCAGTGGACAAATGGTAGGGTTTGAGGAAATCCTCAAAACATTTCCAGCCGCCCTTGGTGATTACAAATTGGTGGGCTACTGTAGCTGTAGGGAAAATAGTCCCTTTACCTCGGCCTGTTAACTCTGCCTCTTGCAAGTCACCAATTTGTCTGAGAATCTCAGCTATTCCCACTTTGAGGGGGACCTGGTATGGTAACAAAAATGGGGTGCCTCTGAAACCAAAGACCCTAAACACTGTGGACACTGGATACAAATACATATCACCCCAGTTATGAACAATCTTGACATTCTCTGCGAATTCTTTTGGTCTTAGGAATTCCAGAAGAATCTTGGGGACTCGTGGATTGTCAGAGCAAAGAAGAGTCCTTATTTTGGATGCAAAGTATTTATCAAACTTTAGAAAACTTGCATCCTCTCTATCCCATGACAATACGGTGCTCCATAATTGTACTGGCATCTTCTCTCCCTCCTTTTCTTTTACCAGATCCATTCCACTGGCAAAATAATCTCCACCTTTGAAGAGGAAGAGGTGCATCAATAGTGAATACCACCCAAATGGCCTATCCACCTTCCCATTCTTTATCCCCATCAGTCCTCCATGGATAGCATCAGCAATATAGGAGGCATAATCAAATGTAATAGCAAGAGAAGGATTCAAAATTTGAACAATCATTAACAGATAATGATTTGGTATATTAGATTCAGCATCCTCTCCTAGAACTTGGCAAAGTGCCCAGTACATCCCTTTTGCCCTTAAGGTAAACATACTTAGTGAAAAGGGCTCTTGTGTATTGGGCCCTACAACTGCTAACCCTCCCACTTTCAGAAAAAGTTCTTTGAGAGGCCCATTCCTGAGATGAGTCCTCTGTGCCCTGTACACCTGAGTTAATTGTGTGAAGCTTATATGCTCCAAGAAATTGGTAAACTCACTAAGCCCAAACGCTTTTCTCAGCTCTTCTGCATTTATCTCCACGAGGGTTTTTCCATTCACATCCCGGATACACCTGGTAACTGAATCATAATTTAATGCCATCTGGGTTAACAAATCTGTATCCATGAACACCCCTGGGACTACCAATTTCCCAACATCTAGTTCCCAAATGCTATTTTGAGGAGCAGGAGAATTCCTCATTCCAAAACCAATTTTAAATAACCCCAACCCAGACAGCCCAACCTGTGGGTCTCTTAACCAATTACCCTTATCATACAATCCTTCTCCAATTTTCAGTCGGGGAGCCCTGGGTACTAATTCTTTGGCCTTAGATGCCTGGTTGGTTGACAGCGTCAACTGCTCTAAGAAGTCATCACACACACTTCTTTCAAGATAATCAACTTTACCAGAAAATTCCCTTTTAGGAGCCATTTGCAATACAACTAGATAAATATTACTTCTGAAAATATTTCTGCTATACGAGAACAGTTTCACGTATCACAACACAAGAACGGCTGCAAAATAAGAAAAAAAACCTGATGCTTGCTCGAAGAAATTCGCTCTGCAACCAATTTGCCTTCTCTGTATTTGTAAAAGATAACTCTGCGTTTGCCTCCTCTGCAAAAATCCTTTTAAGAGATATCCTTACTTGGTTGTTAGGAAATCAAATGCTTGTACTCTGGGCCTTAACTGTAACATTGATTCCGCATGCTTCGACCGTCCCTTCAAAATCGAATTCATACGAGAATTCATATTTTAGCTCCAACGGGCTGCAGTCTTTCTGCAAGTGTCTCTCTGTGAATTTCATTTTGACGGCTTTGTCCTTAGTCTAAGTCCTGTCTTTTTATTGGCCACATAATACCACGCGGCATCCGACCATTGGCTTAGAAAATCCCCTCACATTCTATTTTGATACTGGCTGAATGTCGCCCTTTATACCGTAGCGGGCCCGTGCTTTTCTCTTTTTGCCATGTCATCATCATGACACGTGGACGGCTGATATTCATTCTCGCTATTTCGTAGCCTTAAAGGGTGAGCACTTAACCCTTGTGAAATAGCGCGGGCCGTTGGATTATCTTTCAAGTTAATCGCCTTTTAATCCTTCGAACAGGTCCTCAGGAATGGTGGGCCCGCTGAGTCATCAGTGACATCTGGCATCTAGTCATCCACTGTGCTGATTTGTCATTCTGTCATTTGCCGGAAGAAGAACCATGGGGGCCCCACTTCAGTCTCGACAGGTCTACCTCAGAAAAGGTGGGCCCACAGAAACGCCATAGACACCTGGCTTTCGTGTCACCTTCGAAGCTGACCTGTCAACTTTTCATGTGTCGAACATACACTATAGGGACCCACAGCTGCCTTTTAGACCGCGTGTCATCAAGACACGTGGACGGTCCAGGTTAACTTTCGCTATTTCGCAGCCTTAAAATGTGAGCATCTTACCCTTGCGAAATAGCGCGAGCCGTTAGATCTTATCTCGACTTGCGCGACATTTAAACCCTGCTAGGAGCTTTCAGAAGAGGTGGGCCCACGGACACATCATGGACACCTGGCGTTCTTGTCCTGCTGACTGTGGCGGCCTGTGCCACGTGTTACCTTATAATACGCCAAAAGAAAGCCATGGGGCTCCAGCTATCACTGACAACTATGCCTTCCACGTACCCTATCGTGACAGATGGATAGCCGATATTAATCCTCGCTATTTCGCAGCCTTAAAGGGCAAGCACTTAACCTTTGCGAAATAGCGCTGACCGTCAGATCCTTTCTGAAGTTGCTCAGCATTTAAACCCTGCTAGGAGCTTTCAGAAGAGGTGGGCCCACGGACACATCATGGACACCTGGCGTTCTTGTCCTGCTGACTGTGGCGGCCTGTGCCACGTGCTGCACTCCAATACGCCAGAGAAGACCACGTAGAGGGGGCCCCACCTTCTTGACAGCCGCAACCTTCACTTCCTCCGCATGACACATGGACGGCTGATATTCATTCTCGCTATTTCGCAGCCTTAAAATGTGAGCACTTAGCCTTTGCGAAATAGCGCCAACCGTCGGATCTTTCCCCAAGTTGATCAGTGTTTACTGGGCCCGGCACTTTAGAAGGAAATAATAAAAGGCGAAAATTTTCAAATAATAAACATGACCGCCTAGGTAAATAGCAAGGGGGGACACTTCTTACGACCCTGCGACCCATGACTTAAGTGAAATAAAGTAACGTCGGAATAGAAACCAGGGGACCTAACACAAAAGATAGAGCCTAAAACTTAGAAAAACCTTAAACCCTCTAGGTTTAGAATAAGGCTGAAGCATTTGGGGCCACATCTTATACAAATTTTTTCAAAAACCATAGCCAAATATGGGGAAAGAACCCAATTTTAAAATAGCGATAACATTACCTACAAAGAATGCTCCACTGGTAGTGCTGTTCTGATCATCTACATCATGATCCCAATCAACATCAGTGTAGACACACAACATAAAATCATCATTTCTCGGGTACCATAAACCATAATCCACAATTCCTTTTAGGTATTTGAATATTCTCTTCATAGCAGTGCCATGACTCTCCTTCAAATCAACTTGATATCTAGAATCCATACACACAACATGCATAATATTAGGCCTAGTCTGAGTAAGATATAACAATCCACCAACCATAGATCTATACAAATTCTGATTAGCTTTCGAAGATTCATCATCTTTAGACAATTTACAACCAGTTACCATAGGAGTTACAACTGGTTTGGAGTCATCTAATCCAAACTTCTTCAGCAATTCCTTCACATACTTAGTTTGAGATATGAATATACATTTTCATGTCTGTGCAATCTGCAAACTTAAGAAGAATTTCATCTCACCAATCATATACATTTCAAATTCTTTTTGCATATCACCAACAAACTTCATGCTCAAGTCATCATCACCACCAAAGATAATATCATCAACATAGACTTCAATAATTAGGATGTTATCATTTTCAATCTTGAAATACAGATTACTGTCAACAACACCTTTAGTAAATCCCAATTTCAACAAATACTTATCTAATCTAGCATACCAAGCTCTAGGATCTTGTTTCAATCCATAAAGGGCTTTCTTCAACTTACATACCATGTATCCATCATCTAACAGTGAAAATCCATTAGGTTGTTCAATATAAACCTCTTCTTCTAGATCACCATTCAGAAAGGCCGATTTGACATTTATCTGATAAACCTTGAAATCTTTATAAGAAACATAATCAAGCAATAGTCTAATAGCTTCAAGTCTAGCAACCAGAGAAAAAGTCTCCTCATAATCAATTCCTTCTTGCTATGAGTAACCTTTGCAGACCAGTCTAGCTTTATTTCTAACAACTTCACTGACTTCATTCAATTTGTTTCTGAATACCCATTTAGTACTAATAACATTCTTATCCTTAGGTCTAGGCACAAGTTCCCAAGTATTATTCTTTTCAATTTGATCTAGTTCTTCTTCCATAGCTCTCATCCAATTTTCATCTTTACAAGCTTCAACAATATCTTTAGGTTCAACTTTAGAAATCAAACATACTTCTTTAGCAACCAACCTTCTTCTAGCCATTACACCTTTATTCTTATCACCAATAATCTAATTTTCAGAATGATTCAGTCTTACATACCTCAGAGTCTTCTGATTGTTCTGATTCTCAGGTTCTTGAATATCTTCACCGACACCAGTAACATCTAGATTAATAGTCTCTACCAGATCATTCTACTTAGGTTCTTCAAGCTGAACATGAGCTAGAACAACATGTTGAGCATCATCATAACCGCATGCTTTGATCTCCTTCCCAAGGTTCTCATCCACTTTCACATTTGCACTCTCAACTATCTTTCTCAGTCTCTTATTGTAGCATCAATAGGCTTTTCTCTTAGTTGAATATCCCAAGAAGATACCTTCATCACTTCTAGCATCAAACTTTCCTATATCCTCATCTCTCTTGATATAAAATTTGCTACCAAATACTCTGAAATATCTTACAGTAGGAACATGACCAAACTATAGCTCATAAGGGGTCTTATCGGTATCACCTTTGATATGAACAATGTTGAATGTGTAAAAAATAATGCTAATGGATTCTCTCTAGTAGATCTTTAGAACATTTCCTTCAATCAACATAGTCCTTGCAACATCTAAAATAGTTTTGTTCTTCCTCTCAACAGATCCATTTTGCTAAGGGGCTCTAGGAGCAGATAATTGTCTTCTAATTTCATGCATCTCACATAATGAATTGAACTCACCAAAACAAAATTCTCCACCTCTATCAGATCTGAAACATTTAACCTTTAATCCAGACTCAGTTTCCACCTTAGCTTTGAATATTTTGAATTTGTCCTATGCTTCTAATTTCTCCTTCAAAAAGACAACCCACATCATCCTAGAATAATCATCAATTAGCAACATAAAATATCTATCACCCTGCACACTTATAACATTTGTAGGTCCACATTGGTCAGTATGCACAAAATCTAGCAGTCCTTTTGATGTATACTATTTTCTTTTGAAAGAAATTCTTGTTTTCTTACCCAATTGACATTTCTTACATACCAGATTAACAGGCTTAACAATCTTAGGCAGATCTCTAACAACATGTGTAGAAAAGATCTTAATTATTGAATCAAAGTTCACATGACAAATCCTCCTATGCCACAACCAACTCTCATCTATCTTAGCAATCAAACAACTTTTCTCACCAGCATTCAAATGAAAAATGTTACCTTTAGTCTTAGTTCCAGATGAAATCTCTATACGAGAGGCATTCAAGGTCTTGCATTTACCATCCTTGAATTGTAGATCATAAGCCTTATCAACCAACTGTTCAACACTCAAAATATTATGCTTCAATCCTTTAACATACAAAACATCATCAGTGTTATGCTTACCATCAAAAGAAATAGAACCTCTCCCATGGATTATATAGGCTTTTTTATCTCCAAATCTAATTGTTCCACCATCATACCTTTCCATGCTTACAAATTTTCTTTTATCACTGGTCATATAATGCGAAAAATCACTATCAATCACCCATTCATCCTTCTCTTCTACCTTAGCAACCAAAGCTTTCTCCTCAACATAATAGCTAGTGGAATCAATAGGTACAGGTCTATCTTCTTTAATGGCAATAAAAACAACTTCATCTCCTTCTGATTCATCATCTGTAACACCTTCATCTAAAACATATTAACTATTCTTCTAGTTCCTAAAATACCAATTAGACTTATAAGGCTTATCATACTTCTCATGCTTCTCATATCTATCATTCCTATCATGCTTAAAACTTATCATGCCTATCATACTTAGCCGTTCTCTCTGGGCATCTAGAATCAAAATGTCCTATCTTATTACAAGAAAAACATTTCAAGGGAAACTTTCCATCATACTTACCAACACATTTTGGCAATCTCTAGGCAATTAGTGCTTCAAACTCATCAAACTCTCTTTCTTTCTCTTCAATCTCTTTTCTCTCTCTCATATCTGGATATTATGCGCTCATTGGGATCATATTTCTTCTTTTTGAATACAAATGCAAATACTTTGAATGTTGTCTCATACTTTCCACGTGCTTCTCCAAATTCACTGAGCTCAAATGCAACAATGTTTCCAACCAACACATCTCTTGTCATTGTAGTCACACTTCGTATCTCATCTATAGCAACAACCTTATGTTTATAACCAGGAGGAAAAGATCTTACAACCTTGACAACAATTTCATCTTCCTCAATACTTCCACTAGCACATTTGATACCTAGGACAAGATCATTCACCTTATCCATAAAAGAATGTATGTTCTCATCATCTCCTATCTTCAATGTCTCATATTTTCCTTTCAAACTCTGCAACTTAGCAACTTTCACCTGTTTGTCACCTTCATACAAGATCTCAAGCTTCTCCCAGATCTCATGTGTGGTCTGAAGTCCCATAACATTTGTCATTTCTAAATAAGCTAGGGTACTAAGCAATGCTTCCTTTCCTTTGATGTTATATTTTTTTCCTTAACCTCATTCGGAGTAGATGGTTCATTATGAGGAACAACATAGGGATTCCTTGTGATCTTCTAGTAATCTTCTCCAAGACATTTCAAGTGCACCTCCATCTGGTTCTTCCATATAGTATAGTTGATTCCATCAAACCTCAAACTTTCCATCTTGAAAATAATACCTTGAGCTGCCATCCTGGATCTCCTCAAGTGATTAAGCTTCTACCGAAGAATCTAGCTCTGATACCAATTTTTAGCAGCAACCAAGAAGGAATACTGAGAGGGGGGGGGTGAATCAGTCTTCACTGGAATATAAAACTTTAATCCCAATAAAAAATCTATCAAATTAATATGGCCATTTTTACAGGAATGGAGGGGAATGGTCAGGCCCAAAATTCAAATCTTTTGAGTGGGAGAACTGGATCAGCAACAGAACAATAGGTGGCAGGCAACTCAGGAAGCCCTTCGGAGGGGGAGAGTTCAGATGGTAAAGAAACCAATGTCCTTTTGGATTCGGGGTCCCAGGTGGGGTTCCTAGATCACGTGGGGAGAAGATTGAAGAAGACAAGGTGAACGATCAAGCCCAAAATTCAAATTTGTTGGACGACAGATCTTGAGCAGTATCAGGACAGCAGGCGACAGGTGGTTTAGGTAACCCCGTGGAGGGAAAAGAATCAAATGGAAAGGATCTCAAGGCCCCTTTGAATTCAAGGGACCTAGAGGGGTGGCCCAGATAGAGTGGACCCAAGCTTGAGAAGATCGGTAAATGGTCCTCTTTGTTTGGCATCAAACCCAAAGGTAAGTCATCCTTGCCTCCAGTTAAAAATACTTCGAATATTTCTCAAGGAAAGTACGCCATTTCCATTCCGGATCAAATTATAGATCAAAATATTGCTCGGATGGAAAGTACCCTAATAGGAAAATTCTTTGGGGCGAGACCTAACATTGAGGTTGTTCATGGATTTGTTAAGAGAAAATGGAATTTGAAAGGACAGGTTGATGTGGTTTCTATGAATAAAGGCTTTCTCCTTTTCCTTCTCATGCAAGGAAGATCATAGACAAATCCTTTGCAACGAAACCTACTCGATAGGTAAATATATAATGGATATCCAGAAATGGTAACCCTAATGCGGGTCTGGATGATGAGTTTGTGGTCCAAGTGCCGATTTGGATTAAGCTATCAGGGATTCCTATGGAATATTGGGAGGAATATGTGTTTGTTGGGATAGCCAATTCTTTTGGGGAGCTTCTTTTTATTGACCTGGTCATGACATCCAGTTTAAGATTCATTTATGCTAGAATCTGTGTAGGGGTGGGGCCTGAGATGGATATGCTAGAGGAAATAGAGATAAATTCAAAACTTGGTAAATGGATGCAGAATATTGTTTATGAATCTATCCCTTTTGCTTGTTTCCACTGTAAAAGAGTTGGGCATTGGGCTAAAAAATGCCCAAGTAATGTTGCCAAAACTCAAACCCAAACTAAAGTTTGGAAAAAGGTGGAAAAGAACCCAAACACCAAGATAGAAAATTATTTGAAAGCTTCTCCTTCTGATGGTTTGGATTAGGAGAAACAGTCCTAGGTTGGAAGAATCAAGGAGGTATTAGCCAGGGAATCAGGAAATGAAATGGAGGAAGGAGTGCAAGATAAGATCTCCCAATAGGAAAATGAGCAGGAGAAAAGTGGAAGGGATTCTAATGATGGAGAAAGGAAGTCACAAGACAACAATCAAAATAATCAAAAGGATATGACAAAACAAAACTTAGTTTAGAGTGAGAAGCGGGATATTAGTCAGATGGATAAGGGAGATAGTCAATCGAAAGACAATAAGGAAGAGGGAGACAATTTTAATTTAGAAGGAATTTCTTTTGGGTCAGAAAATGGAGTAAGTTGTACCCAAGATTCTCAACCTGACAATATCCTTGAGCAAGGGCTCTCAGAGATATCTTTGGCCTCTCCGACCTAGGTCAAGTTGACTTTCCTAGAGGAAAAGGAACCAATATGGGGAAATGAAGAAGATATAAAAAAGGCTCTAGGAAAGAGTGGAATAAAGCAGGAGGAGGAAGAAGTAATGGAGGATAAAAGAAAGAACAAGAAAAAAATAAAAAATAGCAATAATAATAACACAACCACTAGAAATACCAGAAGAAGACTAGGGGATGTGGGGGCTCAACATACATCACCTTGAAGATATTCAAATGCAAAGAAGAGGACCATGGAAACTAGCAAGAACTTAGCAGATGGTACTCAAAGAACCATCTTTGATGTAGGTATTTCTAAAAAATCACGAAGATTATCTCCTGGAATATTCGAGGATTGAATAATCCTCACAAACATGATTTAATAAAAAGTATGAGTAGAGACAAAAATATGGATATTTTTTTGATTCAGGAAACCAAAATGCCTAAGGATAAGGTCGAATGTTTGAAAATGTTTAGCAATGGTGGAGTTAGTGGTGGTAGTTCAGAAGGGACCTCTGGGGGTATTGCTACTTTCTGGAATAAAAATAATGTTAAAGGAGAAGTGTTGATTCAAGATAACAACTTGGCTTGCATAAGATTTAAGCATCTGAAAGAGGGAAATTCATGGGTTTTGACTAATGTGTATTCCCCTAATACCAAAACTGGTAGAAGTGATTTTTGGAAAATATTATCCTCGCTTAGAAGTATGTTTGTTGAAGATAGCTAGATTATTATGGGGGACTTCAATACCCCTCTGAGAGAAAATGAGAAGAAGGGAGGGAGCCAATCCAATCTGGACAGTAGATTGGATTTGATGGAGTTCATCATTAATCATGCTCTCCATGATTTGGATTTGCAAGGGGTTAAATATACCTAGACCAACAAAAGGAGTGGTGAAGACTTAATTCAGGTCAGGCTCGATAAAGCTTTAATTTCTCTTGATTGGTTTAATTCTTATTTTTGTTCTTTATCTGGTCATATTAGGGTTGGGTCAGATCATTATCCTATATCCTTTATAGCCGATACCAAGTAGGGAAGAATACATTTCCCTTATAGATTTGAGAGAATATGGACAAAACACCTGGACCTTGAAAGCAAAATCAAGGAATGGTGGCAGGTTGGAATTGAAGGAAATGCTATGTATAAGGTGGTCAAAAAGTTGAAGTTTGTAAGAGATAATGTTAAAAGATGGAATAAGGAGTCCTTTGGGAACATTTTTGTTTCCAAAGCTACCAGTCTCTTAGATCTGAAAGATATCCAGGATGAGATTCAGAATAATGGCTACATCAAGGTCTCTAGAGAGGTTGAAGATGAGATTCTCATGAAATATCATGACATTATAGCTAAAGAAGAAACATTCTGGAAACAGAGGTCAAGAAATATCTGGTTGAAGGAAGGGGATAGAAACACCAAATACTTTCATATGTTCACTTTGAAACACAAGGCCATCAACAGGACATCTCCACTTAAATTCAATGGTATAACTATTGAAGATGAAGAGTCTATTATGAAGACAACCCTGGTGTTCTTCTCCAATCTCTTGACTAAGGATCAGAACCTGGACCTTCAGGCTCAAAAGGACCTTACAGACTATATCCCTTCTATCTTGGATGTTGATCACAATTCCTATCTTACTGCTATACCTTCTATTGTTGAGATTCTGAAAGTTGTCAACTCTTTTGAAGGTAATAAGGCCTCGGGCCCGGATGGTTTCCCTATGTTCTTTTTTCAAATGTATTGGCATATTGTTGGAAGGGATGTATCAAGTGCTATGAAAGAATTCTTTGGTTCGAGGAGAATCTTGAAAGAACTGAATGGTACTTTCATTGCTCTTATTCCCAAAAAGATGGGTTCTGATACTATGGATCTTTTTAGACCTATCAGTCTATGCAATTATTTGTACAAGATCGTCTCAAAGGTTTTGACCTCTAGAATCTTGACTTTTCTCCCCTCTATTATATCTCCTCAGCAAAGTGGCTTTGTCCCCAGGAGACAAATTTTGGATTCGATAATCACGGTCCATGAAAACATTCACTCTCTCTCTCTAGTGCTAAAAAAAAGGCTTCCTTTTGAAGCTAGACTTATCTAAAGCCTAAGATAGAGTTAACTGGGGCTTTATGATGAATTTTCTCTCTGCTTTTGGATTCTTCTCTAGAAGTATCTGTCTTATTTTGCAACTAGTTTCCTCTACTTCTTTTTCTATTTTGATCAATGGGTCTCCTTCCCCTTTTTTCAAATCCTCAAGGGGTCTCAGATAGGGGGATCCTCTATCCCCTGTTCTTTTCATTATCATGGTGGAATGCTTGGGAAGATTTATAAGTAAACTTGTTGAGAAGGGAGAGTTCAGTGGGTTGAAACCTTCATCAGCGGACCAAGTCTTCTCCCATCAACAATTTGTGGACGACTCTATTATTATGGGGAACTCTTCAGTGAAAGATTCTAGGAGCTTAAAGAAAGCTTTGGACAGATATGGGATAACAACTGGTCAATTGATAAATTGGTCTAAAAGTTTTGTCTATTTCATAAACATTCCAAAAAGAAGACAGATAAAGATTAGTAACATTATGGGATGCCCTCTGGGGAATCTTCTTGCTTCTTATCTAGAGCTCCCTTTATGTCAAGTTCCTCTTGATAATTTCTGGGGTTCTCTTGTGGATAAATTTCATAGGAAGTTAGCTGGATGGAAAGGCACTTTGCTTAGCCAAGTGAGAAAGGTCTATCTTTTGAAATCTACTCTTCAGAGTATTCCTCCCTATGCTATCAATCTTTTTAGAATCCCTGCTAAGTTTGTAGAGGCTATTGAAAAAATTCAAAGAACTTTTCTATGGATAGGGGTTGAGGAAAATAAGAGAATAAATTTGATTGCGTGGGATAAGGTTTGCAAACCTATAAGAAAGGGAGGCCTAGGCCTTAGGAGAATTAGAGATATGAATGAGTTTCTCATGGATAAGTAGATATGGAGAGGTAATAATACTGAGGGAGAATGGAAATTGATATGGGACAATAAGTATAAAAGTCAGCTCCCTACCCTTCAAAGTTTCCTCAATGCTGAAGATATTCTGATTGGTTCTAACATCTAGAAAAATGTTACTAGAACTAGAGATCTAATTGCTAAAGGTGTGAAATGGAAGGTGGGGAAGGGTAATTTCATTAAATTCTGGGAAGACACTTGGCTGTTTAACTTGCCATTAAGTGACAATCTTGATTGGGGCAAGTTTTAGGATCAGTATAAGGAAAAATATGGTACTATGGTGGCTGACTACCAGAATGTTGGTCAGTGGAAGGATTTATCCTCTTTTGATCCTTCCCTTGAAAATCTGAACAAAATTATGAATTCTATGGTGGTGGTGGATGATGATGACCAACTGATCTAGAAACTTATTGCAGATGGTAAATTTTCTACTGTCTCTCTCTATAATCAACATTTCTCTAATCAGGAGAGCCCTTGTTGGGCTAAGGCTTGGGTGAGAGGCCTTATTCCCAAAATTAATTTTTTTTTTCTGGATTGTCCTTCAAAATAAAATTTTGACTATTGATAATCTCAAAACTAGAAGATTCTATATGCCTAGTATTTGTCATCTTTGTATGCAGAATGAGGAAACCATTAATCACTTGTTTATCCATTGTCCCATCTCTGGTGATATCTAGGCTAGATGTTTGGATAACTTCAATATCACTTGGGTCTTTCCAGAATCAATCCAAGATGTTTTTAATTCCTGACATCACCCTTCGAGGAATAAGTCTGTTATATTGTTATGGAGATTGGCGTTACCTCATATTTGTTGGGGAATATGTAAAGAGAGAAATGAAAGAGTGTTCAGAGATAAGGCTTCAAAAGCTCAAATTATTTTTGAGAAAATCAAAAGATATATGGTGGAGAATATCTACATCACTGGTAGAATATCCAACCCCAAAGATCAAGATGAACATATCATTTTCAAGAATTGGAGATTAAAAGGAAGTGACATCTTTTAGGTTAACCCTAGTGAAGATGTGAAATGGTAAAGCCCCCCTCATGGATGATTGAAAATTAATTTTGATGGCGCTTCCAAGGGCAACCCTGGCAATGCGGGGTGTGGTGTGGTTTTAAGGGATGAATGGGGAATATGCAAAACCATCAAATGTATTCCTATTGGTAGTCAAACTAATCATGTTGCTGAGGCCATTGCTGCTTATCATGGGTTGGTTCTTGCTAAGGAAGCCAATTGTACCAAATTTTGGTTTGAAGGTGATTCTTTGAACATTATAAACTATTTGAATAATGTTTTCCTTCCCTCTTGGTCTATACACAATTCCATCAAAGCCGTGAAGGAAATTAGTGAAGCCTTTGATATGTGTGTTTTTACACATGTTTATAGGGAAGCCAACACATGTGCTAATTGGGCTGCCAACCTGGCTTGCCGTTCTGATAAAATCATTACCCTTTATGGTGAGAGTAATCTTGCATGTGAGGCGAATTCTATGTTTGAACTAGACCATATCCAGATGAAGCAACATGGCATTTCCAATCATAATTCTTAATGCCTTCTTTTTTTTCGATGATTGATCACCATAGCGGTGTTGATTATTTATTTAATAGTCATTTCAAATTTACTCGGCATAGATTCTGGGTTGTTTTTTAGAACAAGAACAGATACCAGAGAGGAAATAACAGAGCCAAGATTAGGAAAACCAATGAATTAGAGGGAAATATGGGAGGTAATAAAAAGTGGTTTGAACATACTTCTTGCTCAGACTGGAAGAAAAAAAATGATGTCTGGGAGATTCTTCAAGAGGGAGGCTTAAGTGTTTTCATGGAGAGGCTCTGCGGCAAAGACCCTACAATTACCAAGAATTTCATAAAAAATTGGAAGAATGGTGAGGTTTAGGTTGGTACCTAGATGATGATGGTGGATGAAGACATCATTTCTGAAGCTACGGGGATGGTTAAAGATGGTATCAAGTTTTATAGAGATCGAAGTGTTTCTGATAAGGCGGCGGATAGATTTCCTATCACGAATGGTGAAAAAAGGAAATTGGTGAAGGTGGATAACTCCTACCACTCCCCTAAGCATATTTGTAGGCCATGGAGGTGTGTGTTGTTTGCTACCATCAACTACATCACTCTGGATGGAAGATTCACGAGGGCTTACGGGAACCATTTTTTGTTGTTCAATCACTTCCGCCATGGTGAAAAGGTAAGTCTGCCTTATTATTTAGCTTGTTCTATGGATCATACCATTAAAGAAATGCAAAAAGACCCTCAAGGTGACCATGCTCTTGAAAGGGAAATCCATTGAGAAACCCATTAGAGGTAAAAATACTAGGGATGATGACACGGAAAGTGAGTATAGTGGTTTCAACCTTGACTCATAAACTGAAGGTGAGTCTTAGGATCTCAACAAAAAGGGGAAGACTAAGGGGAAAAGAAAGGGGATTGTTGTTGATTCGAACCTCTCAAACTCCGAAGATGAACAAGAAAACAAACCCAAAGGAACAAGAATAAGAGTACTAACAAGGTTAAAAGGCAGATATTGATTTCTTCTGATGAGGATGCCGAGGCAGATAAAAATGAAAATATGAAGGGTAAGGAGGAGGATGGGATTCCAGATGAGGATCGTGGTGAGGATATTAGTACTCAAGGTGTGCAGAATGAGGGCCAAGAGAATAAAATGGGAAATCCAAGCGAGTGTCACGAGGATAATGATGACATCAAGGGATTTTGTGAAACTATCAACACAATGGCAAAAGATATTAGCAATTTGAAGATTGACCTTAATGTTATTAAAAATGCTACAATAGGCAAAAAGCCTCTTTCTGAAAATGTTAAAGAATTAGTGGTTGCAATTAACAATGTTGAAGCTATTGAGGCCATGGTCGATAAAATTATTGAAATAGAAAAGAAGGTGAAGGAGCTGGAAGGGAATAGAGAGGCGAATGGGCTGGAAAATTCCATGAACAACCTAGCCAATAGAGTCGACAAGATGGAATTAACTGTGAAGAGGATTTCTGAGCAAAATTTATAGATTCTTTAGGCCTCTGTGGATAATATGAATATCCTGATTAATAGATTTGATCACATTAAAGATAAGGAGGGTGACAAGGACCAGATGCAGAAAAAGGGTCATGAGAAGAGAACTAGGGCCAACACCAGGAAACAAGGTGACATCAAGGTACGAGAGTTGGATGAATTGAAGAACTCTACGGACAACATGAAGTAGATGGTGGATCATATAGAAAATATTATAAAAAATATTTAGCTATCTCTGTCTCTGTCTTTGTCCTTGTGCTATCCTTTTGCTATCCTTTGGTTGTCTTAGTGCGACTTTCAGTGTTTTGTGTTCCTTTTTGTTTTGGTTGGGAACTGTTTTTTGTTTGGGTGATCAGGCACGGTTTATTCCTCTTTAATGCTTTATCTTTCTCCTGATATATATTAAGGTTTCGGGTTCCTTTCAAAAACCTGTTTTTACTTTATCAAAACAAATCTATCAAATTACATCAATAGACAGATAATCAATTTAACTACACAACACACAACACCAAGATTTTGACGTGGAAAACCCGGTTAAGGGAAAAACCATGGTGGGATCCTACCCACAGTAAGATAATATTGTTCAGTAGTATGTGAAAATATTCAATGGGTAATGCACATGCATTCAAGCACACTGCCTAGAGCTCACTGCTCAAAATATATTTGCTCGGAAGGCTACAACCCTTAGGGAAGTCTCACTGACTTGCAATATGTTTCAGACTACAATCCAAAAGAGGTGAACTGAAAGAATAGCATCCTCAAAAGCCTGATTACAGTTCTAGTTAAGCATAAATGTTCTAGTTAAGCATAAATGTTTGCTTTGCAACACATACACATCTCTTTGATAATGCAGACACAATGATGACACACAAAATACATGAATAATTCACCTATATATACATTTCATCTCTTTGATAATGCAGGCACAATGACGACACACAAAATACATGAATAATTCACCTATATATACATTTCATAAACCTTTATAACAAGGTTGGATAAAACCCTAACCCTCAATAAAAAAATTACATCAGATGATACAAAGATCGATCACCAGACCAATATAATGATTTACATAGCATAGAATGGTCCTAAAGAAAATTCCCAAATGATCAACTCCATCAAAAATCATGCTAAGATCAACCACAACATGCTACACCACCAAAAATACCGCATAACACACAAATCAATATCGGTTAATGAAAACCACCAAAAAATCACACAACAATCAATGTGGATTGCCAAAAAAAATAGGACATGACTAAGAAACACCAACAAGCACATTAGAATCATCTAGAATAGTTGCACCAACACTATTTTTTGAATCTTCATCGGTCAACATTTGAAAGCTCAAGAACACAACCAATTAGCAACTGTCACAAATATAGATAACTTATGGAGCACCAAATCATGATCCATCTAAAATAAAGATACACAAGACTATCCCAAAAAATAATCCAAAAGATCAACACCAGAGCTGATCACATCGGAATATACATAGTGATCAGCAAATCAATACTACAAAACTGGAATAAATCACATGAATATGTTGACATCAATGACAACAACATATCCTAGCAGAAACAATGACCAACCATGACCAACATTTCCTCCCTCTCCTCAATATTTTGGTAAGAGATTCATACAACTTAAAATTTTCTTAATATTAAGTAGAAGCATTGAATACTCATTGATGAATATGATTTTGCATACACTAAAAGAGAAGTTAGGATGAAATAAACTTGCATTGAAAATCAAAATTTATGTATTGCATCCATGATTTTAATTTATAGGAAGAAATAGTTAGATAGAATATATTTTGCACGATTAATGTAGGAAGTTTTACAAATTAATAGGTTAAAAGATCATGTTAAAGTATGTGTGATGAATGGAGTAAAATTGATGCATTGCATGTATGTCATTATGTATTTACTTGGTTGGGTAGGATAAAAGTTTTAGATTCATGAAGGAGTTGTGTGGTTTTGATGAAATGCTTTGCTTGATTGAATGGATAGATTATAGAAAAGTGTTGTCTCCTTACCCTATTGAATTTTAAGAAATTACTTTCTCAATGAATTCTAGTAGGGTGGACTAATAATGAATTGAATGAAGTTGTAATGTGTTCCTAAATGACAATTTTCCTTGAAATGCTATAAATATTTAGTTTACGAATGATTATAGTTAAGGAATGGTAGGAGATAAGTTTGAATAAGGGTAATATATGTATGTGTTTGAATTTGTGTGTGACATTAAATGAAAACAACAATTAAGTTGTGGAAAGTAAGGTTATGATTTTCTAATTTTATGCTTAATATAGACAGTTGACTCGCTAATGGTATGCTGATAAATGATCATAGGTGGTTGGAGTGGGAGTGATTGAAACTTGATATTAAATTTTGTCAAAAATAAAGAGATTTATTTGTATGAGTAATTTTATTGTGTAAATATATGATTGACAAAATTGTTTAATGACATTAGGTAGAACATTCTAATCATTTGCATGCTATTTATTGAGCATTGATCTACAAATGGCATATGTATGTTATAGTATATCATCAAGTGATTAATTGAAGTTCTAATATTTGTTTCTATTATAACTCGATAAATGTGATCATTTTATAGATAGGACATCTTCAATATTAATCATGCCATGAATATATTCCTTGTGTGTATGTAACACTTTATTTCCTCCTTGCATATGTCTCCTTTCATGAAGGAGACTTGCCTAGAATTTCATAAAAGATTTGATTACATTAAAATGAAAAAATGAATTTAGATATATAAATAGACTTATGGTTTTAAATGTCTGGTACACACTCTCTAACACATTCAGGGTGTTGTACCCTCGAGTGATATGCAGTGGTTATTCCCTTTGGTGTGACTGATATTGGTTAGCTCGTGATGTAGATTTGGATAAGTTGGTTGTTCGCCTTGAGTTATTTTGTGATTTGTGCTAGCATTGTTGGAGTTAATTTAATTTTTGGACTTCTGTGATTCTTCTTTCATCTATTTTGTTCTATGTGGTGACACTTGTCATACTTGATCTCTTGATAGATTTCATCGACAATTTTTCACGATTTAATGTTGGATTTGATGATCTTTTTCTTTCTCTTGTGTCGTTGTAGTTCATAGTAGTCATTTCATACATTGAGTGTTGTGGGCCCTCATTTTGTGTGAAGTAGTGTCTCTATCATGTTTATTTTGAACCTCTAATAGTGTGTGCAAGGGAGGACACCATAGAGAAGTGCACTAGACTTAGAGAAGTTTGTAATATATGAAATAGTCAAATTCAAAAGAACAATTGATTTCATACCTTCAATGAGTTCTTATGTATATATATCATGCATAATTAATGGATTAGAGTGCCTTGAATTAAAAACGCATTGAATTTTTGTTTTGGAGTAGTG
Source organism: Cryptomeria japonica (assembly GCF_030272615.1). Lineage (NCBI taxonomy): Eukaryota > Viridiplantae > Streptophyta > Pinopsida > Cupressales > Cupressaceae > Cryptomeria > Cryptomeria japonica. The sequence goes on along the minus strand of NC_081407.1, from coordinate 569,585,243 downwards.
TAGCAAAAGTGTGGTAGATACTGAGAAGTTTGTATACTGTAAATCTTGTTTTCCTTGAGACTATAGGATCTAGACTTCTAGAAATTGTGAGATTCTTTTGATCTTATTTGGTCTTGAAGGAAGTTTATTCAAATTTTCCTCATAAAGGTGTATGAGATGTGGCTTCTTAAATAATATCAGGATGTGTGTATGTGAAAAGTATTGTGTAAAATGTATATTTGTCTTCTTAATTGCATGCAACTAGATGTTAAAGGAGTGTTGCTATGCTTGAAATAGTGGGATTCATTGTGATTTTTGCTTAGATGTTGATTCGATGACATAAATTATGGTTTAAGTCTTGCAAAATGTGGTTAAATAAAGTACTCGTGTAAGTGTCATAATGTTTTAGAAATCTTATTGTAACTAGTAAGGGTTTGTGAATTGTTTTATTTCTTGTGTGATACTTTTACCTTGAATAATCGTAGCATAGTAAGAAATTTTTTGTTGTCATTATCTGATTTTGAACTAGAAAATGATTGAATTAAGAAGTTTTGGATTAATGCAAATATGTTTTCAACTTAACCCTTGGCGACTTCAAGGAGTAAGTCGAGCTCAAGAGGGCGAGGATGTAGTGCCCCTCCCTGATTCATCTTATCTTTCTATACATCAGAGGATTATATTGTTTTAGCTTAATCTACTTTATGATGATTTGTTGGTATCATGCTATGTACTAAACTTATTTCATGATTGAATTGGATAGGAAGATGGATCTATATTTGATGATTTATATGTGTTCATTATCCATGATGGATCATATGGCTTATGGGATTTTGATGACATTACATGATTACGCTAACCCTACTCTATGATTGATATTTGAATTGATGCTATGATGTTTGTGATTGTCTTCTAGTGTCTTTGTGATTAGATATGATGCCATACCACTCATTGTGAGCATGATATGATGTTGTGACTCTCTATCAATTGTCCAATCATTTATGATGTATACGTGTTGTATATGGGTTGCATTGTGTGTAAAGGTGGATGTAGGATTGCAAATGCTAGACATCGACTCCACCTGGTCTCATAGGTCTGAGCGTGTCTTACCCCAATGGCAAGTTGTTGGAGATGGCATGTGTTTCCCTCACACACTCTAGGCTTAAGTTGTTCACCTTGTTAGTTGTTTCATGGCACAAGTTGGTGGATAGAGTCTTGTGTCGATGTTCGACCCTATGTTGGGTTGCTTGAGGTGTTGTGAGTATGTGATTTATATGTAATTAATGTTTGATTATTATATTATTAATACTATAGTTGATTTATTTGATGGTTTTATTATTTGATTATTATTTGGTTGGGTATTTAATATTTATTTCTATTGGCTTGGTTAATGATTATTTGAGCTTGATTTATTTAATTAATTGACTTATTGTTTATTGGCTTTTTATTTGTTTGGTTTATTTAATATTTAATTGATTATTTGATATTTAATTTATTGTTGAGATTTTATAATGATTTAATTGGGATTAATTTATTGGTTTATTTGATTTATTGCTTAATCGATTATCTTTTATTCATTTGTTGTTTATAAGTTATTTATTTATTATTTAATTGATTTTATTTTATATTTAATTGGGAGTTTCTGTTTATTAAGCTTTCATTTATTTATTTAATTATTGGGATTTGATTTGCTATTATCCCATTTATGTTTATACTACTACATTTTTATTATTTGCATAATTGGTTATATTATAAAGTTTACCTACCCCTTATTTCTATTGGTTTATTTTGAGTGGGGTAAGTAAATAATATTATTCAATAATACTTACCTCATGTTCACGCATGGTAGGTATAATATATAGGTTGATGGAATTTTTTGATTGGTCGGGGAATTTCTATAGTTTGAATTTGATTTTTAGTTATTCGAGCCTTCTGGTTTGTTGTTGGGTTACCATCCAAGAGAATTTTGGGATTTCAATTTAGGATTTCGAGTTGGATTGATGATTGATATTTGAAGATTGGAGATTGGATTGACAATTGTTGATTTGGGATTGCCCTTCTCTGAATTCCATTTTGCCATTTACTGCAAATTTTTCTAGGTTGGAACTTTATTTCCTCTTTGCAATTTATTTGAAAATATCGTATGCATCGTGATTGTGGAAGGATTGTTTGGGGGAAAGATTTGATGTTTTAAGTTTTCAATTTGATTTTTGGGAAGGATTGTTTGGGGGAAAGATTTGATGTTTTAAGTTTTCAATTTGATTTTTGGGGAGGAATTTAATGATGATTGAAAATGGATTTGTAGTATTGTAAATTCTGGGAATGATGTGTGCTGCCCAGAATGCATACTCTCCATTTTCCCTTGTTGGATTATTGTTCCTCTCCCTTGTGATTAGGATTAAATTTAATAAGCTTCTTGAATTTTTTTTATGTTTCTCCCTGATGAGTTTTCTATATCTCCTCAAGTGTCTGTATATATTTGTAAGAATGTGGTATGTCGTTTGTCGGGAGTTTCTTTCAGGAAGTCTTGAGAGTTGCATTTCCTTCATTTGTTTATTTTATAGTTGGCTCAGGTGATGTTTGGGTATTAGAATTAATTTTTAATGTTTATTTGTACCTATCTTTTTCTTATTGCATCTACTTGAGTCGTTGTGTGAATTTGGTGAAGTTCTACGCACATCTGAGTGTGGTTGTGATTGGAAACTGGTGTCAACTTATTCTTATATGATCATAAAGTTTTATTTATGTGTTTCCCTAATGATATTTCATCCCATTTCACCTTCTAGAAGTGTCTATTGGTCAACTAGAAGTCCTTATGCAAATCTAGATAAGTTTCATATCATATTTTGTTTGTTTTTGTTGATTTCTACATTTTGGACTAAAAACGCTAATTATTGGTACCAGAAATCTAAATAATGACCCCAAAACACTAGATAATGCTATGATAATTCTAAAATATCTCCCATGAATGCTAGTCTAGGTTTTTGTTGCACTATTCTGCCTAGAGTTGCCAATTTTGATGATTTTGCCCAGTTTCGTCTCTTTTCCAGATTTTGTGTATTTACCAGAGGCTTTTTATGGTTTAACTGAGTTCCTCTGTGGTGTGTATAATTTAATATTTTTCATTTCATGTTTATTTTGTGCTCCACTAAGAGGATTTGTGTCTTACCATTGAGGGGTTTGCATATATGTTGGTTTGCTCCAGCAAGAGGGAGAATGCCTCGCTGTCGAGGAATGATTATCAAAGCTCTAGTGGGATGTTTATTGCCTCATTGTTGAGGATGGGTATTTGTGTTGGATTAGCCTTGAAATCATGTTTATGCTTTGGTTAATTATTTGCATTTTTTTGGTGAAGGCTCTTGCCTTGAAATTTTTAAATAAGATATGACTCATATTCTTGAGTTGAGGCTTAATTCAAGGGTAGAAATGGTCCCAAAATTCTTAGGGGAATGAGAAACTAAAGTAAGTATTAAGGAGAGTGTGAAATTGGACTCATAATTAAAGGATAAAATTTATGATACTACATTTAGCCCCCACTTTAGTAAGAGTGTGAACTTATGCTCATACTCATGGTAATGTATAAATGAAGAGATATAGCATCTAAGAGAAAGGCAAGATAGGGATAGGGTCACACTAAGTTTGAGGGATGATCAAGCCCCCAAACTAGGATATTATCAATCCATGCAAAAACCTTCAAATATACACAAAGGAAACAACGTTGGAGATAAATAAAGAAAAAAAGTTCCAAGTCAACTAGTTGAATAGACATTCATGTTAAAAATATTTCAACTACTAATATCATTCTCAATATGTTATTGAAAAATCACAAGTGGACTTATAGAAAAAACAAGGACATGAACCAATTGATAGGAGGAGAATGCATGAATTTGACTAGCCAACAAGGCATGTTATGTTGGGTGATTCATATTAGGAATATTATAAAGAAAAATCTCTATTTGATAGATAATCTGAAAACTTGACTATAAAATGGGTGTTGCAACGTGCACCAACACCAAGATTACCAAAAAAAAACCCTTGTTTGCAAGGCAATTCAAAAAATTGATAGTGAAATGGGTGTTGCAACATGCACTGACACAAACAAGTGGCCTTAATATGCCGCTCCCTTAAGATGCCAATATACTTCCATGTTGATATGTTAAGGAAGATAGAGATCCACATCAAGGATAAATACCTTCAACACCAAGGAGATATCCTTTAATAAAAAGAACATAGATTCCCAATCTTGAAAGAGGATACAATTCTTTAAGAAAAGAAGAGATAGCTGTAAAATAAATATCATGTTGCAAGTGTAAAGGAATCCTTATCAAGGATACATGAGCATCAAAGGGGGAGGAAGATATCTTTGTCTAAATATATCTACTTCCAAGAGGACATCTTTTACAAAGATGACATCGTCAACTATAAGGGAAAGGAGACCAAGGATAAACACCTTCCCTATTACTAGGAGAGGGGATTATTGATGAAGGATTACATGGTTTCTATCACCAAGGAGAGATCATTTAAAAGGAATACACTTTCAAGCAAGGAAGAGGTCCTCAATTATATATAAGAAAGGCAAACCATTTTGAAAAGATAAAACTCAACAAATTAAAAGTGGATCCTAAAGAAGGAGAAACAATTAACAATTATTATTTCCCCTTAATGTAGAGATGTTAGAATAAATAAATTATTATGTTTCCAACCTAGTTTTTTCACATGAAATTATACCACCATGAATGACAATGAGCTCCTAAGAGGTAAGCTAACAATATCAAATAGTGAGGAGCAACATAAAACAGACTAAATGTTATTTAGAATGGTCATGACAAAGGTGCCACTTATTGTCACTTGTCATTTGAATGATACCAAAACCAATGAATTATTGAACTTTAGTCTTCAAAGCTTGACATTCATTAGTGGAGTGGCCATACAGTTGATGATACACATAAACATAAGAGTTCTCAATATCTTGTCTATGTTTTCTCTTTCATTTAGGCCAAGGAAAAGTAATCAATTTGGCTTGAAAAATGTTGGAAAAAATATTCTCTTGTTGTGATGAAAAGTTAAGAGAAGAAGACATGGATGTACTAGACAATGAGGAGGGGGATATCGATACAAGAGGTTGGAAACCTAATTCCTCTTTTAAAAAGTGTGATGTATATTTCTCATCAAAAAAAAATTTGCACACATCCTTAAACTTTTTTCTAATTTATCACAACAATTGATTGATATCAAGTAATATCTATTAATCTACGATCTCATTTGATTATACACAATCATTGTACATCCATATTATCATTGCAAACTTGTGGTCATTGAGATATCACAAGGTTATTATAATTGTAGATAAATCTACATATCCACCTTTCATTTATACACATGTTTATTACAATGAATCAATATGAAATCATGAAAGGTATAATTTATTTGATCATTCGTTTGACTTACATTCCTTTCATGTTTTATTGAGTGATTGTTGATTTGTGAATTTTTATCTTTCATTATTATTGTTCCTACTTTATAATTTAGAATTTCAACATCCACATCACCTACCATCACTGGTAGTCCCAAATCAAGAGCATTCACTTCTATCTTCCCCAAAATTATATTGTTTCTTACAAACCCAAGTGCCATTTTCTCTAAGTTTTCCTTGATCTCCATATTTGGTGTAAAATATTTCATATAAAATGCAAATGCTAGATTAAACAAAAACAAGTTTAGATTCTCAAGTCTTAAGGAAGTGATTGAACAAATATAGAGGGCACTAGGTGGATGAGTTATTGGTGCAGGAGCCCTTAGAAGGCTCATGAAGACCATTATCTTTTTTCTTTTGTGTTTTTTATGTTTCTATGATGTAATAAGGTCATGTGGGCCATTTCATAATGTTTTGATCATGATGTAAGGCCTTGGTGCCATCTTGTGCTTTGTAACCTATCATGACCTACTTGATCAATTAGTGGTCAATGGACACCCAAGTGTGCAAAAATGGGTGAAATCAATGTAGTTTCTATAATTGAGCCATATGTGGCATATAATTTATAATTCTCATTGTAATACCCTAAAAATGGTCATCTAAACAATGGGCCCCTAATCTCGACTACATCACTAAGGTCCTAACCAAAGACAATTAAATCAATCTTGAGAACCTAATTAATTAATTCCTAAATCATCAATGTCACATGACAAATAAATCATTCTATATTAATTAAATATTTATTTAATTAATTAATCATTCCAAGTAAATCATTTTAATCAATTATCGTATTTATTTAATTAAATATCCTAGCATTTTTAATTAATAAATAAATTTGCCATTAAATCATTAAAAAAGAATTAATTTAAAAAAATGAATTAATTTGAAAAAAAAGGAATTAATTTAACTTGAGATATTTCTTTTTTTAAAATTGAGACAACTTGAGAAATCTCAGAAAAGCAAGAAAAGCAATCAAATTAAATAAATCATTTTCTCTAAAATTAAAACTCAAAGAAAATCTTGAGGAAAGAGGTTTAGTTGCATTGAAGAGGCTTTTTCTAATAAAAATATTGAGTAAATAAGAGGAATGTGCATGGAATAAACTAATTTTATCTCAAGTGCATGTTATCAACTAATTTTATCTCCAATACAAACTCATACTTATAATCTCAATGCATTCAATCAGGCTTTAATTAGAATTTATCTCAAGATTAACTCAATCTAATCTTCTCTGAAACTGAATTAAAGCACCCAATCATTTCAATTCACTTGGATTGTGCTTTCTCTTGAGGAATATCAACTGCTCATCATTAATCAATCTTGACCGTTGGTCTCTCTTTGGATTCTCTATAAATTTAGCCTTTCATTTCTCATTCAAGACACCCTGGAGATTTATTGTTATTATGCAATTTTTGCTCTAGAGGCATTGAGAATATTGTGTATTTAGATTATTTCATCTTAGCTTTTTGCATATTGGTTTAATCATATCTAGCTTAATCTTGCATATCTGGCTTAATCTTGCATCTGTTTAGCTTAATTTTATGCTCATATAGATTAAATCCTTCATCTTAGTGTAGTCTAGTCATTGGTATTGCTTAGATAAATCTGAGAGAAAGTCTATCCAGGAATCTAATTTTCGCTTTGAATTCCTGGTGGAAGAGTTACATTACCCTGCCTATGATTCTCCTGAGTCCCAGATAGTCTATTCTATTATTGGACATGAATCATCTCGATATAACCACATTTACTCTTATCTGCGTGACCAAATTACCACCAAAAATCTTACCCGTAATGAGAAAAGGAACCTAACCCGAAATGCTTCACAGTACGTCATCATTGCTAACGATTTGTTTAGGCAAGGTTTAGACCGTACATTGCTTAGGTGTCTAGAAACTGAAGAGTCTAAACGTGCATTATCAGAAGGCCATGAAGGTATTTGTGGATCTCATTCGAATGGTCTTATTTTAGCTCAAAAACTACTAAGGGCTGGATACTACTGGCCAGACATGGAGAAGGATGCTATAAAGTTTTCTAAAACTTGTGAGAAGTGTCAGCTATATGGAAATCTCATACATGCTCCAGCAAAGGATCTCATACCCTTCCTCACACATTGGCCTTTTTAGCAATGGGCCTTTGATGTCATTGGTCAGATCTATCTTTTATCATCCAACAGACACAAGTTTATCATAACTGCCACTGAGTACTTCACTAAGTGGGTAGAAGCGGTTTCGCTCATCAAAGCAACCGGTAAACAAGTAGTTCTATTCATTTTAAACCATATCATTTGCAGCTATGGGATACCTTCGTCCATCATGACTGACAATGGAGGACAATTCAAGAATAAAGATCTGGACGAGCTCTATGAGAAATTCAAAGTTAAACAACATTGGTCATCTGTATATTACCCTCAAGGTAATGGACAAGCTGAGGCATCTAACAAAAACTTGTTGACTATCTTACATAGAACAGTAAACAAATATGGGAAGGATTGGCATCTGCAGCTCAAACTGCATAATGGGCTTACAAAACACCCACTGGGGCTACACCTTTCTCTTTGGTGTATGGGTCTGAAGTAGTATTACCTATTGAAGTAGAAATATCATCTCTAAGAGTTTCTTTGCAAGGTCTTGTTACTAATGAAGACTATAGGATAGCTAGATTGCAAGAGCTCAAATTGTTGGATGAACGTCGGCAAGTGGCATTTGATCATCTCAAAGTGTATGAAAAGAGAATGTCCAGAGGATGTAACAAGAAGGTTCGACAATGAGAATTTCAGGTTGGTGACTAGTTGTGAGAGAAAATCCTAAAAAACAATAGTTTCGAGACAACTAAGGGAAGTTTGAACCCAACTGGCTGGGTCCCTACATCATTACTACAGTCTTTGGCTTTGGTGCCTATCAACTCTCAACATTGGAAGGAGAACAACTCCATGAACCGATCAACACCATCCATTTGAAGAATTATTCACTTAGCATTCTCTGCTCCAACAACCAGTACAACTGAAAAATGTCCTGAAAAAATAAAAAAATGCTCACTGTTTTTCAAACGACATAACACAGAGTAAGTAGAAACTTGTATGAGTCAGGAATAGGCTTAATACGGCAAATGACTCTGATACAACACAAGATTAGCTCTAGGATGACAAAATGGGCTATTTTGAAGGTTCTCGTATGACATAAGGGTAGGCATAGTACGACAAAACTAGTGGACTTAAATGATAAAACAAACTCTATCATTTTATCATACGAGACAGGATCCTATCTCGCATGACAAAATGAAAATGCCCGACTTCAATGTGCCAAAAATTCAAAAATTCAAAATTGAAATGATTAACAGGCTTAAGATTGATCACTTACCACTAGCTCATAGTTTCGAGGTCAATTATGTTGTCTCTAGCACTCGAATCGATGCTTCTGGATGGGAACCACCATTTTCTTCGCAAAAGGCTTTTTGAATTTTCAAACTTGGGAGGGTTAAAATGATTTGAAATTGACACTTTTACACCTTATATAGTCAAAACCCTTATTTTTTTCAACTTGCTCCGATGGACATGAAAATTGTACCCTTAGCTAATTTTCCCATTCTGATTCCATTTTTGGAATCAAAATCGAAATACGAGATCATTTTCCTATTCAATTTCACAATTTGGACCACTTAGCACTTTTTCATCAGATGCTCATTCTCGCTTCAATTTGCGCTCATCAATCAACGCTGAATTTCAATTCAATTCTACATATCAGCTTTGTGCTCAATTTCTCATCAATCAAGGCCAAATTTTCAAAAATTCCTTTGAATCAATTTGTGGTCAAATAATTATCATCAATAAACAATTGCCTAATCATCATGTACCCTCTCTATCTTTCAATTTTGCTCCCGAGGAGGCATACTCATGACCTTATGACCTCACATCTTCAATGTTGAGAAAATTTTCAAATCTTCATCAAAGTCGAGCAAAAATCTTTTCAACTAAAGAAAATCAAATTCTTATTGCTAAGGGGCATCTCAGATTCATTTCTTCACATCAAGTTTAAATGGGGTTAATATAGTTTAATTCAAATCACCCCAGAGATACTTGAGAAACACCTTGGAGATTATTATTATGCTAATTTTGCTCTAGAGTCATTGAAGATATTGTACTTGCTTTTTGAGATCATTGCATCTTAGTTTACCTTTTTGCATATTTAGTTTATTCCATATTACTTGAATCCATATTGCTTGAATCTTTCATCCATCTTGCATTCATATAGCTTAATATCATGCTCATATAGATTAAATCCTTCGTCTCGGTGTAGTCTAGTCACTGGTATTGTTTATATAAATTTGAGAGCAATCTTATACTCGCATCTTTTAGAAGGCAATTAGTCAATTTGTTATGGTTTATTATTTATTGATTATTGATTTACTAACCATACATGTAATGACTTAATTGAAGTGTTGTGCCTGCAGCTATCAGACTTCTTTTCACTTTTTCACACACACAATATGATCTCAACACACGAAGTACTCTCATGGTACACAACCCCATGCAAATCACTGTACAAATGAGCTAAGACACATGGACCCCAGGCATATTGGGTCCCCTCACTTACCATCCACTCAATCACCTATCCCCAGCTGACAACTAGTCCATGTGATCTCTGGTCTAGACATAGTAAATAGTCAACGATCCCAATAGACATAGTAGGTAGTAGCTCATACAACTCTGCAATGTGATCCCATGACACTAACGCATCATGCACCTCTAGCTTAAGATACATGAAGATACGTCACAATGTAGCCTCACCCATTGGTCTGTCGTATGTCACGAGCTCACGTATGATCGGGATATGCGAAATCCTTCATAAATCCTCCAAAGTGACCGACATCTCTCCCATCGGTAGATGGAAGGAGTAGGTCTCGTTGTTCCATCTCTCGGGAAACACAGTCAATAGTCCATGATTTGTCTGAATCACAAGTAGTTGCATCATGTCGTATAATCCAGTAAAATGAATACAATCAATCTCTAGGTCAGACAACTGGTTCTGAACATGCTAAGTGGCAGGATGCCTCTCTTAGGCCTGCAACACACTTAGGTCCTCCTACAAACACAATCACATGACAATGTCAACCTCTTTGCTCACATAATTGGATAATACCTAAACTTCATTGGATGCTTTTTGATCAAGTATCTCATGTCTCAACGAGTAACTCGACTCACAAAAACCTAGACTACAACAATCATTTTACATCAATTGCCTAATCTCAATAGGTACACTAAGTCTCACAAATGCAACAAACTGAATAAAACAACAAACTAACATCAACTGTCCCAATCAGACTCAAACATGGGCATCCAAAATAAAAGTGCTATTCTGACTAGACAACAACACTAAAAATAAAAAAATGCAACAACACTACAACAAACTATCAAAAGTGCTAAATCTCAGGAAAAAACACAAAAACACTAATAACTAACAATAGCGCTAAAAATCCAAAAAATACAAAATAGCTAGATCATCATGACAAAAGCGCTAAACTAACAAAAGTACTAGAACAACTATGCAATAGTGCCATTGTGGCATAGTAGTGTGTCCAAATGAGTGACAAAAGAACTAAAACAAAGTTTTAGTGCCTTTGTCTTATTTCAACTTTAACTAGCTAAAAAATGTGTAAAATGAGCTGAAATCACAAAAGTCAGAACTGGACTTACCGGGGGACTGTAGTTGACTGGCCACTGGTACCTACAGATCCACTCAAATTAATGATCTACTATGGGAATCACCATCTTTTTTTCTCCAAGCTGATCACAAAAGGGTCTCTATCAGAGCTCAAATTCACTATGGAGACATGTACAAATGAGGACAAATTACTCCTTCTTGCCCAAATATACCCTACCTAGCCCTAACCCTTCTTCACCCCGCTCACCGTTATGGAACCTCAAAACTTCTAAGGCTCACCATTTCTCTGTATTAACCCCATTTTCCTCCATTCTTTTGCCATCGAATTTAGATCTTTCTACTCTATCATCCCCTCGCTTCTTCTTTTTTCGAGAGAGAGATCACCCGATTTTTCAATTTTTTTGGCCCATCTCTCGAGGGGGCATACTATCCACTAAACTAACATCTTTGGGGCATTTTTCTCATGCCTATCTATTGTTCATTGAAATGACATGATAAACTGCACCGTCTCAAAGAGGGGAAAATGTAGACACATAAATTTGTTTGCTAAATTAAATAAATATTTAATATTGATTTAATACACTAATGTTCTATTAATTAAATTTATATATTAATTCATTTCAAACCTATGCTTCTAAGCTAATTAAATAAATTTATTTAATTTACTAACTATAGTCCAACTATTAAATAAATCTATCAATCTATTTTATTCTCCCTTTCCTCTCATTTAAATAAATAAAAATTTATTTAAAATCTCTAAAACAAATCCCTATTTAAATAAATCAATATTTATTTAAAAATGATTGTCCACTTGCATTCTCCTACAAATGCAAGTTGCACCATTATTTTGAATAAATAAATTATTTATTTAAAAATCCCTAAAATCCTCACCCACTTGGAAAACCCACTTGCTCACTAACCTTCTTTTAGATTCTTCTAAGCCCTTCTAAATTATCCTAAACCCCCTTCTAATCATTACATAATCCTAACCCCAAATTAAACCCCAACCCATCATCTCACCCATTTAAGACTCTTACAAAGTCTTAAAGGCTTCCCTTCTTCAATAAGTTTACCCACATGGGTGTTGTCCCCTTGGTCAAAGCCTAACCATGGGTAACCCTTGCACAAGAGTTTACCCATTGGGTAATAGCTTTACCATTGGATAAAGCCTTTATCCAATAAACCAACCACATGAGGTTACCCTCATGTTCTCTCAAGCATTTAATGCCTCTTCCCTCTCTTCTCAAGCTCTCTCATGATGCCACTTGTCACCATTGTATTGGTGGAAGTTTCAAGCATGGATTGGGTATCATGCCTCTCTCATGCAATCCTAGCCCTTTTCAAGCTAGAACAATCTTGACCCTCCAATCAACCATTTTGCGTATAAAAGGAACTCTCATCCTCAAACAAAAAAAAAACTTTGTGAGCATTGTTACTATAGTTGCAAAATCATTTTACCTAAGCTTTCTCATAGCATAGTAATTCTAGTTTGTGTGTTTGCATAGCAATAGAACTACACTTTCAACCACATTCAATCCTTCATTTGGCACCCATGACTTCATGCTAAAAAAATAAGGGCTACACTCAAGCAAATTTTGGATCTTGGAGAGGAGAAGAACAAGGGAGAGGCAACAAGAGCATCATGCGAGCATCTTAAGGAGTCTCTTCTTCCTTATTTTCATTTGTTTGATTTCCATTTGTATTCTCTTTAGTCTCTTTTGATATGTATGCAAAGTTTTGAAGTTCATTTGTTTTGGTTTTGGTTGAGATTAACATATTGACCACTTGAGCATTGTGTTTGGCTTGTTCCCCTTTCATGTGCACCATTTTGGCTTCCAACATGGGGCTTGAGTCCCATCATCAACACTAAAAAGGCAAATTTAACTAAAAAATTTTGAACTTGCATATTTTCCACACACAGGTTGCATTTTAGTGCTTTCGACACATGGTTTAGTGCCTTTGTTTCGCGTTTTAGTACTTCTGCAAATACCCATTCTCACATCTATATGAGTTTTAGGGCTTTTGTTAATTAGTTTAGCGCTTCTGCTTTGTATTAGCCCTTTTGTCACTTTTTGTAGTGATTTTTCTCTCTGTTTCAGCGCTTTTGTTTTACCAGAGTAGCGCTTTTGTAATAGGCAGAGAGTTAATTTGTGTAACACAAAAGAATTTTCTAGGCTTGTGAGCCCACAATGTTGACTAATTTTTCAAAGGTTTTGCAGGTGCTAATGTTTTTTGCAGGTTTTATGGAGTTAGATTAAGTTTAATTGACTTTTGTTTCAAAGTTTTCTTTTTTGTTACAAAGGGACAAAAATAATTCACCTTTCATTTTGCAAAAGTCATAAAAATAATCACACTTTCCTTTTGATGCTCTCTAAAAAGAAGTTCATTTTTTCTTTGGTGCTTAAAAATAACTCATCTTTCATTTCTGGCAAAAGGTTAAAAAGAACAACAAACAAAACCTTTTATGTTTTTTTGCAAGTAGATCACACTTATCTTGGCAATCTTAAAAAAAAAGAACAAACCAATTTCATTTCTTGTTACAAAGGGTAAAATGAACAACTCGAATTTCATTTTTGCAAGGTGAAAAGAACAAACCATATTTCCATTATTGCAAGGTTTTTCAAAAGTTTTTCAAAGTTCAAGTATTGCAATTTTGGGTTAAAAAGAACACTTAATTTTGATATCATAAACACCTTCCTTAATGCCAATTTACCTTCCACATATGGTACCTCTCCTCTCAAAACTAGAAACATCCCAAGCTCTTTGTTCTCCAAGGATACAAAGAAACAAAGAGCTTAAGCTCAATAAACCTCCCATTATCCTTAAAGTTTCAAAATACATATGTGAAAGAGGTGATATAGAAAGACAATGGGAACAAAAATATGGTTCTAAAATACATCACACATTTAATGCTTGAGTAAACTAGAAAGATGCCAATGTTCTTCTCACTTCCCTTCTGTCCCCGCCTCATCCTAGAAACATGTTGATAAGGAACCTAATGTTGTTGAGAAAATCCATGATATCTTAGCTAGGATCTACCTTTGGGACTTGATTCAAACTTCACCTTCATATGATAAGTTGATCCAAGTTACCTTACAAATGGTGGTCCCTCATCCTTCTTGTAAACCAAATGATATTACATTATCACAAGATGAATTGCCTTCTATAGAGGTAAAAAATAGAGATGATCCCCATATTATTATTCATTAAATTTATAAACAAAAGATTGATAGAATTATAAAGAACTGAGAGGGAGGAGGGGGGTAAATTAGTGACAACAAAAACAATACCACTTGAAACACAAACCGATAGAGATACTTAACAAGTTTACTTAATAATATGCATGCAATAAAAAATGATATTAAAGCATCCACAAAAAGTAAAAAATCCACCATAACACAAGTGTTTATACATGGAAAATCCAAATGAGAAAAACCACGGTGAGATGGGACTCACAAGTTAACTATCTGCAGTAATAGGTAATAGATCGGTTAAGGTCTACAAAAGTGCTCTGCTAGGAGCAAATCCTATTAAAGATCTGAAAGCTTTGTTAGGAGCTATACCCTGTTAAAGGTAGTACCCTGTTAAGAGTAACCTCGGTAGAGGATTTCAGAATCCAAACTAATGGATCACCTTGTTAAAGGATTTGTACAATGAAGCTTGTTAGAGCTTACCTGGTTAGGGGATTTAACTGTTGTAGTGATTAGAAAACAACAGGTGGTGTGATCTAGAAGTAGCACAACTTGCTTGAATAGATCCTCTTCTGCTCGCTCAAATATGCATCACAAACATATTCCTCAACACTTTCAACAACTCAACACTTCTATTTCACATAATAAAAATAGTTCATCATAATGTCATTATATAGACATTAGATTTCATGTCGGCTCAGGAATCATATCGCAATTTCCTAGGTATAGTGTATTTGGACAATCTAACATAACTCATCATAGATTGCCACCAAATCTATTATTTAGGGATAACTCATCACACAATCAATGAATACTGGTTGGAACACTGATACTGGTTAAGAGTTAACCACATTTAACACATAAACCGATTGTCCTTCATTTGCTTCTTGATGGTCTCCACTGAATCTCCAAGCAGGTGTCAAGTCATTCCTGCATATACCGGTTGTCTATATACACCGGTTAGACACCCTCTAAACCATGTAAAAATAATCATCCAATACTGGTTGCAATACAAAGACTTTTAGGAGTAATACCAATTTGTCTTAACTAAGATGACTAAGACAATGCGATCATATGTGTGTGTATACATGTGCCATCAATGAAAACACATGAAGTCATCTATTACAATCATCATCAAGCCAACAATCTCCCCCTTTGGCATTGATGGCAAGACTTTGAAAATTTTACAACTGTACAACTAAGTGTGCTTACAAAAATTACACAACAAAAAATTTCTACTCCCCCTTAATAATATATACAATATTTTCCCAATACTTATATATTTCTACTCCCCCTTTGACAACAATGCCAAATTGAAAAGTAAAAGACATATACATATATAGAAAAATTTGCATCAAAAGTTTATAAATACCAAAATGTAAGAGTCTTTATCAAGGAGTGTTCACTGCAATTTTTAAGAAAATGTCACTGAGAGTGATCTTCATTTGAGAAAAATAATTTTTCCATGTTTCCAATAAGGTTTTAGTGATCTTAATTATTGTCATAACCTATGCATCAAATTCTTCCATTTCCTCTACTGTGCTCATCTCTGGAGTAGCCAAAACCGCTTCTACATCCCTATATGCTCATTGCAAGATGTCCACTTTGGGTTGCAAATGGTTCTTTAGTTCCTTTAGGGATCGAAGTCTCTTAGCCTATTCAAAATCATAAATCTCTAACCGATTTTGCAAATCATCAACTGATTTTCCAAAAGCTAAGACTGAATCCTGTAAAGGTATGTAGGCAGTGTTGGCATTTGCACAAAGATTGCATTAATGAAATTCTATGTTGTCATTGATGTGAATTAACCGATAATGATATTGTTGTAATGTTTTTTTGTAATCAGTAGGAAGAGCTAGTGAAGGCAACTGTAAATAGTAGGTAAGTTTGTAGAGTGAACCGGTATTGCTGAGTATTGGAGAGTTGAACCGGTAAACCCTACTTGTTGATTTGATAAAACCTAACTAATTAAGTTTGGTGAATTGGTTGTATTGGTTTATAATCTGATGATGAGTGGTAATTATTATGACATGTATGCATATCATATGAAGAGATTTTCAAAGTGATTTTGGTGTGTTGAGATAACAATTTTTGTCTAGGGAATGAGAAAGTATATTGCAAGTAATGCAAAGCGCGTGATGAGTTACTGAGCTTGATGAAGCGGTGATCAAGGAGCGGTCGAGGCTTTCTTGAATGATGTGCAGATATTGTTATGTAATCCAACGGTTATACTTGAACTGACTTGTTTGTAATCTCTATGAGAGAATTTAGTTTTTGTTGTGTTACCGACCTGTTGATTTGTTTATAAGGTTGATGAATTGTTTTGTTTTAGAGTTGGTAAAGTTTCAGTTGAGTGTGTGGTTGCCAATCTAGATGATGTATCTGTAGTTTGTGTAAAGGAAGATAGGAGCATGAAAAGGATCTGAACAAGAAAGTATAGTGCTATTCAAATAGATCAACAAACCCCTATTGTTTTCTAACAATTACAGGAGTTTGAAATCCCCTAATCGGGTAAGCTCTAAAAAGCTTAGTGTTATTCAAATCCTCTAACCAGGTGTTCCATTAGCATGGATTTCAAATCCTCTACTGAGGTTACTCCTCATAGGGTATTGCTTCTAACAAGGCATTATAGTCAATCCCTTAACTGGGTGGTCCTTAATAGGATCTGTTCTTAATAGGACTTTTTGTAAAAGCTTTAACAGGCTTGGCTCCTAACATGGCAAACTTCAGAAGAGTTCAGATAGTTTTTTGTGAGTCTCATCTCACCATGGTTTTTCCCATTTGGATTTCCACATCAAAATATTGTGTCATGTGGTGAATGTTTTTGTGGTTATGCTTTCTATGGTTGATTTTCTTAACTAATTAATCCACTTTGATAAGTTATGATAACTGGAAGCAATATGAAATAAGGTTTTACTTATGTCAGTAAAAGTATTTGGATGTTTGTGAAGTTTCAAGTTGTTTACTATTAATTTGTTATAACAGTCAACCAGTTTATTTTGATAGTGATATTGAATTTATAGTTTACTTTGAGAGGTTGATTTTGAGAATGGTGAAAGTTTATATCAGTTTTTCTATCTACCGATTCACCCCCCTCTCAGTAGTTGATCTGATCCTTATTCTTTCATCATACCATCAATTTGTATCAAAGCTTCTCAGGTCCACTAAGGTCTAAGCCTAATAGCTTGAGGTAAAGATCTTGTAGAACATGATGAAGAAGGAAGGTCTGAATTTTAATAGAGATAAATATAGAATATGGAGTGATAGAATGAAAATTTATATCAAGAGTCTAGGAAATCAATCCTGGGAACATGTTGGTACCCAATATGTTGCACCTAGTGGGATTATGACTGATGATAAGAAAAAAGAGCAACAAGAAAACAATCGAGCATTAGAGGCTATTATCAGTTCTTTGTTTGATGCATAATATGTAGATGTCCATGGTCTAGAGACTACATATGAGGTATGGAAGAAACTTGAAGAGATTTATAGAGATGATGAACATGTGAAGATTACCAAGGAAGATAGTCTAAGAGGAAAGTTTGATGACATGCAGATGGCTGAAGGTGAGAATATACAACAGTGTGGTTAGAGGATAAAAGAGATAGTTGGTGAGATCAAGAGTGCTGGTGGTAAAGTGGAAGATGCCACAGTGGTTAGTAAGGTATTGAGAACCCTACTACTGGTCTACGTTATTCGAATTGCATCCATTCAGGAGCTAAAATCTATGGACAAAACTAAGGTAAACCTCGACTCCATCATTGTTAAGCTTACTAATTTTGAATTAAATGGTTATGACGGTAGTTTTCAAAAATCTGAGTTTACATTTAGAGCTTCAATTTCTAACCCATCTATGAGAAAAAGTAGAGATGTTAGTCACAGTTATGAATCTAGATCCAGTAGAGAAATTGATGATGAAGACATTTTGGTTGAGCTTGAAGCATTGTTGGCCAAGCGGTTGCCCAGAGGTATCGGTAATTATAGAGGTAAATTACCTTTGAAATGTTTTGCATGCAACAAGATTGGAGACATTGTAGCTAATTGTCCTAATGGTGATAATGAGCACAAGCGAGAGAAGCTCAAGAAGTACAAGGGAAAAGGCAAAAAAGATTGTCTTATTGCAGTTGATGGTGGTATCACTGATGAGGAATTTGAGGGTGATGCTAATGAAGACATTGTGTTTGTAGCCATTAAAGAGGAGACATATGATCATAAGGATTTAGTTTCTCACATGGATAATTCTGATGATTATATCATTGATAGTGGTTGTTCACATCACATGACTGGTGACCAGAGAAAATTTCTTTCTTTGAAGGAATTTGATGGCAAAGTTGTAAGATTTGGTACTAACTCACCCTGCATGGTTAAAGGTAAGGGAATTATTTCTCTTAATGGAAAGAGCAGTGTATATGATGTCTACTAGGTTGAAGGATTAAAGCATAATCTTTTGAGTGTTGCTCAACTCAATGAAAAATGATATCCATTGGAGTTTAAGAATGGTATGTGCAAAATCTATGGGAGCAAAGGTGAACTGATTGCAACCGGCAAGCAGACTAAAGGTAACCTCTTTCACTTGAATCCTAAAGTCAGCAATTGTTTAATTGCTAAAGTAAGTGATAGTTGGCTTTGGCATAGGAGATTTTGTCATATAAATTTTGATAGCATTGTTAAAGTGAGTAAGTCCAAGGTAGTGAGATGTTTTCCTCAGTTGGATAAACCGGTTGATGCTCTATGTAAGGAATGTCAGTTGGGAAAGATGACATCCTCAACTTTTAAGAGCAAATCTTTTTCAGTGGAACAACTGTTATATTTGGTTCATACAGACCTCTGTGGACCAATAAGGACTAAAAGTATTCAAGATGATAGATATTTTATGATCTTCACGGATGATTGCTCAAGGATTATGTGGGTCACATTCTTGAAGGATAAAACAAAAGAATTTGGTAAATTCAAGGCATTCAGGGCCTTAGCTGAAAAGGAGAGTGGTAGGAAGATAAAGTGTTTGAGGACTGATCAAGGCGGTGAATTTACTTCTATAAAATTCACTAGATATTTTGAAGAAAATGGTATCAAATGACAACTTTCTTGACAAAGGACACTACAACAGAATGGTATTGGAGAAAGGAACAACCGATCAGTTGTTGAAGCTGCTAGAACAATGTTGATACAAGGAGGTGTAGCAAAAAATTTCTAGAGAGAAGCTGTTAGCACAACTATCTACACTATGAACATGATTTTGGTAAAAAGAGGTAAGGACAAGACTCCTTATGAATATTGGTATGGTAGATCACCTAATGTTAGTTAGTTTAATATATTTGGCAGAAAATGTTTAATTAAGAGAGGTGACTATGTTAGTAAGTTTGAGGCTAAAAGTGATGAAGGTATATTTCTTGGTTACTCCACCAAGAGTAAGGCCTACAAATGTTATAACAACTAAACATAGAGAATCATTGAGAGTGCTGATGTTCGAGTGAATGAGTATCCTGAAGTCTCAAGGGAAACTAGTGTGGAGAAAAAGGATGAAGACCCTTGCATTTTGTTTTTGGAACCAGAACCTGTGAAACCTGAAATTGGGAAAGCGAATGTTATTGTACCAGCTTAACCAGAATAGGTAGATTCAGAAGAAGATGATGACAATGAATAAGAACCTAGAGATAATGATCATGTTATTATGAGGTATGTGAGACTCAATCACAATCCTAACCAGATTATTGGATATAAGGATGTTGGAGTGTTAACCAGAAGAAGAATTAGAGAGAATTCTTGCATGATCTCCACTGTTGATCCTAGAACTGCTAAGGAAGCATTTGGAATGATCATTGGGTCAAAGCTTTGCAGGAGGAGCTTGAAGAAATTGAGAAGAACAATACATGGACCCTAGTACCTAGACTAGTGAATAAAAATGTGATAGGTACTAAGTGGGTATTCAGGAAAAAGTTGAATGAAGATGGTGTTGTAGTCCACACCAAAGCTAGATTGGTTTGGAAAGGTTATGCACAAGAAGGAGGAGAAGATTATGGTGAGACTTTTGCACCAGTGGCTAGACTAGAAGGTGTCAGAACTTTACTTGCATTTGCAGCACATAAAGGATTCAAAGTATACCAAATGGATGTGAAGTCAATATTTTTGAATGGAATACTTGAAGAAGAAGTATACATTGAGCATCCAAATGGTTATTCTTTGACTGATGAAAAATACATGGTATGTAAGTTGCACAAAGCATTATATGGATTAAATCAAGTACCAAGAGCATGGTATGAAAGGATTCATTCACACTTGATGAAGATAGGTTTTTAGAGAACCAATGAAGATAGCAACATATATCTCAAATCTGAAGGAGATAAGATACTGGTTAGTGAAGTATTTGTAGATGATATCATATTTGGACGTAATGATGACATGAGAAATGACTTTGAAAATGAAATGAAAATTGAGTTTGAAATGTCTCTAGTTGGAGAGATAAAAAAATTCATAGGTTTGCAAATACAACAAATGAAGAGTGGTATTTTCATCACACAATCTAAGTATGTGAAAGAGGCATTAAATACATTTGGTATGAATGATTGTAAACTATTTGTCACAACAATGGTTACAGGTTGTAAGTTGTCTAAGGAAGATGAAGCCACATCTATTGATGAAAAGGAGTATATGTCAATGATTGGAAAATTGCACTATGTTGTTCACAGTAGACCAGATATAGCTAATGCACTTGGACTAGTTGCTAGATTTCAGAGTAGACCGGATATAGCTGATGCACTTGGTCTAGTTGCTAGATTTCAGAAGAATCCTAAGGAAACACATTTGATAGCAACCAATAGTATTTTTAGATATTTGAAAGGCACTATTGACTATGGATTATGGTATCCATATGAAGGAAACTTTGACTTGAAGGTGTACATAGATGCAGACTGGGTAGGTAACGTTGATGATAGGAAAAGCACAACCGGTGGAGCATTATTTCTTGGAGGAAGACTTGTTTCATGGAGTAGAAAGAAGAAGAGTTGTATATCATAGTCTACTATTGAAGCTGAGTATGTTGCAGCTTATATGAATTGTACCTAGGCTATCTGGATGAGGCACATTTTGGAAGGTTTCAAGATGAAGTTTTCTGAACTTGTAAAGATCTTATGTGACAATACCAGTGCTATAAATATTTTCAAGAACCTTGTTTTGCATGCACGAACCAAGAATATTGAATTGAAGTATCATTTCTCGAGGGAAAAAGTGCAGAGTAAAGATGTGATCTTGGAGCATGTTTCTACCAAGGAGCAACTTGTAGATATCTTTACTAAACCTCTGCCTAAGTGAGTATATTAGAAGTCAGCTAGGGGTTGTACCCCTTCATGAGGTTAATTGAGCATGATGTAGAGTACATCAGTCCTGGAGCTACTTGAAAAATTTCACAGTAGGATTGGTGTAGGAGTGGAGTTATTACACAGGGGGAGCATCAAGTTGCAGGTTGTTGATGCTGAACAATGAAGTGTGACATTGCATGTTTTACTTTCAATTTGGTATTGTTGTCAAAGGGGGAGAAGAGCTATGTGATTATGGGGAGAAGAATTCAGAGAGAAGATCTACAACCAACGACAAGCTAAAGACAAGGAGAGTACATGGTGAAATGTAAACCAGGATTCCTATTCACAATCACAACAATCAATGGTATTGATATTTGTATTACCATCAATGCCAAAGGGGGAGATTGTTGGCATTTGCATGAAGATTGCATTAATGAAATGTTATGTTGTCATTGATGTTAATTAACCAGTAATGATATTGTTGTAATGTTGTTTTGTAACCGGTAGGAAGAGCTAGTGAAGAGAACTGTAATTGGTAGGTAAGTTTGTAGAGTGAACCGGTATTGCTGAGTATTAGAGAGTTGACCCGGTAAACCCTACCTGTTTATTTGATAAACCCTAATCGATTAAGTTTGGTGAATTGGTTGTATTGGTTTATGATTTGATGATGAGTGGTATTTATTATGACACATATGCATATTGTATGAAGAGAGTTTCAAAGTGATTTTGGCGCGTTGAGATAACGGTTTTTGTCTAGGGAATGAAGAAGTATATTGCAAGTAATGCAAAGCGCATGATGAGTTATTGAGTTCAATGAAGCGGTGATCAAGGAGCGGTCGAGGTTTTCTTGAATGATGTGCAAATATTGTTATGTAATCCAATGGTCATACTTGAACCGATTTGTTTGTAATCTCTATGAGAGAATTTGGTTTTTGTTGTGTTACCGACCTATTGATTTGTTTATAAGGTCAATGAATTGTTTTGTTTCAGAGTTGGAAAAGTTTTAGTTGAGTGTATGGTTGTCGAACCAGATGATGTATCTGCAGTTTGTGTAAAGGTAGATAGGAGCATGAAAAGGCTATGAACAAGCAAGTGTAGTGCTATTCAAACAAATCAACAAACCCCTGTCATTTTCTAACAATTATAGGAGTTTGAAATCCCCTAACCGGGTAAGCTCTAAAAATCTTAGTGTTATTAAAATCCTCTAACCAGGTGGTCCATTATCCTAGATTTCAAATCCTCTACCAAGGTTACTCCTCACAGGGTATTGCTTCTAACAAGGCATTATAGTCAATCCCTTAACTGGGTGGTCCCTAACAGGATTTGTTCTTAACAAGACTTTTTGTAAAAGATTTAACAAGCTTGGCTCCTAACAAGGCAAACTTCAGAAGAGTTCAGATAGTTATCTTATGAGTCTCATCTCACCGTGGTTTTTCCCATTTGGGTTTTCGCATCAAAATATTGTGTCAAGTGGTGAATGTTTTTGTGGTTATGTTTTCTATGGTTGATTTTCTTAACTACTTAATCCACTTTGATAAGTTATGATAATCGACAACAATATGAAATAAGGTTTTACTTATGTTAGTAAAAGTATTTGGATGTTTGTGAAGTT
This sequence comes from Cryptomeria japonica, assembly GCF_030272615.1. Lineage (NCBI taxonomy): Eukaryota > Viridiplantae > Streptophyta > Pinopsida > Cupressales > Cupressaceae > Cryptomeria > Cryptomeria japonica. The sequence goes on along the minus strand of NC_081407.1, from coordinate 569,562,039 downwards.
TCAAGTTGGTTACTAGTTAATCTATTACAATAGTCAACCGGTTTATTTTGACAATGATATTAAATTTATAGTTTACTTTGAGAGGTTGATTTTGAGATTGGTGAAAGTTTATATCAGTTTTTCTATCTACTGATTCATCCCCCCTCTCAGTAGTTGACTAGATCCTAATTCTTTCATCATACCATCAGGCAGTACATATCTTTTCCAGTTCCTATTCTACCTCTTCTCACCTCTTAATCAAATCAGTATAGAAAAATGAAACATTAGATGTATAGGCTAGTATCTTTCCTCCTGTTTCAATAGCAGTTCTCAAAATATCTTTATTCAGAGATAAAGTAATCTTCCCTGTATCAATATCTTTCATAATGTGCTCTCCTCTTTTCTTTCTGTAGTTATTTTCAGCTAAAGTCTGAGAAGCTTCTTCAAGGGACTTTAGTTGGTCAGAAGCATCAACAATCAACTATCCAAGACTGACAATAGGAGTTGACAAGTTTCCAATGTCAGTCTCCGATAGAAGACTGGACAAAATTTCAATGACGGTTTGAATTGTTTCTGCTTCCCTCTTCTTCTCTTTTAATCTTTTCTTCTGAGCTCTAGATTGCATCACTGTTGCAATCTTCAAAAGTTTAGATGCACTCATATTTTCTACATTGATAGGCCCTTTGATGCCTATTGAGTCATCTTCATCATCAAATTGTTGCTTGACTATTGCTTTTGCTTTTTCTGCAGGTCTTTTCTCCTCAATTTTCTCTTTCTCTTGTTCCTTTTCTTGTTCAGATGCCTTCACTTCAACCTCTTTCTCAGGTTTCTCGAGAGTAACTATTGTAACGAGTGGAAATTGAGTTTCTTCTTGATGATCTTTTTCTAGTGGAAGTCGAATATCCACACTAGGTTGAATTACCAGTGCATCAACTTCTTTTTCTTGTGTAACTAAAATAGCCGGTGGCTGTCGAGGTTTCTTAACTAGTTCAATGATATTGCTAGATAAATCAATGGTGTCCTGAATATCATCAACAAAGATAACTGGTAGAGAAGTAGTGTCATCCTTATGCTTAATAGGATAGACAATATCTGGTGCAACAACTTCTTCTTCATCTAACTCTGGTTGTTCTCCAGTCTCTGTTTGATCAGTTTCATGAGACTTTATCTCCATATGCATCCATTGAATATTTCTAGCTATCTGATGAGTTTCAACTCCAACAAATTGTACCTTTCCATTCATTAAAATCAATCTTCTTTCCTTAAAATTAAGTTGTCCCTTGAAATTATCAATTAATGATACTAATTCATCTCTAGACAATTCAGGAAAAATTTGACTGAAAATAATATCAATTATTTCTTGATCTTTTTCAACAGCCTCTTCCCACCTCTTTACAAGAATATAATACAAAGAATAAAAAATATCATCTTTAAGATCCCGAGGCAATTGATTGTATTGACACAAGTAGTTGATTGCCTTTTGAATAATTTGTTCCTTCCCGATCTTCATCAAATGAATCAAAACATTCTTTCATGTTATTAAACGTATTCCTCCCTAATGTTTTTACAGTTCTCTCAAAATTAGTCATAGGTTTGTAAGATAAATAATTAATAGGAATACCCTATTGAGAGGTGTCTTCTATTGGTTTGGCTTTCTTACTAGTTGATTTCATTTTCTTTGGCTCCTCTTCAATGTCGGTATCATCAAAGTTTGCTTGAAGAATAAGTTGCCTTCCTCTCTTCTTCATTGCAGCCTGCTTCTTAGCATAAACTTTTGATGTCAGTTCCTTCATGACTTGGACACTTCGTGTCACTCTTGTATTAGTTGGCACTAAAGGTGCTTGCTCAACCTTCTTCTTCTTTCCTTTAGTACTACTGGGTTGAGCACTACTAGTTTGAGCTGGTATAGTTTGCTCCTCGAATGTTCCCAGTCTTTTCTTCTTCTTATCTACTGGAGATGCCAACAGATTATTAGCATAACTGATTAATAAGTCATTATTGACTTCATAACTCATATCTTCCATTTCATCCTCCCTGGGTTTGATGACTTCCATGAGACAAAGTCTGTGGTGACTGTGAAACAGTTTTCTTTTGCAAAGTTTTTCACCACATCTTCAGGTAGCCTCACCCTCATACTCATCTTCTTTTGGAATTCATTAAAGTATCTATTCATTGCAATAGATAATTTTTTCTTTACAACCTTAATTTTGTTCTTGATTTGAGCAGTTGCCAGTAGCCTTTGACCATTTAATGTCACCAATTCCCGGTAGGAAATTCTGAAAGTAAAAGAATAGACCAATCAATAATTGACCAAATTTGAACTTTTGACTGTTGTCTTTCTTTATTGATTGAAAATTCAACATCAATTGAATCTTTATAGCCTCACATAGGTCATAATCCACGTTCTTAGTAATCATTCTATAAGTTGTATGCACAACTGTAGATGGCACACTGTTCATTCTACTGGAATAAAATATCCTTTAACCAAAAAACCATAGTAGCTAGTCTAACTACTAGGTCCTTAATGTTGTTAACTGAAAATGCACGTCCATCAATGGTGGTCTGAGTTAATGCAATCACAATTTCTTTTGAAATCCTCCTTAGCTTTGGAACTTCACCGGTTTGCCAAAAACCAGTAACATCACGGATTTCTTCCTTAGTGATTGTGTGTGACCTTTCAAGAAACATATTTTCACCATGCACACGACTAAGAATTATCCTAACATGTTCCTCTTCAAAGTCTTCAAGAAAATATGCTGCATTGTGAAAACCCTTCATAAACCCTAATGTACTCGGGTTTGATCTTGTTGCTTTCATCACAAAAGGATTTTAGTTGAGAGTAAATTGATAAGATCCTAAATCTTTGATTTTATAGTCAATTTAATTGGATAAATCACCTTTTATAATAACACCGTTAGGAACTTGAGATAAAGCATTGTAAGATACTATTTGTTTAGATTCCATAGTCTCCATAGGTTCATAAGTGATCACAGGTCTCTCTTCTTGCCTAGATGACGATGCCATTTTGGATAAACTCAATTTGCAAGAGATTGACAAAAGAATACCTTAACTTTTCTACGCTGGCATAATTTCTGGTTGATCTCTCAAATGTACACCAGTTCTACCATCACTAATCTTTGAATCAACTTCAATCTTTCAATTAGCAGCACAAATCCATCTACAACCAACTAGCAATTCTCTTTTCGCTCTACAAGTGCTCAAGAGTTCTCTTTCAAAAGCAATTAGGGTAAAAATAACAAAGAAAAACTCTCTTTTATAAAATTTACCTACGACATTAATTGCTTGATCGATAGGGTTACAAATCCTAATACACCGCTTAACAATAATTCCAATACTAATAGGTATATAATTGGTTGATAGTCTTCTGAAAAACTGATAGACAAAGATATCAAGATTTCTCACAGAACAACTCAAAAATGCAAACTTTCTTACCACATATTTTCAAGGGGTCCGTAAGTATATTTACCGCTATGTTCCCCTTAGGCCTGTTGAAAGGCTTAATTCATCGGTGCAGGATTCTCCACACTGGGTGAAGGATTAGGTTCTTTAGCAGGCTTATCCTCACTCTTCTTCTTCCATATTCGGTTCATCTCCTCTCTGGTTTCCTCAACATTTACTTTCTGCTTACCTTTCTGATCTACAGAATGATTAACTGGTTTGTTCTTTCTGGTTCTATAGAACTTTTCCATGTGTCCCAGTTTGTGACAATAATAGCAAGCCATTCCGGATGATCTCCAAGGTCCTACATTACCTCTTCCAGTTCTACTTTTGCAGTTCATGGCCACATGACCATAATTGTTACATATGGTGCAAATAACATTAGTTACCTTTTCCATTTCAAATGGAATAAACCGGTTGACATAGGGTTTATGTCAGTTCATGTTTCCTCAGTTGTCATAGGTTCTCCTCCTGTCACCATTAGGTCTTGGATTCATGTGCGGTGCCAGATTGTTTGCTCCATATCTGCATTCAACTGATCTATGTTCATACATATTGCATGTAAAATAGTGACCTTCAAATCTCCAAGATACATACCTAGCATTTGCATTATAGCCTGTATTCTCATTGGGTTTGTTTCTACACACATTTGTGATATGTCTAGGTTTATGACAAACAAAGCAAAACATGTTTAAAAACTTTCTTACCTTAGGAGTAGTTTTACCTTTGTGTATGTTGCTCTTTGTACTGAAAGATTCTCCTTTCTCAGATGTATTAAAACCTAGTCTAGATGGATCACCTTTCATCCTCTGAGATTGGATCTGCTAATGCAGCATAGAAGAACTCTTATTGAACTTTTCCAGCTTTACATTAGCCCCAGTGAGCCCTCTGGTAAGATCTTCATTGTTTTTTGTAAGAGTCTCTCTTAGAGATGTTGCCAGTTCAAGATCTAGCTACAAAGCCTCCTTTTCTTCTTTTTCTTCATGCCAATGCTCATGCAAAGTTGCATTCTCTTGTTTGATCTTAGCAATCTCATGATCTCTTTCTTTGATTAGGTCTTCATCTGCCCTCCTTGCTTCAAGCTCTTGGCTCATGCGGATAGTTAGGGCTTCTAACTCTCTTCTCATATTTAGCTTTTCACCATTCAGTTTTGTTGGTATTATGCATGTGTTGCATTAGTTTTGTCATTGATGTCAACACTTATCCTTCTGGAGATCTATGGTTATGTTGAACTAGCACATTGTGTTCACCGACGAGTTTAGTGACTTATGCACAGTCATCGGTATATTGTTCACCGACAGTTTATATTGTTCACCGACACTGAGGATGAGTTGTTATCATCTAGAGATCACTTGATTATGTCAAAGACATGGTTTGGATACTTGGTTTTGGTATTTTGGTTAATGGTCTAATCGGGTTGACATATCTATTGTTACTGGCAGATTGGTCAAGGTTATGGACCGGTATGCATTATCTATTCTAGATCAGCACAACACATTATGGAGATGATTTATTGATTGTATATTGTTGTAAATGTATTGAGACAACATGATGCATCGCATCTAGACTTGTTTGTAATTGATTTAATTGTAATATTCTTAGTGAGTCGACCTACACATTTGGTCTTAGGTTTTGTATATATGTAAGATCTCATTTGAGATGAGATAGGACAGGATATGGTATGGTAATGTAACATAGTATGTGTGAATATTGAAGATCATATGAGAAGACCATAAGAGAAGGTTCAAGGAAGGTTTGAAGGTGTTTGTCAGAGCTTAATTGGTACTGAATCCAACATTGGAGATGCTATTTTGAGTAGTACATTATTCTAGGATTTAACCATCCTACTGTAGTCAATGTGACTCCCATTTGAGCAGTGTGCTCTAGGCGGTTGGCCTTTCTGCATGTGCAAACCCCATTTGTATACACATACTATCTGTAGTAGTATCATCTGATTGTGGGTAAGGTTTTCCACCATGGTTTTTCCCCTTACAGGGTTTCCACGTCAAAATATTTGTGTTATGTGTTGTGGATGTTGTTTCTCTTTCTGTTTCATGCATTAAGATTCACCGGTATTGATATTAACTGTTAATCTGTTAACTGACATTAAGTTTGGTTTACCAGTATTAAGTATTAAGTTGAATTAATTTATAATTGGGTTGAAATTAATTGACAATTGATTCACCCCCCCCTTTCCCCTCTCAGTTGCCTTCCGGTTCCTAACAATTGGTATCGGAGCTAAGTCCTCTTTTTTGCAGAAGCCTAACAACTTGAGGAGATCTTATGGCAACTAACATTTTTAGGAAGGACAGTCTGAAACTTGATGGAACTAACTATGGTATATGGAAGATTAGAATGGAGACACATATAAATTGCATTAGAAGATACATATGGGAAGCTACAAATAAGGGCTATGTTGGTCCTAGTCAGAATCAACCTAATCCACCGATAGTGGGCAAGGATCAACAAAATGATTGCAAAGCAAGAGAAGCACTTTTGAGCGCATTATCAAATCAGCAAATCATGGGATTATCAGACCAATCCACTACTAAAGCTATTTGGGATAAATTGGAGACATTGAAGGAAGGAGATACCACTGTCAAAATTGCAAAATTGAAATGTTTCCGGGTTAGGTATAAAAATTTGAAAATGGAAAAAGATGAAAGAATTTATGCTTTTATGGAAAGATTTAATGAAATTGTTTTAGGAATACAATGCTGTGGAGGGTCCTTAAGTGAAGATGAAATTGTTTCTAAAATTTTAAGAGATTTTCCACCGACATACAAAATGAAAGTAACTGCTATTAATGAGTTGAGAGCAATGCCTAATACATCAGTATCTAGAGATACCTTGGTTGGAAAACTTTCAACATTTGATCTTGAGGAATTTGGTCCTGTTGCTACTATTAAGATAGGTTTAGGCTTCAGAGCATCATCATCATCATCTGACAAATCTGATTGGAAATAACTTTATGCAAAAGAACTTGAAGATATCAGAAGGGAAAATGAAGAACTGGAAGAACTTGAAGCACTATTTGCAAGGAAAATGCCTAAAGGTCTAGTTGGAAGTAAGTATGAAGGTAAATCACTGTTTAAATGTTTTAATTGCAATAAAGTTGGTCATATGGCATCTAGATGTCCTGACAGACATAAAATATTGAGAGAGGAAGCTAAAACAACATACAAACCTAACCCTGAATATCAGAGATATAGATTTAACAAGAATAGAGACAAATCTTGTTACTATGCTGATGAAGGAGTCACAAATGATTCTAATGAAGAACTGATAGACAATGGATGGGATTTTGTTGCAATAAAGGAAGATCAACCAACACCTACTGTTCCACCGGTAGAGCAGGCCCTGACAACTCAAATTGAAGAAAAAGATGAATAAATCATAGATTTTGGATGTTCACATCATATGACTGGTGATAAGAGTAAATTCTTATCTTTTTAGGAATTCAATGGAGGTCTAGTAAGGTTTGGCAATGATAAAACTTGTTTAATCAAAGGAAAAGGCACTATATCCTTGGATGGTAAGCGCAATATTGACAATGTTTATTATGTTGAAGGTTTGAAGCATAATCTTTTGAGTGTTGGTCAATTAGTTGAAAAAGCATTTCAGTTACATTTCAAGAATGGTAAATACAAAATAAAAAACAAAACTGGATTGGAGATTGCAACCGATAATCAGACTAAAGGTATTATCTTTCATTTGAACAAAAATGATAAGACATGCTTGATTGCACATATTGATGAAAGTGGGTTATGGCATAAGAGACTTTGTCATGTGAAGTTTGATTGTATTGTAAAGATCAGTTCAACTAAGGCAGTAAGGGATTTACCTAAGATTGTGAAACCTCATAATCTGGTATGTAAGGAATGTCAAATGGGAAAGCAAGTTAGAACAACTTTTAAGAGTATTTCTGAGAAATCCAATAATGTTCTTGATTTAATTCATACTGACTTGTGTGGTCCGGAAAGAACAAGAAGTCTATAGGGAGATAGATATTTTATGCTAATTATTGATGATTATTCTAGAATGTGTTGAGTTATTTTTCTTAGAGAGAAATCAGAAGCTTTTGGGAAATTCAAATTATTCAAGGCAATGGTAGAAAATGAAACCGGTAAGAAAATCAAACAGTTGAGATCAGATTAAGGAGGAGAATTTACATCAAAGGAATTTAATACATTTTGTGAAGTGAATGGAATAAAAAGACAACTATCAACACCTCAGACACCTTGATAGAATGGAATTGTGGAAAGGAAGAACAAAACTATTTTGGAAGTAGCTAGAAGCATGATATTGGAAGCAAATTACCTCATGTGTATTGGAGAGAAGCAATGAATACAACAGTTTACACTTTCAACAGAGTTCACATCAAAGGTGAAACCGGTAAGATCCCTTATGAACTATGGTTTGGTAATACTCCTACACTTAAGTACTTCACAATATTTGGAAGAAAATGTTATATTAGGAGAGATGAGTATGTTGGTAAATTTGATCCTAGAAGTGATGAAGGAATATTTCTTGGTTATTCATCTAAGAGTAAGGCATATAGATGTTTTAATAAAAGATCGCAAAAGATCATTAAGAGTGCTAATGTGAAGATAAATGAACACTTTAGAGGTAATTCAAGGTCTGCAGATTCTGAACTGACAGTTGAGATGATCATAAATGAACCAATACAGAGTGCACAGGTACAAAATGTGGATCCAGTCACACCGACATCATCAGAGAATTCCACAGTGACTGAATAACAACAACATGTGAATAAACCCAAGTATGTAAGACTGAATCACTCAAAAAATCAGATAAATGGGAATAAGTATCAAAGTGTTATGACAAGAGGAAGACTAGAAAATAAAGATGTATGCTTAATTTCTCAAACTGAACCAACATTTGTTATTGAAGCATGTCAAGATGAACATTGGATAAAAGCAATGGAAGATGAATTAGAACAAATTGAAAAGAACAATACATGGACATTAGTTCCCCGACCTAAAGATAAAAATGTAATTGGAACTAAATGGGTATATAGGAATAAAATTAATGAAGATGGTGAGGTAATCAGAAACAAAGCAAGATTAGTGTGTAAAGGATATTCATAGGAGGGAATTGATTATACTGAAACCTTTGCACCGGTAGCTAGAATTGAAGCAAATGGACTATTTCTTGCATTTGCAGCTCATAAGAACTATAAAGTATATCAGATGGATGTAAAATGTGCATTTCTAAATGGTGATCTTGAAGAGGAAGTTTACATTGAACAACCTGGTGGATTTTCATTGACAAATGATAAAGATATGGTTTGCTGATTAAGAAAAACTTTGCATGGATTGAAGCAAGCTCCTAGAGCTTGGTATGCTAGATTGGACAAATATCTTTTGAAGCTTGGCTACACTAAAGGTAATATTGACAATAACTTATATTTCAAAGTGACTAATGATGACATCCTAGTTATTGAAGTTTTTGTCAATGATATCATTTTTGGAGGAGAAGATGGATTGTGTAAAGACTTAGCTAAAAGATGCAGGAAGAATTTGAAATGTCTATGATTGGGGAGATTTAATTCTTCTTAGGATTGCAGATTTCATAGACTGATAGAGGTATATTCATATGTCAAACAAAATAATTGAAGGAACTATTGGAGAAATTTGGTATGGAAAACTCTAAACCGGTAAGTACTCCTATGACTACAACTGATAAATTGACATTGAAGGATGATTCAGCTCCTGTTAATCCGACAAGATACAAATCTATGATTAGAGGTTTACTGTATTTGACACAAACAAGACTTGATATAATGAATGCAGTATGTATTGTTTCAATATTTCAAAGTAATCCTAAAGAAAATCATGAATCAGCAGTAAAAATGATTTTCTGGTATCTACAAGGCACAACAAATCTTGGTTTATGGTACCAGAAGATGAAAATTTTGACTTATGTGCATACACCGATGCAAATTGGGTAGGAGATGTAGATGACAAAAAGAGCACCATTGGCGGAGCATTCTTTCTTGGTAGTAGATTGATTTCATGGTTAAGCAAGAAGCAGAGTTGTACATCATTATCAATAGCAGAATCAGAATATGTTGCAGCAACAACTAATTGTACTCCAATATTATGGATTAAACAAATGTTGAAGGACATAAAGGTAAAATGCAAAGAACCTATAATTAATTCTTGTGATAATTTAGCATAAATTGATATATCAAAGAATACGGTATTTCATTCTAAGACTAAACATGTTTCTATCAAATATAATTTTCTGAAAGAGAATGTTGAAGCAAAAGAAGTGAGATTGGTTTATGTGAATACTAAAGAGAAGATTGCAGATACCCTTACGAAGCCTTTGCCTAAGGAAACTTTTGAATATATCAGAGAGTAGCTTGGGGTAATACCCTCACCGGTAGAGACTTAGACAATTGAAGATTGGCATCAAACCGATAGAAACTAACAGAGAAACCTTTTTCTGGCTTTGATGGAGGAGAGCTACTTCATAGGGAGAGTAGTTGGTTATATTAATTGGTCAAATTAGCTAGTTATATGTTCTGGTATTTATTTTCTTTGGCATTTGATGTCAAAGGGGGAGAGATATATATGAAAAAACATTATCCTATGGGGAGAGATTATTCTTTGGAGACATTATTCATTAGGGGAGTATGATTTCTGGTATTGGTCTATTTTGGAGATTGTTGGTTTTTGGTTTTTGGCATTCTATTTTGACACTTAGATGTTTTTCCATCTAGTGTTGCCATTAATGCCAAAGGAGGAGATTGTTGGTATTATGGATGTGTTGCATTAGTTTTGTCATTGATGTCAACACTTATCCTTCTGGAGATCTATGGTTATGTTGAACTGGCACATTGTGTTGATCGACAATTTCATTGACTTATGCACAGTCACCGATATATTGTTCACAAGCACTAAGGATGACTTGTTATCATCTAGAGATCACCTGATTATGTCAAAGACATGGTTTGGATACTTGGTCTTGGTATTTTGGTTAATGGTCTAATCAAGTTGACATATTTGTTGTTACCGACAGATTGGTCAAGGTTATGGACTGGTATGCGTTATCTGTTCCAGATCAACACGACACGTTATGGAGATGATTTATTGATTGTATATTGTTGTAAATGTATTGAGCCAACATGATGCATTGCATCTAGACTTGTTTGTAATTGATTTAATTGTAATATTCTTAGTGAGACGACCTACACATTTGGTCTTAGGTTTTGTATATATGTAAGATCTCATTTGAGATGAGATAGGACAGGATATGGTATGTAAAGTTATGGTGTGGTAATGTAACATGGTATGTGCAAATATTGAAGATCATATGAGCTAACCATAAGAGAAGGTTCAAGGAAGGTTTGAAGGTGTTTGTCATATCTTAACCAATACTGAATCCAACATTGGAGATGCTATTTTAAGCAGTACATTATTCTAGGATTTAACCATCCTACTATAGTCATTGCGACTCCCATTCGAGCAGTGTGCTATAGGCGGTTGGCCTTTCTGCATGTGCAAACCCCATTTGTATACACATACTATCTATAGTATTATCATCTGATTTTGGGTAAGGTTTCCCACCGTGGTTTTCCCCTTACAGGGTTTCCATGTCAAAATCTCTTTGTTATGTGTTGTGGATGTTGTTTCTCTTTCTGTTTCATGCATTAAGTTTCACTGGTATTGATATTAACTGTTAATCTATTAACTGACATTAAGTTTGGTTTACCAGTATTAAGTATTCAGTTGAAGTAAGTTATAATTGGGTTGAAATTAATTGACAACTGACTCACACCCCCCCCCCCCCTCTCAGTTGCTTTCCGGTTCCTAACAAGTTTATCAACTTCTTCAGCCAATGCATCAATGTTAGCTCATATCCCCCATGGTGGATTTAGGGTTTATTTCCAAGAGATTAAGCCTTAAGGAAGTTTGGCTCTGATACCAATTGATAGACTTATAAAGCACGGAGAGGGGGAGGGTAAATCAGTGACAACAAGAACAATACCACTTGAAACATAGACCGATAGAGATACTTAACAAGTTTACTTAAAACTATGCATGCAATCCAAAATGATATTAAATCATCCAGAACAAGTAAAACATCCACCATAATACAAGTGTTTATACGTGGAAAACCCAAATGGTAAAAACCACGGTGAGATGGGACTCACAAGTTAACTATCTGCAGTAATAGGTAACTGATCGGTTAAGGTCTACAAAAGTGCTCTGCTAGGAGAAAATCCTATTAAAGATTCCAAAGCTCTGTTAGGATCTATACCTTGTTAGGATTAACCTCAATAGAGAATTTCAAAATCCTAACTAATGGATCACCTTGTTAAAATATTTGTGCAAAGAAGCTTGTTAGAGCTTACCCGGTTAGGGGATTTGACTATTGTAGTGATTAGAAAACAACAGGTGGTGTGATATAGAAGTAGCACAAATTGCATGAATAGATCCTCTTCTGCTCTCTCAAAACTGCATCACCAACATATTCCTCAACTCCTTCAACAACTCAACACTTCTATTTCGCATCATAAAAATAGTTCATCATAATGTCATTATATAGACATTAGATTTCATGTCGGCTCAGGAATCATATCACAATTTCCTAGGTGCAGTGTATCTGGACAATCTAACATAACTCATCACATATTGTCACCAAACCTGTTAGTTAGGGATAACTCATCACGAATGGTGATAACTCATCACACAATCAATGAATATTAGTTGGAACATCGATACCGATTAAGAGTTAACTGCATTCAACACATAAACCAATTGTCCTTCATTTTCTTCTTGATGGTCTCCATTGAATATCCAAGCTAGTGTCAAGTCTTTCATGCATATATTAGTTGTCTATATATACCATTTAGATGCTCTCTAAACCATCTTAAAATAATCATCCAATATTGGTTGCAATACAAAGACTTTTAGGAGTAATACCGGTTTGTGTTAACTAAGATGACTAAGACAATGTGATCATATGTGTGTGTATACATGTGCCATCAATGACAACACATGAAGTCATCTATTACAATCATCATCAAGCCAACAAAGATGAGGGGTACCTTAATTTATATTGGGTCAGCAGTTAACATTTGTTGTGCTCACTTAATAGCTAAGATAAATTGGGATTATTATTCTATTTAACCCAATTCTTTTTGTGTTCATGGGTTTGATAATGTTCCTAGAGAGTCACTTGGTATAATCATATTACCTATCAAAGTAGGACCTATGACTTTACCTACTCCTATTCATGTCATGTCCAACCATCTTAATTACAACCTTCGACTAGGTAGATCGTGGATTCATGGTATGAAAGTTGTCCCTTCTACTCTTCATTGCACAATAAAAATCATATTTAGCGATGAACTTCACACAATCAAGGTTGATCCTAGTCCTTATGTTTTTATTCATGATGAAGTAGGATTTTCCCTTTAATACTATGATTCCTTAAATCACACAATATCCTATCTATGATGCTTCCTTAGAAAGGAATTGGGGTACATTAGACTTTACACCTCCCTTGAATGGGTATAATATCATTCAATCTAAGAATGAATCCTTGAAGTCAAACTTGTGTGTATCCTTGTTTCTATCTTCCTTAAAGCATCAACATATTGTCATGTTGACAACTTAAGGTGGGGGATACATCATGCCCTCCTGGTACCATATATTTGATTCAAGCTGAGCATTTCCTTGTATAACGCCGTGCTTGGTTGTCCTTATTGCATGTCTTATATGAAGTTTACATTCTCAAAACCATACCTAACTCTTATATGAAATGATTCATTGTAAAAACTATATGTAGTCTTTTTGTAAGTCTTATATGGGGTGCACATGCTCAAAACTAGACCAAAGTCTTAGATGAGATGTTTCATTCCTGGAACTACACACATTATTTTTAAATTACATGTCTTATACAAGTTGTTGCATGCTTGAAAGTAGAACTAAATTCTTAGATGAGATGCTTAACTCCTAAAACCAAATGCCATTTTAGTAAGATGAGTGGAACTAAACTTGCTAGACTATTTCAACTCTTCCTTCTTACAGTGGATCACACAATATAACACAATTTGTTGTCTTATGAGAATCTATGTTCCTTTCTCTTTCTCTCCATTGAACCCATAGCATAACACACTTTTATATCATTAGGTCATGTTTTATTATCCTTTAAATTGGTGTATGTCCTTGTTCTTTCTATAAGTCCACATGTGCTCTTGTAATAACATGTCAAGAATGATATCAACAATTGGGGCATTTTGATTTTTGAGGTCTCTTCAACTGGTTGACTTGGAATTTTGTGGTTTAGTACTAATATTATTTTCTTTTCTTTGTATTTAAAGGTTACTTGGATGGATTGATAGGATCCTATGCTTGGGGTTTTGGCCATCTCTCAGTATTATCCTATCCCTAGTTTTTCTTGCTCTCAGATTCTTTGTCTCTTATTTTCTACTTTACAAAGTGTATGACCATAAGATAATACTCTGGTAAAGTGGAGGCTAAATGTAGCATCATAAATTGTACACCTTTATAAGTATGTTCAATTTCATACTCTCCTAGCACCTATTTTAGTATTTCCCTTTCCTCTATGCAATATAGGACCTTTATTATTAAATGGGTCTTATTCCACTTTATTACATCATGACACTCTTATTTGGGACCTTGATTCTAGGTGTGCCCTTCATTTCTTCAATATTGTGATTTATCCTTAATCCTATCTTGATTTTAACTTTCAAAGCATATCCCACATATCTACACATTATGGTTTGAGCCATTGAGCTTGAATCGACATTAGAACCTCATTACCTTCCATTCCTTGAAAGCAAAAACAAATTTCTCGAGACTAGGGTGACCTACCATCCCGATCCTACACTTTGTTCCCCAATTTTTGAAGGATAATTTGGTGGTCTTATCCAATTCAAATCCTGCTCCATGTGAAAATATATCAAATCTAAGTCACCCTAAAGGTGATTTTAATTATGAAATCCATATATAATACCTCCCTCTCAATTCATTTAAATCATCTTATCTTATGCCAACAATATCGTCCAATTCATGAGAAATTCTTCTTCCTCAAAAAAAAAATTGATTCAAGGAGAAACAAACTAAATTAAGCCATCTTCATGTTATGTTTTATCTATGATTCCATGATAGATTTTATGTGATTTATCATGTTATTGCATCAACACATGGAGAACTTATCCTAAGAGCATTAAATCACCTACTGAAGGTATAATCATCTACATTCAAGCATTTCAATTCATTTCCCTCGAAAGGAAAGATTTACAATTCGATTGAAATTTTAATTTCTATTTCAATCAGGGTTAATTCCAAACTTGGGGTTTGAACTAATGCAAAACCCTATCTACAACCCCTTTCTTTCCTCTTGTGTGTAGCTATAGGTACTCATCAGAGTTGGAAGACCTTTGAAAGCATCAAGAGCTTGGTATATACCCAATCCTATAATTTGGACTTGATTTTGTTGGGACTAGGCTGTTAGTGCACCCCTTTCCCATGGCCAAAGCACTGAGGCACCTTGGTTCTCAATATTTAGCACCAGTTTTTAGGGGTGGATTTTAGATAGTCTTAGGTTCCCTATTTTTTGACAGCTGAAGACCAAGGCATTTTGGTGCCCTGATCCTACCAGATTAGCATGAGATTTTAGTCACATGTGCATAATCAGATTCCCTACCCAGTTTCATGTTTATTTCAATATTTTTTATTATCTATGTGTCATTTACAATAGCTTAAGTGTTTACTTTATTCATACCTTAGTCATACTTTACATCACTTTAACATATCTCCATAGTTCATTCTCTTTCCAAAGAAGCGAAGGAATAGAAAACCTTGAAGTATCACTTGACTCTCTTTCACAAGAGTTAGTCAAGTATGATCACTCCTCTAAGTGATTTTGCATTCCAATGTTGGTATGAAAGTGGATTTATCTCCTAATACTACTTGTTTCCATTTTCATACAACATACCCCTCAACAATAATTTTTTTAATTTTTGACATAACTATCCTCTTCTATATCTCCATGCAATAAAATATATTTTTTTCATCCATTTTCTCTTCTTCAAAATAGAAGGAAACATCAATAAAAAGTATGAATCTAATGAAATTTACTTTAGCAAAATCAAAAAATATTTGACCACAATTTATTCCCTTGTAACCTAGGAATAACAATTTATCATCAATCTAGTCTTGTACATTTTCTAACTTACATCTGCATTGAATTTTCTTTTGAACACCATTTACAATATACAGTCTGAATTAGTTTAGGAAAAGCAACCAAACCTAAAGTCTAACATTCACACATGGCCATTATCTCTTCTTTCATGGCCTATTTCTAAGAGTTTCTCTTCCTTAAAGAAATATATTACTCTATAAATCTATATTGATTATCAGTACGAGATGAGATAAAATACACATGAAATATGGTGGGCTAAACCTTTTAAATTATTTTTGTTTTCTTCAGACCTTCTCATGTGTGGTGGGGAAAAATATGTCCACTATTCTTCTTTTGAGTTTTTTCTTGAATTTTCTTCATCATCTTCATCCCTTTTTGTCAAATTTGTTTATGTTTAGATGAATTTTCAACATATTCCTTGCTCTTAAAGTACATATTGTTCTCTTTCTTTGGATATTTAAATCTAGGAAGAATACTTAAAAATTATATTTATAGAGTAACTTTTTTAATTAGATTTTTTTTAAAGTTAAAACCTTTGACATTTTAGCCATAAGCAACGAAAATCAAATTTTTATTTAAAAAAAAATTGTTTGGTACATGACCATAAGTCTCATGAAAATAAATTTGCAGCCATCTATGACAATTTCCACTTAACCTAGATGGAGAAAATAATGCAAACAATTACCCAAAATCCATATGAAAAAGAATAGACAACATACCATTGAAGATGACATAGGGTATATATACCCTATGAATTCCCTCAAGAGGGAAATACCCAACCTCCAAAAACATCCATCACTTTTTGTTAGCAAAGAAATCATTACAATACATCTTTAGAGTCTCCATGATCACTTTTGAAACATCAAGCTCTCTAAATTTTCTCCATGTGAAAAGGAATGTAGCCGTACCTCCCATGACATGCTTCAAATTGTCACATATGCAACCTACAAGATATGCTCTTACAATTCAATCCTAAATTATCCAACTAGCCAACCTTAGATGACTAGAAAAATTCTTTCTTTTATAGCCATAAGATTGGACAAAATTACCAAGTAGTGTTACATAAACTTTGTGATTAATATCATGATATTACAAAACCATTTCCTCCCTAATTTAATTTTGCTACTATTTTTTTTTTTAATATTAAATTTTATAAATGCGTAGACCCACATTAAATATTCAATTCAATGTTAATATAACACATAAAGTGACCCCAAAAAGGTCAAACCTAAATCACGCTTCCAAGGGAACTTGTATCATGCCAACACTCTAAATGCATGCAAAGAATACTACATAATTATATAGGTATTTTTTCTAGATTTTATATCAAAATTTGTATTTTCAATGATGTGGGCCTAGAGCGAATTATAATATGGTGAAAGCCATACAATTACACTAATCATAAAGTGTCGACATTGTAATATTTGGGGTGTGATTTATAATACTAGTGTAAAGCAGGGTGACTTTTAGTATCTTTTTTTATCACATACTTGCATTCTAGTTGATTGCTTTGATATCTTGGCAATTGGATAAGTTTTGTAATAATATTCTTCATCTCTAATTTTATCATTTGAGGATTCTATCATAGGTTTTTTTTTGTTCACCATTTTATGATAATCTTTGATAAAGATAATAACGAGTCCTCACAAAAACCATTATAACCCATATTAGATGGCTTAATGTTTTTCCTTATCTTTATGGGATTATGCTTGAGCTAGACACACTTAGAAGGAAATTAGTATGGGGTAATAAAACTAATCATTTACTAGCTAGATTAATTTATTCTAGTGTTGGTGAAAGCACTATGTGGGTTATAGTGGACATTGATTGTCCCTACACACTTTGGACTAAGATTTGGGTGACATTTGGAGACCTTTATAACTCTTCATTCCTAAATGATCCTACTTCAGATTGCCTCATTCCCCTTGATGATACATATAATATACCCTTTAGTGATGATACTTTAGAGCTTAAGTATATTGTAGGTCTTGAACATTCAAATGACATAGAGACTTCTCTTGTTACTTATCCTCTTATTGAGATCACATCTCCATCATTTTTTACTAATCCAAAGTTTAGTGTTACTTCTTTGAAAGCTTCTAGTGATTCTTTAATGTTAGACATACATTGTATTTCAACTCCAACTTTGTGGGATAATTTTTTAACAAACATTTCAGACTTGTTTGTGGAGTCTCATGTTGTAGATTTGAAAGATATTATTGATTGAATTATTATTCACTTTGATAGAGTTGATTCTTTTTCAATTTTTGTGAGAAAAACTTATAACTTCTTGGATATTTTTAGATGATCACTCATCACAGTTTCAGATGAGTATGGAGGCTTTTTCAAGCAACATTTGTAGGATACATATTTATCTTTAGAGAAGGTATATGAGTCTTTGGATCATGTTATTCATTCATCTCTACTAGATAATATATTTTCATATAAATTAGTGTGGCCTAGAGCACTTGAACTTGTATTAGAAGCTTTCAACATCAATATGGGAACATGATTAAACTTCAAAGAATTCATAAATTTTGAGATTTTTCCATACAAATTCCTCTCAAGAATGAAAAAATATCATGGTGTAAAGTTATGATGCCAATAGCTAACAAGATGAGAAGGGGGGGGGGGGTGTGAATCATACAAACTTAATCTTCCGTAAAATCAACAGATTCAACCTCGGTAACTTATACTTCAGCAATATAACCAAAAATTGCTAAACATGCAAACTCATAAATAACACATATAACACCAGATTTAACGTGGAAACCCAAATAGGGAAAAACCACTATGGGATTTCAGACCCACTAAGAAATATACTCTTCTAGAGTATGCTTGGTTAAAAGAAAATCCTATAAAAGAATACAAACACATTGCTAGATGTGACCCGGTTAAGGGATTTCCTTCAGATCTGTTAGGATCTTCACTTTGTTAGAAGTGACCTTGTTAAAGGATTTCAAACACTCATTTAGAATGTCACCTTGCTAGAGGATTTACAAATAAGACTGTTAAGTCCACTCGGTTAAGAGATTTTCTGTCACTTACAAAATAACAGTAATAAAAATATATCTGCAACTTCACATCTAAAATGCTAAAGCAGATTCTTATTTGCTCAAAACAATCCTGTCATAGGACTTACCTTGTCCCTCTGCTGGGCTCCTTACTTTGTTATTCAAACATGTCTTCAAGATTCTGTTCTCGGCAATCACAATGTAGCATCCTTGTGCTTACACTTGCCCGCATACATTGTTCATCAATAATTTCTTATTTATAAATAATTTGCTAATCGCTGAATCTCCTTGATCACATTTCCCATGATCAATCTTAGCCATCAGATCTTCAATCTTGACTAGGTTCAATGCATCCTTCGATCTGAAAACATTTTACCTTGCCTAGGGACTTGCATTCCTTTCTTGGAACTTGCACAAGGTTATTGCGGTTCAATCTATGCTATAGATCTTCCTACCGATCTTCTATTGCCATAGATCCTTAATAAACTTCATGCACAACATACCAATCATTTATACATCTCTAGCTCATCATTGTCCTTCATTAAATATTGCTTTTATCCATCCAATGCGATCTGTCATAACTCGGTTGCAACTTGGTAAATACTAAAATTTACTCGGTAGACATTCCGCCTTCATTAACCGATATCGATAACCTTAGGGTTTACCGACTAGGTTCCTTAGGGTTTATCGACTAGGTTCTTTGCTCGGTGACATAGTACAGTATTAACCTTACAATCAACAACATTTGTTGGATATCAAAATAATCTAAACATCATGATCTCATCATTGTCTAACTCGGTAATAGTTGCCCATTGAATAACTTATTTCTCCCCTTTCTTATCACATTC
The DNA here is from genome assembly GCF_030272615.1 of Cryptomeria japonica. NCBI lineage: Eukaryota > Viridiplantae > Streptophyta > Pinopsida > Cupressales > Cupressaceae > Cryptomeria > Cryptomeria japonica. The sequence goes on along the minus strand of NC_081407.1, from coordinate 569,542,532 downwards.
TTTCTATGTCTTTTACCGACATCTTAATTCTCTTCAAATCAATCTTCTTAAGATATGGCAACATCATATTGAATCAGAAAATCAATTTCTTGACATCAGTGACAAAATAATGTTATAAAGATACTTATCATCCCTTTTTAGTTATATCAAATAATCTTCAATAACCTTCTCAATATCCTTAATGAATATCAACAATCTTTCTATTGAAAATGCCAACAATCTCCCCCTTTGGCATTGATCGCAAAACCAACTTTTAAATGGTAATACCAACAATATATTCAAATTGATTCAGATTTAGATTGCTATTAGACTTCTCTTGTTATCCTTGAGCTGTTAAAATCTCCTGAAATCTTCTTCCTTTTGTAATCTTCTCCCCCTGTCATTAGTCTTCCATTATCTTCTTCATTTAGGACTTTACCATTTAGTCTTCTCCCCCTTTGACAACAATGTCAAAAAGTAAAAGAACTAAATCATGATTTCTTCCTTTGTGAAGTGATTTGCCTTGCTGTGTATCATCTCAGTCTCGGTCAGAGCAACTTGTCTTTATTCACTATTTCCTGCACAACTTTAGAAAACCTTCTAAAGTGCGTAAATCAACATCAATCCACACATAATATTTTGTAGATTCATCGAATTGATGCTTTCACCGAACTCGGTCAGTGAGTAGAAGATAGGGGTAGGACCCCTAACTTGCTTTAAAGATACTCAAAAGTGTCCCTTGGCAGTGGCTTTGTGAAAATGTCTGCTAATTGCTCTTTTGAACTGATATATTCCAGCACAACTTTCTTCTCTTGAACTTCTTCTCTGAGATAATGATACTTTATAGAGATATGTTTTGTCTTAGAGTGCATTACTAGATTCTTTTAAATGTTAATGACACTCGTATTATCACAGAATATAGTTACTAGCTTGGTAAATTTCTCATTTATACCTTCCAACAGTTGTTTGATCCATGCTATATTGGTACAATTCAATGCTACAGCAACATATTCAGCTTCTGTTGTTGACTGTGAAATACATCCTTGTTTCTTGTTAAGCCAACTTACTAGTTTTTTTCCTAAAAAGAAAGCTCCACCACTTGTGCTTTTCTTGTCATCTATGTTGCCTGCCCAATCAACATTAGTATAAACTTTTAAATCAAAATCATGTCTGTTTTCATATACTAAGCCATAATCTTTAGTGCCTCTTAGGTATCTGAAAATTCTCTTGATTGCTGTCATATGGGTTTCCTTGGGTTCTGCAGAGAATCTTGCAATAATACCTACTACATGTGCTATATCTGGTCTACTATGCACAACATATTGTAACTTCCCAATCATAGATCGGTAAAGTGTCTCATCAACAGATGCAGATTCATCATTCTTTGATAGTTTATAGTTAGTAGTCATAGGAGTACTTACTAGTTTAGAATCCTCCATTCCAAATTTCTTCAAGATTTCCTTTATGTACTTGGATTGAGTAATGAAAATATCATCTTTCATTTGCAGTATCTGTAAACCTATAAAATACTTTATCTCACCGATTAATGACATCTCAAATTCTTTGCACATTTCATTTCCAAAGTTTTTTCATAAGGAGTCATTACCACAAAAAATAATATCATCAACAAATATGGCTAAGATCAGTATTCCATTGTCCTCATCACTCTTCATGTACATGTTGTTGTTTGCACTAGTCCTTAAAAAACCAATCTTGATTAAGTAAGAGTGCAATCTCTCATACCATGCTCTAGGTGCTTGTTTCAGACCATATAAAGCTTTGTTCAATTTGCATACCTGATCTTTACTCTTGTCTTCAAGAAATCCTTCAGGTTGTTCAATGTAAACTTCTTCTTCTAGTATACCATTCAAAAATGCAGATTTAACATCCATTTGATATACCTTGAAATTTTTGAAAGCAACATATGCCAACAATGTTCTTACTCCCTCAAGTCTAGCCACGGGTGCAAAAGTCTCACCATAATCTATTCCTTCTTCTTGAGCATAACCTTTACAAACTAGTCTTGCTTTTTTTCGAATGACCTCACCTTTTTCATTTAGCTTGTTTTTGAAAATCCACTTTGTACCGATTACATTTTTGTCCTTCGGTCTTGGGATCAGTGTCCATGTGTCATTCTTCTTGATTTGATGAATCTCTTCTATCATAGCATTTACCCAATCTTCACTGTTAAATGCCTCTTTTACTATTTTTGGTTCAAATTCATATATCAGACATGTGTTTTGTCTCAGTTTGTTCCTTGTCATCACTGGATCATCCTTATCTCCTATAATCTAACTTGATGCATGATGTCTTCTGACATATTTGGCTATTATAGGCTTGGTAGGTTCTATATGATCTTCTCCTTCACTCGGTAACTAGACATTATCTTCATTTTCTTCAGCAGCTTTCTTGGTAGGACTTCTCGGTTGAACATAAACAAATTCTTCATAATCTTCTAGTTCTTTGGAATTTCCTTCATCATTTCTTTCTACAAATTCATTAATTTTCACATTTGTACTTTCTACTATTTTGTTAGATGATTTGATTAGACATTTAAATTCTTTACTTCTAGAAGAATAACCAAGAAATGTTCCTTCTTCACTTTTCTGATCAAACTTTCCATTTCTGTCATCTTTGTGAACATAGCATCTACTTCCAAAGATTTTAAAATAACTTACATTAGGTTTCTTGTCATACCAGATCTCATATGGTGTCTTCATATTTCCTTTCTTCAGTTGAACTCGGTTCAGGGTGTAAACTGCAGTGCTGATTGCTTCTCTCCAAAATGTTTGAGGTACCCTCATTTCTATCATCAGGGTTCTAGCACAATCCACAATTGATCTATTTCTTCTCTCGGCTATCCCATTTTGCTGAGGTGTTCTCGGTGCAGATACTTGTCTTTTTATACCATGATCATTGTAGAATAAGTTAAATTCATCAGAAGTGAACTCTCCTCCTCTATCAAATATAAGACATTTCAGTTGTCTTCCTGTTTCATTTTGAACTCTTGCTTTGTACCATTTAAACATCTGAAAAGCTTCTGATTTTTCTTTTAAAAACATAACTGATAGCATCCTTGAGTAATCATCCACAAATAATATGAAATACTTATCACCATAATAACTTTGAACTTTCATGGGACCACAAAGATCAGTGTGTACTAGATCTAAAATTCCTTTAGAAGTGTAGGACTTACTTTTAAAGCTTGATCTTGTCATCTTATCCATCTGGCATCCTCAACATATAGCATTCTCAGGTTTTTCAAGACTCGGTAGACCTCTTACTCGGTGCTTCTTACTTATTTTGATCAGATTATCAAAATTTACATGACAAAACCTTTTATGCCATAACTAGGTATCATCTATCTTTTCATAAAGACACTTGTTCCGAGTTGAGTCAAGATGAAATGTGTTACCTTTTGTTTGTGTCCCGGTAGCAGCTAACTTTCCATGCTTGTCATGAACTTTGATAATTCCTTTCTGAAATTCTATTCGGTATCCTATATTGTTTAGTTGTGCTACACTCAACAAATTGTATTTCAATCCTTCAACCCAGTATACATCATCACATTTAGCATTTTCAAGAAGTTATATATATCCTTTACCTTTCACCAGACATGGTGCATCATTACCAAATCTTACATAGCCTCCATCATAGTCTTCTAATTTAACAAACTTGTGTTTATCACCTATCATGTGATGTGAGCATCCACTGTCTATGATCCAAGAATCATTATTATTTATGTGAGATATTAGGGCTTTTTATTCATACCTTTCTTCATCTGATCCATCTTTAATAGCCACATAAACAACTTCCTTAGTATCAGTTTCATCAGATTTATCATCATTGGATTCCTCATCAACTACTAGGCATGTCTTTCTTTCTCTTCTTCTGAAGTCTTGGTGTCCTCTGTGTTGGTTGTCTTTCTGCCTGTTATCTCAGTATTCTCTCTTTGCACTAGATTCTTTGTCAGGAAAGTTAGAAGCCATATGTCCTATTTTATCACAATTGAAACATTTTAAAAGTAGCTTTCCTTTATACTTACCTTTTCCTCTCGGTAACCTTCTGGTTAATAATGCTTCAAACTCTTCTTGCTTCTTGATTTCCTCATACAGTTTGTGCACTTCTTCCATGTTCTTGCGAAATATTTCACTTGCTCCACTATGATTCCCTTCAGAGTACTTACTCATTCTATCATTGCAATCATCAGATTCCCCAATATGAAAAGAACTAAATGTAGATTCAACTTTATTTACTGAAGACCCACTGTTATCAAAATTACTTAACTCAAATGCATGTAGCTTACCAATAGTAGCATCCAAAGCAACTGGCATTTTAGGTACAAACCTCAATTCATTATTTGCAGAGACTCGAATGACATAAGTAGGTAGAAGGGTTCTCAACAACTTACTTGTTACATCCTTTTCTTCAATAGTTCCTCCTGCTCCTTTAATTTGATTGGCAGTCTCCTTTAACCTTGTACTGTATTGGGTTATGTTCTCACTTTCATTCATTCTCATGGATTCAAGTTTTCCTCTCAGACTATCTTCTTTTTCTCTTTGAACATGTTCATCACCACCATACACAGATATGAGCTTAGTCCACATTGCTTTTGCATCATTACAACCTTTTAGATCATTAAACTTTGAGTCTGTCAATGTTGATGTTATTTCAATCATAGCTTGAATATGTTCTTGCTTTTCCTTTATCTCTTCCAAGGTCATCGGGTTGGTGCCTGGTGGTATGTAATAATTCTTCAAATAATATGTTGCATATTCTTCAATTCCTGATAAATGCAACTTCATCCTTTTCTGCCATGTGGAGAAACTTGACTTGTTCAGCTTTGGTGCATCCCTTTTATACATCTTCAAATCTTTGCCTCAAGTACCTTTAAACTTTTCCTTCCGGAGTCCAAATCTTTGATACCAATTGTAAAGTATTGATGCCAATAGCTAACAAGATGAGGCGGGGGGGGGGGGGGGGGGGGGGTGAATCATACAAACTTAATCTTCCATAAAATCAACAGATTCAACCGCGGTAACTTATACTTCAGTAATATAACCAAAAACTGCTAAACATGCAAACTCATAAACACATAATCATCATAACACATATAACACCAGATTTAACATGGAAACCCAAATAGGGAAAAACCACTGTGGGATTTCAGACCCACTAAGAAATATACTCTTCTAGAGTATGCTCGGTTAAAAGAAAATCCTGTTAAAGATTACAAACACATTGCTAGATGTGACCCGGTTAAGGGATTTCCTTCAGATTTGTTAGGATCTTCACTTGTTAGAAGTGACCTTGTTAAAGGATTTCAAACACTCATTTAGAATGTCACCTTGCTAAAGGGTTTACAAATAAGACTGTTAAGTCCACTCGGTTAAGAGATTTTCTGTCACTTACAAAATAACAGTAATAAAAATATATCTGCAACTTCACATCTAAAATGCTAAAGCAGATTCTTATTTGCTCAAAACAATCCTATCATAGAAATTATCTTGTCCCTCTGTTGGGCTCCTTACTCTATTATTCAAATAGGTCTTCAAGCTTCTGTGCTCGGTAATCACTATGTAACAACCCTATGCTTACACTTGCCCACATACATTGTTCATCAATAATTTCTTATTTATAAACAATTTGCTAACCACTGAATCTCCTTGATCACATTTCCCATGATCAATCTTAGCCATCAGATCTTCAATCTTGACTAGGTTCAATGCATCCTTCGATCTGAAAATGTTTTACCTTGCCTAGGGACTTGCATTCCTTTCTTGGAACTTGCACAAGGTTATTGCGGTTCAATCTGCACTGTAGATCTTTCTGCCGATCTTCTATTGCCATAGATCCTTAACAAACTTCATGCGCAACATACCAATCATTTATACATCTCTAGCTCATCATTGTCCTTCATTAAATAATGCTTTTATCCATCCAATGCGATCTATCATAACTCGGTTGCAACTCGTTAAATACTAAACTTTACTTGGTAGACATTCCACCTTCATTAACTGATATCGATAACCTTAGGGTTTACCGACTAGGTTCCTTAGGGTTTACTGACTAGGTTCTTTGCTCGGTGACATAGTATAGTATTAACCTTACAATCAACAACATTTGTAGGATATCAAAACAATCTAAACATCATGATCTCATCATTGTCTAGCTCGGTAATAGTTTCCCATTGAATAACTTATTTCTCCCCTTTCTTATCACATTCTTTTTGTGTCTTTTACCGACATCTTAATTCTCTTCAAATCAATCTTCTTAAGATATGGCAACATCATACTGAATCAGAATATCAATTTCTTGACATCAATGAGAAAATAATGTTATAAAGATAGTTATCATCCCTTTTCAGTTATATCAAATAATCTTCAACAACCTTCTCAATATCCTTAATGAATATCAACAATCTTTCTATTGAAAATGCCAACACATGGATGCACCTTTGGTTTTTTTCTTTTCATAAGGGGAATTTTGTTCAACGATCATGGACCATCTTCTACATCCAGTTTTAAGCATCTACCATTGGTATAGATTCTAACTTATGTGTGTGGAGGTACTCATTCCTTCCACTTCTCTCTATTTTGGGGGAAAGTACTTCATCATTATGGGATGCATATTATTCTTCATTAGGTGGTGTTTGTATACATACATGAGAATCTGACCAAGTCTCATTATTTTGACCCATAATTTTGTTACTACTTATCAAGTTGCCATTAGTTTTATGTTCAAAGTTACTCTATATACTCTAGTCGGTTATTTCTACTGAGATATTTAGTCGGTATGAAGAGTCCAGTCGGTTATAGAAGAAAGTAGTCTCAGAGCGCAATATACATTGAGCTATCTACCGAGTATCATTTCATGTCTACCAAGCAGCAAAGATGACACACCGAGTTGTTATACATCGAGTGAAACGTGTTACCAGATTCATTGAACCTGGACATACATATGAAAATGTGTTACAAGATCGAGGTATATAGAACTGTTATCACATTGGAAATTGCACGTAAAGATTGTGTATGATTTTGAGGTCATCTAACCAATGAAATATTTTGCATGGTTATTCATTTGAGAAATCATATTTGTAAGATTGAAGCAATGAATGGATCATCGACATAAGAGATCTATTTATACAACATGGATTAAGATTAGAAATATACATGTAGCATAAAAGAAAGGAAGATATCGAAATATATGAAGCAATACATGTGAAAGCACTAAGTGTTATGACTGTTATAGAGACACAGAGGTCACTGAGAAGGATTTTAGAGAACAGTCAAAGAACAGAGTAAACAGAAGGGTTTACCGAGTTACTATATGGGTTACCGAGGTATGCTATAAGCAAGGCAATCTTATTCTGAGCACATAGAATCTTCTATAACATTCCAGATGTAAAGTTGCAGATATTTGTAATGATTTTATTGTAATATTTTGAAGTTGTAAGAGAAACCTTTAACAGGGTAAAAGACTCTAATCAAGTCTATAAATTGTAAAGCCTCTAACCAGGTGCAACATTTAGTTTAAGTGTTGTAAAATCCTTTAGCAAGGTAGATCTAATAGATCTTGTTACTCCTAACAGGGTAAGCTATCAGAAATAGCTAAACATGTAGCTCTAACTGAGCAACGTTTATTATTGCAGTAGTGAAGTTGTGGGTGCCATCCCCACCACAGTTTTTCTCTCTAACCAAGAGTTTTTACGTAACCAAAATATATGTGTTATGGAGTGAATCATGTATGATTGTTATCTATTTGTTTTAGCTTTTTATTATGTTACTGCACTATTCAGCTTATGCATAACAGTAAAGTTATTGTTGAAGAAAAGTTTTGGAGTACTGATTCATCCCTCCCCTCTCAGTACATTAGCTTTCCATATTGGGCCTAACAATTGATATCAGAGCTTCAATCTTGGAAAAGGGTTTAACTGCCTAAAGAGAAAGATCTTATCAATGGAAGGCTATAAACAATCTCGGAGGATTGTGTATTTGCAAGAAGAGCTGGATCATGCTAATCAAGTGATTGCAAACATGCAAAGGCAAATGCAAAAATCTCTGAAAGTGAGAAGAAGATTATCTGATGATTTGCAGGACTCTCAAGAGTTAGTGGAACAAATTGAGACATCATCTGAGAACAGCATATCTGAAGAGGCTAAAGAAATAATTGGAGTATTGAAAGAAAAGAACAAAGCACTGGCTGATCAACTAAAAGCAATGAAAAGAGAACATGAACATTTCAACACACAGATGACTGAAAATCTTGATGCATTGAGGACAACCAAGGATAAAGTAAGAGATCTAGAAAGAGAGAAACAACAACTTGAAGTCTTAGTATCTGATAAGAATGATGAAATCACAAGGATGACTGGAATTCAACAAAACCTGTCAGATCAACTAGGCTATGCACACCATGAAGCAAATTTAAAAGATGATGAGAATCAAGCATTGAAACTTGAAGTATCAAGGTTGACCGATGAACTTGAAACATAGAAGAAATCCAAAGAAACACTGAAGAAGAGTTATGAAGCATCAAAGATGTTGGATGAGCAACTGAATACAAGAAGATCCAACAAAGATGCAGGACTCGATTACATAGAAAAAGACTCTACCGAGAAGGGAATTCATACTATTGAGAGAGGAGAATCATCAAAGAAAGCTGGAAACAAGAAGAACGTCAAAAGAAAGAAGCCTATTTGCAACTACTATGGAAATCAAGGTCACACTGCCAACATGTACCAAATCAGAAAAGGTAAGCAACCGAATGTCACTAAGTCCAAAGGATATTGTTACAATTGCAATAAATATGGTCACACATCTAATCAATGTAGGACAAAGTCTGTTAACAATTATCAGAAAGCAAAATTTAAAGGGTTTTGTAAAAATTGCAATAGATATGGACATAGTACCGAGAAGTGTTGGCTTAAGAAAAAGAACTATATGTGGTCTGCACACCAAGCAAATGCTAGAAGTAACCGAACTCACACAAATCCTTATCGACAGTATTCTGCAGTACCATGGGATTACAATACAAGGATATGGTGTGAATGTTGTGGAAGATATGGTTATATAAGTGCCATCTACTTTATAAGGTTTGGAATGAACAACTGAAGATCATAGAGAAATCCTGGTATGACATGTTTTCATTGTCACAAAGTTGGACACTTAGTTGGAGATTGCAGAGATCAACCTAGAAAAGACACTGAGGAAATAAAAGAAAAATTAAAGATGATTTGGAAAAAGAAGGAAATTGTGGCAAATAAACAAACCACCTTACCTACCGAGTTAGGTGCACCTATTCCAAATTAATTGGTAAAGGCATGAAGGGACTGTATTTTCTCAAGGTTAAATCGTAACAGTTCCTATTTTATTATGTAATTAATTCAAAATTTGCATAATTAAGATGTATTAGTAAGTTTGAAATTCTATCAAAGACTTTTGGAGCACTTTACAGGAAACCTGTCTAGTCGGTGAATGAAGGAAGTTTGGTTACTTAGTTAAAGTGCAAAAGGAAAGAAAGTTTAGTGGAACCAAGTGCATTTAATGTTTTTGACCTAACCCGCACGGAGCACGATAAGGTATATTGTGTACTTAAAGCATTTTCGTGGTCTTTTTTACGTACCAAGTTTTTGAGAGAGCAGAGCAAAGTGAATCTAAGGTGATCAAACCTCCTACAAACCAAATTCAAGGTATTTACATCAATCTCAACACATTGTTAAGCTGGTTTACCGATCTTATCAAGTTGTATTATCTGCTAAGTATAAAGCGTCTGCCGTTTGAAAATCCTGAAACCCTAAGGATCCTTTGTTAGATTTTATTTGAAATCTACAATGGCATCTAAAATCCAAGATCCCATCATTGTTAAAAATGTTGATAAGCCCTCTCTAAAATATTCTTTAGCTCCCAAAGTTGCTTCTGAACTGGATGACAAAACCACATTTTCACTCATCCTGGATAGAGTGTTATTAGTCAAGGATGTGAGATTCTTCACCAAATGTTGTGTTGAAGAACTCGGTCATGTTGGAATCAAAGACACCTATGATGAGCTATGTACTGATGGTAAATTAAATAGTAAGTATGAGCACATTAAGATCAAGGGATTAACTGAAGCCCTAACCTATCCCTGTGTGTTCAAACCCCAGTGGGTCAAGTTTGTTCTGAGCAAAGTTCATGATGATTTCATGTGGCTAGAAGAGCAACCATTTAAGATTACCAAGGAAATAATTCATCTGATTACCGGTTACCCCATTTATGATCATGCCCGAGCCCAAAAGATGATATCACAGAAGGAATTGATCACTTTAACCATAGTGGAATCTAATTGCAGAGGACTGAAACTGAACAATGTCACTGATGAAGAACTAAAATTTTCCATTAGAGTAATAGGTTACTGTTTCTTCCAATCAGCAAGGGAAAACAGTGTACCCTGTGCAGTAGTAGACCTAGCATACAAAATTGTGAAAAAGGGAATGAAAATTGATCTTTGTGAGGTGTTGCTGAAAAACCTGTTTGAGAATTTGAACACCATCAGGAAGCCGAAGAAGAACAACTCCACTAATACACTAAATTTTGGATCATTACTTGTATGCATGTTTTTCTATTTTGAAAACATCTTTCCATCAGTTGGTAAAGTTGTTTGGGAACTACATTGACCAATCACCCATCAAATCAATGACTTCATTAAGAAGTTAGGTGATAATTTTAATGATATTATGGATGATTACTTCAGTAAATTTCAAGAGAAGATGCATAATAGATATCGAATTCCACCCCAGCTAGTGGAGAAATACAAAAATGACATATGTTTTGAAGTAGACATTGATTACTATTATGTGAATGTTGTGGAACCGAGAACTCAATATCTGTCACCTATGGGTTACGAGATTGATTTTGACATCACACAATAGCAAATTGATGCATTTCTCACATTACCGAGGCATGCTACCGAGTTGAGGTATGGAACCTATGAGGAAGTGAAGGAAAAGGTAAAGATGAGCATTGTAGTATCCAAAGCTACAAGAAAGGCTACAAAGATGATAAAGGCATTGTCAGAGAAATTCGGAGAAGATTCTTCCTCCACACCTATCAAAGGCACTATAGCCATTACTGAAGAGGAATCTGAAGCCCAAGAGGCAACTATAACACTGAGCATTGAATTTCCTAAGGGTAAAGTGTTGAAAAGAAAGAAACTGGATTCATCAAAGGCCTCACCGACTCCTCCAATAAATCGACCTAACACTAGAGCATCTGCAACTTCACTGAGTAAGAAAACAAAAAATGTTACTGTTCCCAAGGTAACAAAAACATACAAGAAATCTACTTGGAGACTCATTTTAGCAAAAGAGTCTAGTGATACCGAATCTGAGGATGCAAGCAAATTTCAGATTGTCAAGAGCAAGAAGGTAAATGTACATAGTGTTGAAAACTTCTGTGCTAATCTGAAAGAATATGGTAGATTTGGAGGATTTAGATATGTTAAGTATGAAACCAGGAATAATGATTAAAAGAGACAAATTGAAGAAGCTGTCATTTGCACACTTCTAAAATTCTGGTTAGCTCCATTGGAACTATCTAAGTCACTTCTAAATGAACTATATTTACATATTGATAATAGGTGGAAGTATGCAATGGACTTGGAGAAACAGATCAGAGAAAGAAGTCTGGTACATCTCTTTCCTGACATGTCAGTAGCTGAAATAAAAGAACATCTGACAACCTACAACTCAAAGTTTCTCATCAAACAAAGAGCCTTAAAATTGATGAATGGGCTGTATATTGAAGTGGAAAATGAGACAAAAGCAAAGTGGCAGGAAATATTTAAAATCAAGGATGCCGATGAGCAAGCTACAGTCAAAATTGTTGATGTCACCGAGCAAGATCCTGATGTTACCGAGCAATACCCTACTGACACCATTCAAATAGATGAAGATATCATGGATACAAAGGCACATGAATAGGAAATGATAGAAGGCAATGCATATGCAAAAATTGTATCTAGTGAATCAGTCTTGGAACAAGTTCAACCTTATCCACCGGTTAATCAACCTATCTCAACCGAACTTCCTCAGGATACGGATCAAGGCACTGAAGGTCACAAGTCTACAATAGGAGAAGGTACTACTCAAGAACAAACATCTCAAGCACCTTCTAGCACTGAAAATGTTGTAACTGAGACACCGAGTACCAAGACACCAAAGGACACTATAGAGGCTAAAGAAATCGACCAAAGTGTTGCCTCTACTGAGCAACCTACCAAGGGTCATCAAGCCTCACAAGCCATTGTCTTAGTTCCATCGATGAAAGGTAAAGAAAAGAAGATGAAAAAGCATAGTTTTAAAGTTGATTTGTCAAAACCAATAGTGTTGCCCAATGTAGACATATCAAAATTAAAGGGGCAAGCACTCATTGATTTTAGTAAACTATGCAAAGCTAAGGCCAAACAAGAGAAGCAAATGGTGATTCAAAAGAAAAATAAAGTACTTCAGAAGGTGAAAGCACTCTTAATAGATATGCTACCTAAAGCTACAATGTCAACAGATGCAGCCATCCACATTCAACTGGATGAACTCCTAACAAAGATAGAGACATTTGGAGTAGATGCATCAGGAAAATTTGAGCAAGATAAAAGACAAGGAGCTCACTACAAAAATGATAGAAGAGGTAGAGAAAGCTATTGCTATTGGCAAAGTTAAACTTGTCAAATTTATTGCTGAGTTGACTCCTCAACTCTAGCACATTCTTTATTTATTTCAGAAACTTTGCACATTTTCTTTATTCATTAAAGATATCAAGAATAAAATAGATGCAATTGAGAAAGAGATCACCGATCTCTCAAATAAGTTGACCATAGAGCCAAATTCGGTTTAGAATTTTTATACAAAACTACAACAACTCATGGCTCAATAATTGTACCTAAGAAATGAAGAACACAAGATCAGGATGGACATAATGACACTTCAGATGTTATTCCTTCCTCATCTTTCATCCATCCAAGAATAGATCAACTAAGCCACCTCCTTATCTACTACACAAGAAGGAAGCACTCTAGATGGTTTAATCTCATTATTGGCTGATATTCAAGCACATAATTCTTTAATGGACAGTGTAAAGGATTCCCTCTTTGTCACTCTCACCAAAGCACGGACCAAGTACAAATCCATTTTTGACCAGTTGCCTCCACCAAATGGTAACTAAGTCTTGATGTTTGTCAAAAAGGGGGAGTGATATAGAATTAAGGGATTGATATAGTATTCAAAGTATCAAACAAAAGGAGTGTACTATACAGGGGGAGTATACCGAGTAGAGCAAGCAGAGTATCCAAGAGTAGTGTACCAAGCACTGAATAGAACAGTAAGCAAAGAACAAGTGCAAAACACAAAACATTGATCACCGAGCATGCAAAATCAGAGTTTTGTACAGTATATTGATAAGGGGAGTATATCTGGATTTATTATTTTATTGACTATTGTATATACTGTCAGTATAGTCAAATTTTGCAAGTATATAGATTATTGAGTTATAACTTTGAAAGTAGTTTTGTCAAACATCTCAACTAATGTCAAAAGGGAATATTGTTATGATGGAGAATGTCTTGAGATTGGATCAAGACTATTGCAATTAATGGAGTGTTCTCAATGATAAGGATTGAACCATTTGAATTCCTTAACCTAACAAGTTTAGGGTTTAGGGTTTATGCTACCAACCTATCTGTTTTCCTATAAGGTCGATGTTGTGTCTCTTTTTGAGGTTGTTTGTAAAAGTTGTGTGTGTGTATCCAAGAGAAGGGATACGTGATTCTTGCCAGACCAAAAGGAGAGAAGTGATACTTGCAGAGTGTAAGTGCAGAAGGTGAAGAGGAGCTTAAGTGGATATGCATTGGCATTGAGTGTTGTTACCAGATCATTGTAATACCTATTGATCTCTAACCACCTCAACAGTTGTAAAATCCCTTAACAGGGTAGCCTTAACTGACTTGCTGTAAATCCTTTAACAGGGTAATTCAAAGCTATTGAGTTCGAAATCCTTTAGCTATTGAGTTCTTGAAATCCTCTAACAAGGTAACCTTTAATAGGGTTTAACCCTTAACTGGGTATTGTAGCCATCCCTTAACTGGGTGATCTCTAACAGGATCGGTTCCTAGTAGAACCTATTGTAATGTCTCTAACCGGACAAGGCTCCTAACAGAGCGGACTTCTAAAGAGTTCAAAAATAGCTTGTGGGTATTCATCCCCACCGTGGTTTTTCCCAGTTGGGTTTCCACGTGAAAAATATGTGTGTCATGTGTGATTCTTTTATCTCCTGATGCTTTCCTATTGTCTGTCAAGCATATGATGGTTTTGTGTTTTATGCCTGTCAATAAAACATGTTGAACTAGCTGTTATTATGATCTAATGATAGATTACCTATTTATGCATAAGGGAGAAATGGTAGGGTAGTCTTGAGTTGAGTCAAAAACTAAGTGAGTAACCGGTTAATGCTTGTCTCAGTCATTCTTAGCTTTACTGGTTGCACTCTGTTTCAAATCGGTGGCATTGTTTGCCAGTCATTTGAAGTGTTTGCTTTACTGGTTGCTCAAGAATGACGTGGGTCACATTCTTGAAAGACAAGTCTGAAGCCTTTGTAAAGTTCAAAGATTTTAGAGCATTAATGGAGAAGGAAAGCGGTAAAAGGATCAAGTGCCTGAGAACTGATCAAGGAGGGGAATTCACTTCTGGTGAATTCAACAAGTACTGTGAAGAACATGGCATCAAGAGGCAATTGTCTGCCCCCTGGACTCCACATCAGAATGGCCTAGCAGAGAGGAATAATCAGACTGTGGTTGAAGCAGCTAGAACCATGTTGATTCAAGGAAAGGTAGCTCACACCTTTTGGAGAGAAGTGGTGAGCACTGCAGTCTACACAATGAACCAGGTACTCATCAAGAAAGGTAAGGATAAAACTCCTTATGAATATTGGATGGGTAAGACACCTGTGGTTAGCTACTTTAGAGTGTTTGGTAGCAAATGTTACATCAAGAGGAGTGAACACCAGAGCAAATTTGATGCGAAATGTGATGAGGTAATATTCCTAGGATATTCCACCAAGAGCAAAGCTCTCAAGTGTTTCAACAATAGGACTCAGAGAATTATGGAAAGAATCAATGTAAGAGTTGATGAAACCTCTGAGAAAACTAAGGAAACCGGCAGTGAGCAAGCAGTAAACGAACCAGTTGCAACCTTTTGGGAACCGGTTGACAGCCAACCGAGTACCAGTATCAATGTTCCTACACCAGCAAATGTAGATTTTGATACTGATGGAGATGAGGATGAAGGAGAAAAGAAAGAGGAATCTATCAAGACCATTCCTTGATATGTCAAGCTGAATCATGATCCTAAGCAGATCATAGGAGATAAGGATGCAGGAATCCTTACAAGAAGAAAGGTCAGAGAAAACTCATGTATGATCTCTGAATTTGAGCCTAAATCATTCAAAGAGGCACATAAGGATGAACATTGGATCAGGCAATGGAAGAGGAACTTGACCAGATAGAGAAAAATGGTACATGGTCTTTGGTACCCAGATCGGAGCACAAAAATGTCATTGGTACTAAATGGGTTTTTAGAAATAAGCTAAATGAGGATGGCATAGTGATTAGGAACAAAGCCAGATTAGTGTGCAAAGGATATGCTCAAGAAGAAGGAGAAGACTATGGAGAAACCTTTGCTCTTGTAGCCAAATTGGAAGGAGTCTGTATGCTTCTTGCATATGCAACTTTTAAATGTTTCAAAGTATATCAAATGGATGTAAAATCTGCATTCCTAAATGGTGTACTTGAAGAGGAGGTGTATATTGAGCAACTAGATGGGTTTGCCCTATCTGAAGACAGTGACATGGTATGTAGGCTACATAAAGCCTTATATGGACTAAAGTAGGCACCTAGGGCATGGTATGAACGTTTGTATTCCCATCTTGTGAAGATTGGATTTGAGAGAACAAGTGAAGATAGTAATATCTACTTGAAGTCTGAAGGAGATTGGATCCTGATCTATGAGCTATTTGTTGATGACATTATCTTTGGTGGAGATGACAAGATGAGTCATGAGTTTGCAGATGAGATGAAGAAGGAATTTGAAATGTCACTCATAGGGGAGATTAAATTCTTCATTGGATTGCAAATCCAGCAGATGAAGGATGGAATCTTTATCACTCAGTCCAAGTGTTACTACTTATCAAGTTGCCATTAGTTTTATGTTCAAAGTTATTCTATATACTCTAGTCGGTTATCTCTACTGAGATATTCAGTCGGTATGCACAGTCTAGTCGGTTATAGAAGAAAGTAGTCTTAGAGCATAGTATACACCAAGCTGTCTATCGAGTATCATTTCATGTCTATCGAGCAGCAAAGATGACACACTAAGTTGATATACAATGATTGAAAGGTGTTACCAGATTCATTGAACCTGGACATACATATGAAAACGTGTTACAAGATCGATGAACACCTAACCGTTATCACATTGGAAATTGCACTTAAAGATTGTGTATGATTTTGAGGTCATCTAACAAATGAAATATTTTGCATGGTTATTCATTTGATAAAACATGTTTTTAAGATCGAAGCAATGAATGGATCACTGACATAAGAGATCTATTTATACAACATGGATTAAGATCAGAAACATACATGTACCATGACAGAAAGGAAGATATAGAAATATATGAAGAAAGACATGTGAAAGCACTAAGTGTTATGACTGTTATAGAGACACATAGGTCACTGAGAAGGATTTCAGAGAATAGTCAAAGAACAGAGTAAATAGAAGGGTTTACCGAGTTACTATATGGGTTATCGAGGTATGCTATAATCAAGGTAATCTTATTCTGAGCACATAGAATCTGCTATAACATTTCAGATGTAAAGTTGCAGATATTTGTAATGATTTTATTGTAATATTTTGAAGTTGTAAGAGAAACCTTTAACAGGGTAAAAGACTCTAATTAAGTCTATAAATTGTAAAGCCTCTAACTAGGTGCAACATTTAGTTTAAGTGTTGTAAAATCCTTTAGCAAGGTAGATCTAACAGATCTTGATACTCCTAATAGGGTAAGCTATAAGAAATAGCTAAACATGTAGCTCTAACTGAGCAACCTTTATTATTGCAGTAGTGAAGTTGTGGGTGCCATCCCCACCACAGTTTTTCTCTCGAACCAAGAGTTTCTACATAACCAAAATATATGTGTTATGGAGTGAATCATGTATGATTGTTATCTATTTGTTTTAGCTTTATATTATGTTACTACACTATTTGATTTATATATAATAGTAAAGTTATTGTTGAAGAAAAGTTTTGGAGTACTAATTCACCCCTCCCCTCTCAGTACATTAGCTTTCCATATTGGGCCTAACAATTGGTATCAAAGCTTCAATCTTGGAAAAGGGTTTAACTACCTAAAGAGAAAGATCTTATCAATGGAAGGCTATAAATAATCTCAGAGGATTGTGTATCTACAAGAAGAGCTGGATCATGCAAATCAAGTGATTGCAGATATGCAAAGGCAAATGCAAAAATATCTGAAAGTGAGAAGAAGATTATCTGATGATTTGCAGGACTCTCAAGAGTTAGTGGAACAAATTGAGACATCATCTAAGAATAGTATTTCTGAAGAGACTGAAGAAATGGTTGGAGTATTGAAAGAAAATAACAAAGCACTGGCTGATCAACTAAAAGCAATGAAAAGAGAACATGAACATTTCAGCACAAAGATGATTGGAAATCTTGATGCATTGAGGATAGTCGAGGATAAGGTAAGAGATCTAGAAAGAGAGAAACAACAACTTGAAGTCTTAGTATCTGATAAGAATGATGAAATCACAAGGATGACTGGAATTCAACAAAACCTGTCAGATCAACTAGGCTATGCACATCATGAAGCAAATCTGAAAGATGATGAGAATCAAGCATTGAAACTTGAAGTATCAAGGTTGACTGATGAACTTGAAACAAAGATGAAATCCAAAGAAACATTGAAGAAGAGTTATGAAGCATCAAAGATGTTGGATGAGCAACTGAATACAAGATGACCCAACAAAGATGCAGGACTTGGTTACAAAGGAAAAGACTCTACCGAGAATGGAATGCATACTACTGAGAGAGGAGAATCATCAAAGCAAGCTCGAATCAAGAAAAATGTCAAAAGAAAGAAGTCGATTTGCAACTACTGTGGAAATCAAGGTCACACTGCCAACATGTGCCAAATCAGAAAAGGTAAGCAACCGAATGTCCCTAAGTCCAATGGTTATTGTTACAACTGCAATAGATATGGTCACACATCTAATCAATGTAGGACAAAGTCTATTAACAATTATTAGAAGGCAAAATTCAAAGGGTTTTGTAAAAACTGCAATAGATATGGACATAGTACCGAGAAGTGTTGGCTTGAGCAAAAGAACTATATGTGGTCTGCACACTGAGCAAATACTAGAGGTTACCGAACTCACACAAATCCTTACCGATAGTATTCTGCAGTACCATGGGATTACAATACAAGGATATGGTGTGAATGTTGTGGAAGATATGGACATATAAGTGCCAACTGCTTTATAAGGTTTGGGATGAACAACCGAAGATCATGGAGAAATCCTAGTATGGCATGTTTTCATTGTCACAAAGTAGGACACTTGGCTGGAGATTGTAGAGATCAACCTAGAAAAGACACTGAAGAAATAAAAGACAAATTAAAAATGATTTGGAAAAAGAAGGAAATTGTGTCAAATGAAGAAAGCACCTTACCTACTGAGTTAGGTGCACCTATTCCAAATTAATCCATAAAGGTATGAAGGGACTGCATTCTCTCAAGGTTAAATCTTAACAATTCCTATTCTATTATGTACTTAATTCAAAATCTGCATAGTTAAAGATGTATTAGTAAGTATTGAAATTCTATCAAAGTCTTTTGGAGCACTTTACAGGAAACCTGTCAAGTCGGTGAATACAGGAAACCTGTCAAGTCGGTAAATGAAGGAAGTTTGGTTACTCGGTTAAAGAAAAAAAAGAAGAAGAAAGTTTAATGGAACCGAGTGCATTTAATGTTTTGAATTAACCTGCACGGAGCCCGATAAGATATTTTGTGTACTTAAAGCATTTTCGCGGTCATTTTTACTTACCAAGTTTTCGAGAGAGCATAGCAAAGTGAATCTAAGGCGATCAAACCTCCTACAAAGAAAATTCAAGGTATTTACATCAATCTCAATGCATTGTTAAGCTGGTTTACCGATCTTATCAAGTTGCTATTATCTGCTAAGTGTGAAGCGTCTGCCATTTGAAAATCCTAAAACCCTAAGGATCTTTAGTTAGTTTTATCTGAAATCTACAAATGGCACCAAAGATCCAAGATCGTGTTAGGTCCCGGAGACAACTGAGAGGGGGGGTGAATAAGTTGTCTAATAAATTCAAACCAAAAACCAATTAACCAACTTAATGCTTAATACCGGTAAACCAATTAAGTATACCGGTAGATAGTGTTAATAGTAAATTGTTATTCCGGTAAAGATTAATGCATGAAACACAAACATAAAGTCATCCACAACACATAACACCAATATTTGTATGTGGAAACCCTGTAAGGGGAAAAACCATGGTGGGAAACCTTACCCACAATCAGATGATACTACTACAGATAGTAAGTGTACATAAATGGGGTCCGCACATGCAGAAAGGCCAACAGCCTAGAGCTCACTGCTCAATCACAAAATGGGAGTCACACTGACTATAGTTGGATGGTTAAATCCAATAAGAATGTACTACACAAAATAGCATCTTCATATGCTAGATTCAGTACCGGTGTAATGTTGATATGCTTATACAGAAACCTAGCTTCACCTTCAAATGATGTCTTTGTGTATACCTCTACTTAATCTTGCATATTCCTTCACTCAATTCTTTTCCGCATTCCACACTTGATCTTACAAATAAGATCTTACATTTATACCATACCCTAAGACCAATCAATTCAATATACCAACTACTCCCCCTGAGAAGTAGCTTCCTCATCAAAGACCGAAGTAAAAGATTTGTCTTTCAATTCTGCCGATTGATGACAATCATCAACTGTCTAAGTTTCTACCGGTGGTGGTATAACTCCAAGCTGATCTCTGAGATATTCAAAAGTCTCTTTAGGTAAAGGTTTTGTGAAAATATCTGCAAGCTGTTCTTTAGTATTCACATAAACCAGTTTTATCTCCTTTTCTTCAACTTTTTCCCTTAGAAAATTCAGTTTGATAGAAACATGTTTTGTTTTAAAATGTAATATCGGATTCTTAGATATATCAATTGCTGCAGTGTTATCACAGTATATATTAATAGGTTCCTTGCATTTTACCTTTATGTCTTTCAACATTTGCTTAAGCCATAATACCTGTGTACAGTTAGTTTCTGCTGCAACATATTTTGATTCTGCTGTTGATAAAGATGTACAACTCTGTTTCTTACTCAACCAAGAAACTAATCTCTTTCCAAGAAAGAATGCTCCTCCAGTGGTGCTCTTTCTATCATCCACATCTCGTGCCCAATTTTCATCTGTGTATGCACATAGATCAAAATTTTCATCTCTAGGATACCATAATCCAAGATTTGTTGTGCCTTGTAAGTACCAAAAAATCCTTTTCACTGCTGATTCATGATTTTCCTTAGGATTACTCTAAAATCTAGAAACAATACATACTGCATTCATAATATCAGGCCCGGTTTGTGTGAAATATAGTAAACCTCCTATCATAGATTTGTATCTAGTTGGATTAACAGGTGTAGATTCATCCCTTTGAGATAAATTGTCATTTGTAGTCATAGGTGTGCTTATCAGTTTAGAGTTCTCCATCCCAAATTTCTCTAGCAATTCTCTCAAGTACTTGGATTGACTCAAAAATATACCTTTATCAGTCTGTGAAATCTGCAATCCTAAAAAGAATTTTATTTCTCCAATCATAGACATTTCAAATTCTTGTTGCATTTAATAGAAAATTCCTTACATAATCCATCTTCTCCTCCAAAGATTATATCATCAACAAATACTTCAATAATCAAGATGTCATCATTAGTTATTTTGTAATATAAATTGCTATCTGCATTTCCTTTAGTAAAATCAATCTTTAAAAGATACTTACCCAACCTTGCATACCAAGCTCTTGGGGCTTGTTTCAATCCATACAAATCTTTCCTTAACCTGCAAACCATATCGTTGTCATCTGTCAAAGAAAATCCATCAGGTTGTTCAATGTATACTTCCTCTTCAAGATCTCTATTCAAAAATGCACATTTAATATCCATTTGATAAACTTTGTAGTCCTTGTGAGCTGCAAAAGCCAAGAATAATCTAACTGCCTCAATTCTGGCTACCGGTGCAAAGGTTTCATTGTAATCAACTCCTTCTTTCTGAGAATATCCCTTACACACTAGTCTTGCTTTATTTCTGACAACCTTACCATCTTCCTTAAGTTTGTTTCTAAATACCCATTTGGTTCCAATTACATTTTTATCTTTAGGCCGGGGAACTAATGTCCAAGTATTATTTTTCTCATTTTGTCCTAATTCTTCTTTCATAGCTTTAATCCAAAATTTATCTGCACATGCCTCATTGATAGATGATGGTTCAATTTGAGAAATAAGACATGCCTCTTCATTTGCCAATCTTCCTCTTGTCATAACTCCTTTAAATTTGTTTCCAATTATCTGATCTTCAGAATGATTCAATCTTACATACTGGGGTGTCTTAGTTTACTGTTGTTCTTCAATTACTGTGGAATCCTCTGATGATACCAAAGTAACTAGATCTTCATTCTATACTGGTGGATTCAGTATAGGTTCATTTGTCACAATTTCTATTGCCGGTTCAGAGTCTATATACCTTGAAGTTCCTCTGAATTGTTCATCAATCTTTACATTTGTACTCTCAACAATTTTCTGCAATCTCTTATTAAAACATCTTTATGCCTTTCTCTTAGATGAATAACCAAGAAATATTCCTTCATCACTTCTAGTATCAAATTTGCCAATATACTCACCTCTTCTAATATAACATTTACTTCCAAAAATTCTGAAATACTTAAGAGTAGGAGTATTTCCAAACCATAGTGCATGAGGGGTCTTACCGGTTTCACCTTTGATGTGAACTTTGTTGAATGTATAGACAACAATGCTACCTGCCTCTCTCCAATACACATGTGGTAGATTTGCTTCTGATAACATACTTCTTGCTGCATCCAAGATAGTTCTGTTTTTCCTTTAAACAACTCCATTCTGCTGTGGTGTCTGAGGTGCTGATAACTATCTTCTAATTCCATTCACTTCACAAAATGTATTGAAGTCCTTAGATGTGAATTCTCCTCCTTGATCTGATCTTAAACATTTGATTTTCTTACCGGTTTCATTTTCAACCATTGCTTTGAATAGTTTGAACTTTCCAAGTGCTTCTGATTTCTCTCTGAGAAAAGTAACCCAACACATTCTAGAATAATCATCAATAATTAGCATGAAATATCTATCACCTTGTAAGCTTCTAGTTCTAGCTGGACCACATAAATCAGTGTGAATTAAATCAAGAGCATTATTGGATTTTTCTGGAATACTTTTGAAACTAGCTCTAACTTGTTTTCCAAATTGACATTCCTTACAAATTGTATTCTGAGGTTTCACAATTTTAGGTAGATCTCTAACTACCTTAGAAGTATTGATTTTTACCATGCCATCAAAGTTTACATGACATAGTCTCTTATGCCATAACCAACTTTCATCTATATGTGTAATTAAGCATGCCTTTTCACTATTATTTAAATGAAAGATATTGCCTCTAGTCTGATTACCAGTTGCAATTTCCAAACAAGTTCTATTCATGATTTTGCATTTTCCATTTTTAAATTGTAACTGAAATCCCTTCTCAACTAATTGACCAACACTTAAAAGATTATGCTTTAATCCTTCAACATAGTAGACATTGTTAGTGTTATGCTTACCATCAAGAGATATTGAACCCTTACCTTTGATTGAACAAGCTTTGTCAACTCCAAATCTTACTAAACCTCCATTGCATTCTTGAAAGTTTAAGAATTTACCTTTGTCTCCAGTCATATGATGTGAGCATCCTGAATCAATGATCCATTCATCCTTTGCTTCAACTTTAGCTACTAGGGCTTGTTCTATCGATTGAGTAGTAGGTGCCAGTTGATCTTCTGTTATAGCAACAAAAACCCATCCATTGTCTATTGGATCCTCATCAGAATCATCAGTCACACCTTCATCAGCAATGTCAAAAGATTTGTCTTTGTTCTTCTAGCTTCTTCTCTTAGTCTAGCATGTCTATCAAGGCATCTTGAAGCCATATGACCAATCTTATTGCAGTTAAAAAATTTAAAGGGTGCTTTACCTTCATACTTACTTCCAATTGGAACTTTTGGCATTTTTCTTACAAATAGTGCTTCAAGTTCTTCAAGCTCTTCATTCTCCTTTCTGGATTCTTCAAGTTCTCTTGCATAAAAGGCTCTCCAATATGATTCGTCAAATGATGGACCAGATGATGTTGATGCTTTAAAGGCTAAATTAGTTTTTATAGTAGTAGTAGGACCAAATTCCTCAATTTCAAAGGCTGAAAGTTTTCCAATCAATGTATCCCTAGTTACTGATGTATTAGGCATTGTTCTCAACTCATTTATAGCAGTAACCTTCATTTTATATGCCAGTGGCAAACCTCTTAAGATTTTTGAAACAATTTCATCCTCACTCAAAGTTCCTCCACAACATTTGATACCCAAAACAATTTCATTTACTCTTTCCATAAAAGCAGAAATCCTTTCATCTTCTTCCATTTTCAGATGTTCATACCTAACTCGGAAGCTTTCAAGTTTTGCAATCTTGACTGTACAATCTCCTTCATTCAGTGTTTCCAAATGATCCCAAATAGCTTTAGCAGTAGACCTATTTGATAATCCCATGATTTGTTGATCTGATAATGTGCTCAAAAGTGTTTCTCTTGCTTTGCAATCATTTTCTTCATCTTTGGCTAAGGTAGTTGGAGTAGTAGTATAACCATTCTTTGTAACTTCCCAGATGTCTTTACCAATGCAATTCAGATGTATCTCCATTCTGATCTTCCATATCCCATAGTTGGTTCCATCAAGTTTAGGACTGTCCTTCCTGAAGTAATTTGTAGACATTAGATCTCCTCAAGTTGTTAAACTTTTGCAAAAGAGGACTAGGCTCTGATACCAATTGTTAGGTCCTGGAGACAACTGAGAGGGGGGGGGGGTGTATCAGTTGTCTAATAAATTCAAACCAAAAACCAATTAACCAACTTAATGCTTAATACCGGTAAACTAGTTAAGTATGCCGGTAGACAGTGTTAACAGTAAATTGTTATACCGGTAAAGATTAATGCATGAAACACAAACATAAAGTCATCCACAACACATAACACCAATATTTGTACGTGGAAACCCTGTAAGGGGAAAAACCACGGTGGGAAACCTTACCCACAATCAGATGATACTACTACAGATAGTAAGTGTACATAAATGGGGTCTGCACATGTAGAAAGGCCAACAACCTAGAGCTCACTACTCAATCACAAAATGGGAGTCACACTGACTACAATTGGATGGTTAAATCCAATAAGAATGTACTGCACAAAATAGCATCTTCATATGCTGGATTTAGTACCGGTGTAATGCTGATATGCTTATATAGAAACCTAGCTTCACCTTCAAATGATGTCTTCATGTATACCTCTACTTAATCTCGCATATTTCTTCACTCAATTCTTTTCCGCATTCCATACTTGATCTTACAAATAAGATCTTACATTTATACCATACCCTAAGACCAATTTTAGTAGGTCGGCTCTACAAGATATTACAATAAAATCATTTTACAAACAATATAATATCCAATGCAATAACCGATTAAACATGTCGGCTTAATGCATTTACATCAATAATAAATCATCTCCATAGCGTGCCATGCTGATTTGGAAAAGATAAACCTGCCGGTGTAACCCTAGATAACCTGGACCTATTTGCCGGTAAAAACAAATATGCAAATATGAATATACCAATGATTAATTCTTCAAAACAAAGTGTCCACATGATTTTTTCGACATTACCAAGTGTCTTCCATATCATTCCAACTATAGGTGAACATTATATCCTGCCGGTGAACCATATACCAGTAACTGTGCAATAGTTACTTGCTTGCCGGTGAATGTTGTTGGATCTCCAAAGTGCTTGTTTTCAGTAGGTGTTGACATCAATGACAAAACCATACCAAAATACCAACAGATCCCATTGTTGTCAAGAATGTTGAAAAACCCTCACTAAAATACTCTTTGACTCCCAAAGTTGCATCTGAACCGGATGACAAAACCACATTTTCACTCATCCCGGATAGAGTGTTATTAGTCGAGGATGTGAGATTCTTCACCAAATGTCATGTTGAAGAACTAGGTCATGTTGAAATCAAAGAAACATATGATGAATTGTGCACAGATGGTAAATTGAATAACAAGTATGAGAACATTAAGATCAAGGGATTAACTGAAACCCTAACCTATCCCCGTGTGTTAAAACCCCAGTGGGTCAAGTTTGTTCTGAGTAGAGTTCACGATGATTTCATGTGGTTAGAGGAGCAACCATTTAAGATTACCAAGGAAATCATTCATCTGATTACCGGTTACCCTATTTATGATCATGCCCGAGCCCAAAAGATGATATCAGAGAAGGAATTGATCAGTTTAACCGGAGTGGAATCAGATTGCAGAGGACTGAAATTGAACAATGTCACTGATGCAGAACTAAAATTTTCCATTAGAGTAATAGGTTACTGTTTCTTCCAATCAGCAAGGGAAAACATTGTACCCTATGTAGTAGTAGACCTAGCATACAAAATTGTGAAAAAGGGCATGAAAATTGATCTTTGTGAGGTGTTGCTGAAAAACCTGTTTGAGAATCCGAACACCATCAGGAAGCCGAAGAAGAACAACTCAGCTAATACACTAAAGTATGGATCACTACTTGTATGCATGTTTTTCTATTTTGAAAAGTTCTTTCCATCAGTCGGTAAAGTTGTTTGGGAACTACACCGACCAATCACCCATTAGATTAATGACTTCATCAAGAAGTTAGGTGATAATTTTAATGATATTATGGATGATTACTTCAGTAAATTTCAAGAGAAAATGCATAACAGGTACCGGATTCCACCCCAGCTAGTGGAGAAATACAAAGATGCCATATGTTTTGAAGTAGACACTGATTACTGTTATGTGAATGTTGTGGAACCAAGAACTCAATCTTTGTCACCTATGGGTTACGAGATTGATTTTGACATCAGACAACAACAAATTGATGCATTTCTCACATTACCAAGACATGTTACCGAGCTGAGGTATGGAACCTATGAAGAAGTAAAGGAAAAGGTAAAAATGAGTATGGTAGTACCCAAATCTACAAGGCAACAAAGATGATTAAGGCATTATCAGAGAAATTCAGAGAAGATTCTTCCTCCACACCTGTTAAAGGCACTTTAGCCATTACCGAAGAGGAATCTAAAGCCCAAGAGGTAGCTATAACACTGAGCACCGAATTGCCTAAGGGAAAAGTGTTGAAAAGAAAGAAATAGGACACATCAAAGGCCTCACCGACTCCACCAGCAAAGCAACCTAACACTAGAGAATTTGCAACTTCACCGAGTAAGAAAGCAAAGAGTGTTACTATTCCTAAGGTAACAAAAACTTACAAGTAAACTACTCGGAGACTCATTTTGGCAAAAGAGTGTAGTGACACTGAATCTGAGGATGCAAGCAAATTTCAGATTGTGAAGAGCAAGAAGGTAAATGTACATAGTGTTGAAAATTTCTGTGTAAATCTGAAAGAATATGGTGGATTTGGAGGATTTAGATATGTTAAGTATGAAACTAGAAATAATGATGAAAAGAGACAAATTGAAGAAGTTGTCATCTGCACACTTCTAAAATTCTGGTTGGCATTGGAACTATCTAAGTCACTTCCAAATGAATTATATTTACATATTGACAATAGGTGGAAATATGCAATGGACTCGGAGAAATAGATCAGAGAAAGAAGTCTGATACATCTCTTTCCTGACATGTCAGTAGCTGAAATAAAGGAACATCTAAAAACCTACAACTCAAAGTTTCTCGTCAAACAAAGAGACTTAAAACTGATGAATGGGCTGTACATTGAAGTGGAAAATGAGACAAAAGAAAAGTGGCAGGAAATCTTTAAAATCAAGGATGCTGGTGAGCAAGATACAGTTGAAAGTGTTGATGTCACCAAGAAAGATCCTGATGTTACCGAGCAAGACCTTGCTGACACCATTCAAATAGATGAAGATATCATGGATACAGAGGCACCAGAATAGGAAATGATAGAAGGCAATGCATATGCAAAACTTGTATCCAGTGAATCAGTCTTGGAACAAGTTTAGCCTTATCCACTGGTCAATCAACCTGTCTCAACTGAAACCACTCATGATACAGATCAAGGCACCGAAGGTCACAAGTCTATAGGAGGAGAAGTTACTACTCAAGAACAGATGTCTCAGGAACCTTCTAGCATTGAAAATGTTGCAACTGAGACACCGAGTACTGAGACACCAAAGGACACTATAGAGGCTAAAGAAATCAACCAAAGTGTTGCCTCTACCGAGCAACCCACCGAGGGTCATCCAGCCTCACAAGCCATTATCTTAGTTCCATCGATGAAAGGTAAAGAAAAGAAGATGGAAAAGCATAGTTTTAAAGTTGATTTGTCAAAACCAATAGTGTTGCCCAATGTAGACATATCAAAATTAAAGGGGCAAGCACTCATTGATTTCAGTGAACTATGCAAAGAAAAGGCCGAACAAGAGAAGAAAATGGCGATTCAAAAGAAAAATAAAGTACTTCAGAAGGTGAAAGCACTCTTAATAGATATGCTACCTGAAGCTACAGTGTCAACAGATGCAGCCATCCACATTCAACTGGATGAACTCCTAACAAAGATAGAGACATCTGGAGTAGATGCATCAGAATATTTGAGCAAGCTAAAAGATAAGGAGCTCACTGCAAAAATGATAGAAGAGGTACATAAGGCTATAGCTATTGGCAAAGTTAAACTTGTCAAATTTATTGCTGAGTTGACTCCTCAACTCAAGCACATTCATTATTTATTTCAGAACCTCTATACATTTTATTTATTCATTAAAGACATAAAAAATAAAATGGAAGCAATTGAGAAAGAGATCACCGATCTCTCAAATAAGTTGACCACAGAGCCAAATTCAGTTCAGAATTTTTATACAAAATTACAACAACTCATGGCTCAACAATTGGACCTAAGAAATGAAGAACACAAGATCAGGATGGACATAATGACACTTCAGACATTATTCCTTCCTCATCTTTCATCCGTCCAAGAACAGATCAACCGAGCTACATACCTTGTCCACTACATAAGAGGGAAGCCCTTTAGATGGCTTAATATCATTATTGGCTGACATCCAAGCCCATAATTCTTTAATGGATAGTGTAAAGGATGCACTCTCTATCACTCTCACCAAAGCACGGACCAAGTACAAATCCATTTTTGACCAGTTGCCACCACCGAATGGTAACTAAGTTTTGATGTTTGTCAAAAAGGGGGAGTGATATAGTATTAGAGGAGTGATATAGTATTCAAAGCATCAAAGTATAGTATCAAGCAAATGGAGTGTATTATATAGGGGGAGTATACCGAGCAGAGTAAGTAGAGTATCCAAGAGCAGTGAACCGAGCAGTGAACAAAATAGTAAGCAAAGAAGAAGAGTAGATCACCGAGCATGCAAAATTAGAGTTTTGTATAGTATATCAATAAGGGGAGTATATCTGGATTTACTATTTCATTGACTATTGTATATACTGTCAGTATAGTCAAATTTTGCAAGTATATAGATTATTGAGTTATAACTTTGAAAGTAGTTTTTTGTCAAACATATCAACTAATGTCAAAAGGGGAGATTGTTACTACTTATCAAGTTTCCATTAGTTTTATGTTCAAAGTTATTCTATATACTGTAGTTGGTTATCTCTACCGAGATATTCAGTCGGTATGCACAGTCTAGTCGGTTATAGAAGAAAGTAGTTTCAGAGCGTAGTATACACTGAGTTGTCTACCGAGTATCATTTCATGTCTAGCGAGCAGCAAAGATGACACACCGAGTTGATATACATCGAGTGAAATGTGTTACCAGATTGTTTGAACCTGGACATACATATGAAAATGTGTTACAAGATTGAGGAACACCTAACTGTTATCACATTGGAAATTGCACTTAATGATTGTGTATGATTTTGAGGTCATCTAACCAATGAAATATTTTGCATGGTTATTCATTCGATAAAACATGTTTGTAAGATCGAAGCAATGAATGGATCACCGACATAAGAGATCTATTTATACAACATGGATTAAGATCAGAAACATACATGTACCATGACAGAAAGGAAGATATAGAAATATATGAAGCATGACATGTGAAAGTGCTAAGTGTTATGACTGTTATAGAGACACAAAGGTCACCGAGAAGGATTTTAGAGAACAATCAAAGAATAGAGTAAACAGAAGGGTTTACTGAGTTACTATATGGGTTACCGAGGTATGCTATAAGCAAGGCAATCTTATTCTGAGCACATAGAATCTACTATAATATTGCAGATGTAAAGTTGTAGATATTTGTAATGATTTTATTGTAATATTTTGAAGTTGTAAGAGAAACCTTTAACAAGGTAAAAGACT
Source organism: Cryptomeria japonica (assembly GCF_030272615.1). Taxonomy (NCBI): domain Eukaryota; kingdom Viridiplantae; phylum Streptophyta; class Pinopsida; order Cupressales; family Cupressaceae; genus Cryptomeria; species Cryptomeria japonica. The sequence goes on along the minus strand of NC_081407.1, from coordinate 569,512,757 downwards.
CTAATCAAGTATATAAATTGTAAAGCCTCTAACCAGGTGCAACATTTAGTTGAAGTGTTGTAAAATCCTTTAGCAAGGTAGATCTAACAGATCTTGATACTCCTAACAGGGTAAGCCATCAGAAATAGCTAAACATGTAGCTCTAACCGAGCAACCTTTATTATTGTAGTAGTGAAGTTGTGGGTGCCATCCCCACCGCAGTTTTTCTCTCTAACCAAGAGTTTCTGCATAACCAAAATATATGTTTTATGGAGTGAATCATGTATGATTGTTATCTATTTGTTTTAGCTTTATATCATGTTACTGTACTATTTGGTTTATATATAACAGTAAAGTTATTGTTGAAGAAAAGTTTTGGAGTACTGATTCATCCCTCCCCTCTTAGTTCATTAGCTTTCCATATTGGGCCTAATGAAGATAGTAATATCTACTTGAAGTCTGAAGGAGATCAAATCCTGATCTGTGAGGTATTTGTTGATGACATTATCTTTGGTGGAGATGACAAGATGAGTCATGAGTTTGCAGATGAGATGAAGAAGGAATTTGAAATGTCACTCATAGGGGAGATTAAATTCTTCATTGGACTGCAGATCCAACAGATGAAGGATGGAATCTTTATCACTCAGTCCAAGTATGTCAAAGAGGTGTTGAAGACCTTTGGCATGGAAGATAGCGAACCGGTTGGTACTCTGATGGTGACCGGTTGTAAACTATCTAAAGAAGATGACCTAGAATTGGTTGATAAGAAGGAATACCGATCAATGATTGGTAAGTTGCATTATGTAGTGCATAGCAGACCGGATATTGCACATGCAGTTGGCATTACTGCAAGATTCCAGAAAAGCTCAAGAGAATCTCATTTGGTTGTAGTCAAGCGGATTCTTAGGTATCTGAAGGGAACTGTTGACTATGGATTGTGGTATCCTTATAGCAAGGATTTCAACTTGAAAGTATACATAGATGCTGATTGGGCAGGTAATATAGATGATCGGAAAAGCACAACCGGTGGTGCATTCTTTCTTGGTGGTAGACTGGTCTCATGGATGAGTAAGAAGCAGAGTTGTATCTCTTAGTCTATAGTGGAAGCAGAGTATGTTGCAGCTTTCATGAACTACACTCAGACAATTTGGATGAAGCATGTATTAAATGGCTTCAAAGTTCCTATATCTGAACCAGTAAGTATATTTTGTGATAACACAAGTGCTATCAATATCTCAAAGAATCTGGTTTTACACTCTAGAACCAAGCATTTTGAACTTAAGTATCATTTCCTGAGGGAAAAGTTTCAGAACAAAGAGATTGCACTGGAACATGTTTCTAGTCAGGAGCAATTAGCAGATATATTCACAAAGCCTCTCCCAAAGGATACATTTATGTACTTAAGAGGTGAATTAGAGGTGTTTCCCCTTCATGAGGTAAACTAAAGATGTATGCTCCACATCGGTCAGGTATTGCATAGTCAAATTTCTCTTCAGGATTGATGTGTTGAAGGATGCTACTCCTCAGAGGGAGCAGCATAATGGAATAGGGAAGCTTGTGCCTCCACGTTGGAATTGTTGTCAAAGGAGGAGAAGATGTGAAGGGGAGAAGATATCTGCAAAAAATGGGGAGAAGATGTGAAGCGGAGAAGATATCTTTTTTTATTGCCATCAATGCCAAAGGGGGAGATTGTTGGCATTATGTGAACCGGTATGTGGACATAATGATATTGTATGTTGTCATTGATGTCAATATTCTGAAGAAGTGAGAACCGGCATATGACAGAACCGGTAGAACACTGTGAACCGACATTTGTGCCAAAGTGAAGCAGTGTGCTTGTTCAAGGTTAACTGGCATATGGTTATGGGAATCGGCACATGGAAGTGTTGTATGACTACCGGTTGGTAGTCTCAACTTCAGGGTTTCTGGTTGAAGTGCTTCAAGCCTATGTGGCTCAACCGGTGACATTGTGTGATGAGTTAGCATTGTAATGAAGAACAGATCATGTTGCCATGTCATCCTTGTGCATGTGAAGGATCTTGTATGAAGGAGATTTTTCCTATCTACCTCGGGAATGTGCGAAGTCTATAAAACGGTGATAATGTGTGATGGGTTATCAGCTGCCATGAAATTGGTGAAAATGGATGATGGAGATTGTCTTGAGATTGGATCAAGACTATTGCAATTAATGGAGTGTTCTCAACGGTTAGGATTGAATCGTTTGAATTCCTTTACCTAACAGGTTTAGGGTTTAGGGTTTATGCTACCGACCTATCTGTTTTCCTATAAGGTCGATGTTGTGTCTCTTTCTGAGGTTGTTGGTAAAAGTTGTGTGTGTGTATCCAAAAGAAGGGATACGTGATTCTTGCCAGACCAAAAGGAGAGAAGTGATACATGTAGAGTGTAAGTGCAGAAGGTGAAGAGGAGCTTAAGTTGATCTGCATTAGCATTGAATGCTATTACTAGATCATTGTAATACCTGTTGATCTCTAACCACCTCAACAGTTGGAAAATCCCTTAACAGGGTAGCCTTAACCGGCTTGCTATAAATCCTTTAACAAGGTAATTCAAAGCTATTGAGTTCAAAATCCTTTAGCTATTGAGTTCTTGAAATCTTCTAACAAGGTAACCTTTAACAGGGTTTAACCCTTAACCAAGTATTGTAGCCATCCCTTAACCGGGTGATCTCTAATAGGATCGGTTCCTAGCAGAACCTATTGTAATGTCTCTAACCAGACAAGGCTCCTAGTAGAGCGGACTTCTAAAGAGTTCAAAAACAACTTGTGGGTATTCATCCCCACCGTGGTTTTTCCCAGCTGGGTTTCCACGTGAAAAATATGTGTGTCATGTGTGATGCTTTTATATGCATGTCAATAAAACATGTTGAACTAGCTGTTATTATGATCTGATGATAGATTACTTGTTTATGCATAAGGGAGAAATGGTAGGGTAGTCTTGAGTTGAGTGAAAAACTAAGTGAGTAACCAGTTAATGCTTGTCTCAGTCATTCTTAGCTTTACTGGTTGCACTCTGTTTCAAACCGGTGTCACTGTTTGCCAGTCATTTGAAGTGTCTGCTGTCAGACCAGTTTAGGACTATATTTTTGTCTGTACTGATTCACCCCCCCCCTCTCAGTACCGGGTTAGTACTATCAGTTCATCATTGAGTTATCACATTTGAGAAGGTGGTCCAGGTGGGCGCGGGGTGAGTCAATACGTGCCACGTAGCGGGAGTATAAGAAGAATCAGGGCAGGCCCAAGTACAGTGGCAAGACCTTGGGGGCATCTCGATGGATCTAAAGGCAAATCAGGATGTGCCACATGTTAGGCCCGTGAGAAGTGAAAGTGATAGAGAGAGCCTCTTAGGTGAGATAAGGGTTGGGTAAGTCAAGAAAGATCAACGGTGATCCGAGGGAGATCAACGGCTGTCACCAAGTTGCAATGAAAAGTTGCTCAATGGCTAAAACCCATGACTTGGCGACCAAGCGGTGGGGCCCGATAGAGAAGGAGAGTAGTCTGGAGGAAATAAAGAACAAGAAAGCCGAGGAAGAAACAAAGAGTTTAATTCTAATGGTGAACCCAGGTGGTGTTGAGGTGGCAAGATATGGGCCCCAGAATGAATCAGAAGTTGCCATGTGGTGGAGACACATGATAGGGGTCTGCAGATAAGTGAAATAGATAAGGGGCCTGCTTTGAGGGTTAGAATCAGTTATTGACCGGGCAAGTACAATGTAGATCGATGGTTGTCGCTATACCGAGGCTTAAAAGTGCTCAATGGTTATTCATCACGACATGGCAACAAACCACCAGTGATGAATTCTAGACAACAGTTAAAGCCTGGCAGTTAATGCAAGCAGTTATGGTGGACAACTAAGTGGTAGCAGTTAAGTTTTTAATAGATCAGAGACCAAGTGTTGGGGCTTGTTTGGTGTAGGTTACTCAGGAAAGTTAAAGGGCATGCTAGTTTTCATGATCAGATGGCTGTCACTAAACCACAATGGAATTACATCTGAACTTTAAACCCCATGACATAGCGACTAAGGGAAAGGTGCTCAGAAAGAAGACTTTCCTAGTCCATTGGCGCCAAAATTTAAATATTCAAAAGAACTAAAGGCAGAGGTGTGCCAGTTCCATCCAATGTTGGCGAAAACTTGTAGAGAGATATTCAAGGGGATTTGCAAAGAAAGTAGGTGCGTGATTTCTTAGGCAACAAGAATGGGAAATCAAATATGTAATGAAAGGGATAGGGCGAAGGAGGAATCAAGGGACGCTCCAATATGTAGTAACCCTCGGGTAACTAGAAGTGGTTAGTTCCTGCAACTGCTTTTGGGAGATCACAATTCTGAAGAAGCAAAGACATCGGGCACTTGATTGGTGAATACTGAGTAATCAGTTAGCCTTTCTCCGGCTAGTTAACTGATTTGTTGTGCTTCTGCTTCAATGGTGAATATTGTAACCTCTTTTGGGGGGGGATTGCAGTTAGGATTTTAAAAGATTTGTTTTCTCAGGAAGTTCGAAGCTTGTTGCATCCATATCTCTATAAATGGATACCAGGACTACTAAGAAAAGGGACGCAAAATTTCATAGAAAAACTCTAGTAAAATTAATATATACCATTTCCTTAAGCAATTTTGATTCAGATATGTCAGACTTGTAATATTTTGATGGAGAAATAAAGATACAGTCATATGTTTTAAATTCATATTTGTATTATCTCTATGTCATTTTACTGGTGTTCATTTTCATTTAAGTAATCAAGGATTGTTTATCTGAATGACTTGTTAGGCATTTAAGGAAGTTGTTTTAAGTCTTTTATCAAGGAGGAAATATAAACGTACTTTGAGCAAAGTCCTTGATATCAGTATTTTGGTGTGGATCTGATGATGAAGTCTGGTATAGATTAGGACTTTGTATATGTCAGGCATATACAAAGTTGATAGATCATTAACTTGTGACTTGTGTACTAGTTTTTCTGTCAGGTTGCAGTTTGTTGTAGTTGACTCTATTGCCTAGATAAGGCACTGGTTTACTTGTTGGTTTTTTGTTACATCTTGTGGTCCTTTTCAAAATTCAAATCAACTTTTCATTTAGGTTTAGTTGTACTGGTCAGTAAGGAAAGTTTACAGGAATGTACACTGGTTTTCTATAAACCTTTTACTATTTTTGTAAGAAAATAGTCTAAAGAGGGGTTCACCTGCCCAAGCTTTTTATAAGCTTAAAGTGTAAGAGTTTTATTAATTTTAAACCTCATCTTGTTGTTTTCATTTCAAACTTTTTGTTGTCCTCTTCCATGTTGGCACAGAGGCAATAACATCTACTCCTAAAAAGAGAGGGAACAAAGGTTTTCAAAATGGAGAACAACACATCCAATGTAGATATATGTAAAAGTAGGAAATTGTAAGAACACACTATAGGTCCCGGAGACAACTGAGAGGGGAGGGGTGAATCAGTTGTCTAATAAATTCAAACCAAAATCTTAATAACCAAATTATTGCTTGATACCGGTAAGATAGTTAATTGTGTTGGTAAACAGTGTTAACAGGAAATGTTGTCCTGGTAAGAATTAATGCATGAAACATAAGCACAAAGCCAAACACAACACATGACATGAATATTTGTACGTGGAAACCCTGTAAGGGGAAAAACCACGGTGGAAAACCTTACCCACAATCAGATGATACTACTATAGATAGTAAGTGTACAAGAGGGGTCTGCACATGCAGAAAGGCCAACAGCCTAGAGCTCACTACTCACACACAAATGGGAGTCACATTGACTATAGATGGATGGTTAAATCCAATGAGAATGTACTTCACAAAATAGCATCTTCATATGCTGGATTCAGTACCAGTGTAATGCTGATATGCTTCTATAAAAAAACCTAGCTTCACCTTCAAATGATGTCTTCGTGTATATCTCTACTTAATCTCACATATATCTTCTTATAATTCTTTTCCGCATTCCACACTTGATCTTACAAATAAGATCTTACATTTGTACCATACCCTAAGACCAATTTTAGTAGGTTGGCTCTACAAGATATTACAATAAAACATTTTACAAATAATACATTAACCGATGCAATAACCGATTGAGCATGTCGGATTAATGCATTTACAACAATAATAAATCATCTCCATAGCGTGCCATGTTGATTTGGAAAAGAAAAACCTGCCAGTGTAACCCTAGATAACCTGGACCTATTTGCTGGTGAAAGCAAATATGAAAATAAGAATATACCAATGATATTACTTCAAGTAAAAGTGTCCACATGATGTCTTCGACATTACCAAGTGTCTTCCATGTCATTGTAGGTAACGGTGAACATTATATCCTACCGGTTAACCATATACCGGTGATTGTTGAATAGTTTACTGATTGCTGGTGAATGTTGCTAGATCTCCAAAGTAGGTGTGTTAGCAGGTGTTGACATCAATGACAAAACCATACCAAAATACCAACAATCTCCCCCTTTGGCATTGATGGCAACACAAGATGGAAAAACCATCAACGTGCCAAAATAGAAATGCCAAATACAAAAACCAATTCTCCCCCTGGGAGTAATATGTGTTTACCCAAAGATTTATTTTCAATAACAATCTCTCATACCAATCTTTCTTCAAAAAGATAATGTATTTTTCCATATATCTCTCCCCAAAGTTTTTCCATATATCTCTCCCCCTTTGACATCAAATGCCAAAGTCACAAAAAGGTCAAGTTCATACAAAATACCAATCAATTCAATATACCAACTACTCCCCCTGAGAAGTAGCTTCCTCATCAAATACCGGAATAAAAGATTTGTTCATTTAATTTTGCCGATTGATGACAATCATCAACTGTCTAAGTCTCTACCGGTGGAGGTAGGACTCCGAGCTGATCTCTGAGATACTCAAAAGTTTCCTTAGGCAGAGGTTTTGTAAAAATATCTGCAAGTTGTTCTTTAGTATTCACATAAACCAGTTTTATTTCTTTTTCTTCAACTTTTTCCCTTAGAAAATTCAGTTTGATAGAAACATGTTTTGTTTTAGAATGTAATACTGGATTCTTAGATATATCAATTGTTGCAGTGTTATCACAATATATAGTAATAGGTTCCTTGCATTTTACCTTTATGTCTTTCAACATTTGCTTAATCCAAAGTACCTGTGTACAGTTTGTTGCTGTTGCAACATATTTTGATTCTGCTATTGATAAAGATGTACAACTCTGTTTCTTACTTAACCAAGAAACTAATCTCTTTCCAAGAAATAATGCTCCTCTAGTGGTGCTCTTTCTATCATCCACATCTCCTGCCCAATTTGCATCTGTGTATGCATATAGATCAAAATTTTCATCTTTAGGATACCATAATCCAAGATTTGTTGTGCCTTGTAAGTACCAAAAAATCCTTTTTACTGCTGATTCATGATTTTCCTTGGGATTACTCTGAAATCTAGAAACTATACATACTGCATTCATAATATCAGGTCTGGTTTGTGTCAAATACAGTAAACCTCCTATCATAGATTTGTATCTAGTTGGATTAACAGGTGTAGATTCATCCCTTTGAGATAATTTATCATTTGTAGTCATAGGTGTGCTTACCAGTTTAGAGTTCTCCATCCCAAATTTCTTGAGTAGTTCTTTCAAGTACTTAGATTGACTCAAAAATATGCCTTTATCAATCTGTAAAATCTGCAATCCTAAAAAGAATTTTATTTCTCCAATCATAGACATTTCAAAATCATGCTGCATTTTAAGAGAAAATTCTTTGCATAATCCATCTTCTCCTCCAAAGATTATATCATCAACAAATACTTCCATAATCAAAATGTCATCATTAGTTACTTTGTAATATAAATTGCTCTCTACATTTCCTTTAGTAAAACCAATTTTTAAGAGATACTTATCCAATCTTGCATACCAGGCTCTTGGAGCTTGTTTTAGTCCATACAGAGCTTTTCTTAATCTGCAAACCATATCATTGTTATCTGTCAAAGAAAATCCATCAGGTTGTTCAATATAAACTTCTTCTTCAAGATCTCCATTCAAAAATGCACATTTAATATCCATTTGATAAACTTTGTAATCCTTGTGAGCTGCAAAGGCTAAGAATAACCTAACTGCTTCAATTCTGGCTACCGGTGCAAAGGTTTCATTGTAATCAACTCCTTCTTTCTGAGAATACCCCTTACACACTAGTCTTGCTTTATTCCTGACAACCTTACCATCTTCATTGAGTTTGTTTCTAAATACCCATTTGGTTCCAATTACATTTTTATTTTTAGGCCGGGGAACTAATGTCCAAGTATTATTTTTCTCAATTTGTCCTAATTCTTCTTCCATAGCTTTAATCCAAAATTTATCTTCACATGCCTCATTGATAGATAATGGTTCAATTTGAGAAATAAGACATACCTCTTCATTTGCCAATCTTCCTCTTGTCATGACTCCTTTAAATTTGCTTCCAATTATCTGATCTTCAGAATGATTCAGTCTTACACACCGGGGTGTCTTACTCTGTTGTTGTTCTTCAATTACTGTGGTATCCTCTGATGATACCGGAGTAACTGGGTCATCATTCTGTACCGGTGGATTTGCTGTTGGTTCATTTGTCATAATTTCTGTTACCAGTTCAGAGTCTATATACCTTGAAGTTCCTCTGAATTGTTCATCAATCTTTACATTTGTACTCTCAACAATTTTCTGTAATCTTTTATTAAAACATCTATAAGCTTTACTCTTAGATGAATAACAAAAAAATATTCCTTCATCACTTCTAGGGTCAAACTTTCCAATATACTCATCTCTTCTAATATAACATTTACTTCCAAAAATTCTGAAATACTTAAGAGTAGGAGTATTACCAAACCATAGTTCATGAGGGGTCTTACCGGTTTCACCTTTGATGTGAACTTTGTTGAATGTATAGATAGCAGTGCTTACTGCCTCTCTCCAGTATACATGTGGTAGATTTGCTTCTGATAACATACTTCTTGCTGCATCCAAAATAGTTCTATTTTTCCTTTCAACAACTCCATTCTATTGTGGTGTCCGAGGTGCTGATAACTGTCTTTTGATTCCATTCACTTCACAAAATGTATTAAAATCTCTAGATGTGAATTCTCCTCCTTGATCAGATCTTAAACATTTAATTTTCTTACCGGTTTCATTTTCAACCATTGCTTTGCATAGTTTGAACTTCCCAAGTTCTTCTGATTTTTCTTTGAGAAAAGTAACCCAACACATTCTAGAATAATCATCAATAATTAGCATGAAATATCTATCACCTTGTAAGCTTTTAGTTCTAGCCGAACCACAAAAATCAGTGTGAATTAAATCAAGAGCATTATTGGATTTTTCTAGAATACTTTTGAAACTAGCTCTAACCTGTTTTCCAAATTGACATTCCTTGCAAATTGTATTCTGAGGTTTCACAATTTTAGGTAGATCTCTAACTGCCTTAGAAGTACTGATTTTTACCATGCAATCAAAATTTACATGAAATAGTCTTTTAGGCCATAGCCAACTTTCATCTATATGAGCAATTAAGCATGCCTTTTCACTGTTATTCAAATGAAAGATATTACCTCTAGTCTGATTACCGGTTGCAATTTCCAAACCAGTTCTATTCATGATTTTGCATTTTCCGTTTTTAAATTGTAACTGAAAACCTTTCTCAACTAATTGACCAACACTTAAAAGATTATGTTTTAACCCTTAAACATAGTAAACATTGTCAGTGTTATGTTTACCATCAAGAGATATTGAGCCCTTACCTTTGATTGAACAGGCTTTGTCATCTCCAAATCTTACTAAACCTCCATTGTATTCTTGAAAATTCAAGAATTTACCTTTGTCTCCAGTCATGTGATGTGAGCATCCGGAGTCAATAATCCATTCATCCTTTGATTCAACTTTAGCTGCTAGGGCTTGTTCTACCGGTGGAGCAATAGGTACTAGTTGATCTTCTGTTATAGAAACAAAGACCCATCTGTTGTCTGCTGGATCCTCATCAGAATCATCAGTCACACCTTCATCAGCAATGTAACAGGATTTATCTTTGTTTTTCTTAAATCTGTATCTCTGATATTCAGGATTAGGTTTGTATGTTCTTCTAGCTTCTTCTCTTAGTCTAGCATGTCTATCAGGGCATCTTGAAGCCATATGACCAATCTTATTGCAATTGAAACATTTAAAGGATGCTTTACCTTCATACTTACTTCCAATTGGACCTTTTGGCATTTTTCTTGCAAATAGTGCTTCAAGTTCTTCAAGCTCTTCATTCTCCTTTCTAGTTTCTTCAAGTTCTCTTGCATAAAAGGCTCTCCAGTCTGATTTGTCAAAAGATGGAGCAGATGATGTTGATGCTTTGAAGGCCAAATCAGTTTTTATAGCAACAGGACCAAATTCCTCTATTTCAAAAGCTGAAAGTTTTCCAATTAATGTATCCCTAGTTACTGATGTATTAGGCATTGTTCTCAAGTCATTAATAGCAGTAACCTTCATTTTATATGCCGGTGGCAAACCTCTTAAGATTTTTGAAACAATCTCATCTTCACTCAAGGTTCCTCCACAACATTTGATACCTAAAACAATTTCATTTACTCTTTCCATAAAGGCAGAAATTCTTTCATCTTCTTCCATTTTCAGATGTTCATACCTGACTCGAAAGCTTTCAAGTTTTGCAATTTTGACTATGGAATCACCTTCATTCAGTGTTTCCAAATGATCCCAAATAGTTTTTGCAGTAGATATATCTGATAATCCCATGATTTGTTGATCTGATAATGCGCTCAAAAGTGCTTCTCTTGCTTTGCAATCATTTTCTTCATCTTTACCTAGAGTAATAGGAGCAGGCTGACCAGCTACAGCAGTAGTATAACCATTCTTAGTAACTTCCCAGATGTCTTTACCAATGTAGTTCAGATGTGTCTCCATTCTGATTTTCCATATTCCATAGTTGGTTCCATCAAGTTTAGGACTATCCTTCCTGAAATAATTAGTAGACATTGGATCTCCTCAAGTTGTTAAACTTCTGCAAAAGAGGACCAATGCTCTGATACCAATTGTAGGTCCCAGGGACAACTGAGAGGGGGGGGGGGTGAATCAGTTGTCTAATAAATTCAAACCAAAATCTTCATAACCAACTTATTGCTTAATACCGGTAAGACAGTTAATTGTGCCGGTAAACAGTGTTAACAGGAAATGTTGTACCGGTAAGAATTAATGCATGAAACATAAGCACAAAGCCAAACACAACACATGACATGAATATTTGTATGTGGAAACCCTGTAAGGGGAAAAACCATGGTGGGAAACCTTACCCACAATCAGATGATAGTACTGCAAATAGTAAGTGTACAAGAGGGGTCTGCACATGCAGAAAGGCTAATAGCCTAGAGCTCACTGCTCAAACACAAATGGGAGTCACACTGACTACAGATGGATGGTTAAATCCAATGAGAATGTACTGCACAAAATAGCATCTTCATATGCTGGATTCAGTACTGGTGTAATGCTGATATGCTTCTATAAAAAAACCTAGCTTCACCTTCAAATGATGTCTTCGTGTATATCTCTGCTTAATCTCACATATATCTTCTTATAATTCTTTTCCGCATTCCACACTTGATCTTACAAATAAGATCTTACATTTATACCATACCCTAAGACCAATTTTAGTAGGTCAGCTCTACAAGATATTACAATAAAACATTTTACAAATAATACAATAACCAATGCAATAACCGATTGAGCATGTCGGCTTAATGCATTTACAACAATAATAAATCATCTCCATAGCATGCCATGCTGATCTGAAAAAGAAAAACCTGCCGATGTAACCCTAGATAACCTGGACCTATTTGCCGGTGAAAGAAAATATGCAAATAAGAATATACCAATGATATTAATCCAAGGAAAAGTGTCCACATGATGTCCTCGACATAACCAGGTGTCTTTCATGTCATTGCAGGTACCGGTGAACATTATATCCTATCGGTTAACCATATACCGGTGATTGTTGAACAATTTACTGATTGCCGGTGAATGTTGCTGGATCTCCAAAGTAGGTGTGTTAGCAGGTGTTGACATCAATGACAAAACCATACCAAAATACCAACACACACAACCAAAAGAAGACACCAAGTCATATGTTGCTTCTAAAATTCTCTCCTTGTGCATATTCTTGTTGAACAAACATCTCCACACTTTGAAGAAAGAATCATTGACTCTTCAGAAATGAGATCCTTGATTATTGATGGTTAGCCAATCATAATAATCCCAAACAAGTAACAACCTTCTATCTCCTTTGGTAGACAGTCTTGAATATTGCCTCATAGAGGCAGCTACATACACAAGATATGAAGTCATATAAAAATTTAATGATGTTTTGACTTCCTTTAGCTGAATACAGAGAGCATCACTAATTTTCTCTCCCCAATCAATCTTGGTTGTCCCTTTTATGATGACCTTCATGTAGTAACACATCCACTCCTGGAAGTAGTGGGAATCTCTCAAACCTCTAACTCGTGCATGAATTGTAACCATGTCATTGTACTCTTCACTAAAATCACTTCTATGAAAGTACTTAGGCCATCTGGTGATAGTTGAGTCACGTGGAGTAGATAAAAACACAGTGTTGATTGTTTTCTTACACTTATCTATGTGCTTCTCATAATATTCTTGTGCACTATCCATGGTTATATCAACAACTTCAACTTCCTTTAGACCCTTGAAATGACTATTGAAAAGTACACTATCAAGTGTAATTACCACATTCTTTTCAACATCCTTCACTTGACGAGTGTTCGGGTTGAAGTGTTCTGCCACAACCAATACAAATTATGGATCATGAGCTACAACAAGAAAATATGCATACTTGTGCAATTTTGACCTCATCAAATTTGTCATGTGGGATGGATTCTTCATGCTTCTATTTTCAAACTCCTTCATATCCACATGCCCAATTTTAATATCTCTAATCTTTGCCACACAAGATTTCAGGAAACATATTCAAGTACTTATCGTACTTGTACTTCAACTTTTTGTATACAGGTTTGCTCAGTGATGGATTTGTATGAATGGGAGAGGCCTTCGATTTTCTTGCGGATGACTTGGATATTTGCAAAGATGTTGCAGAAAACATGTTTGTTAGGCCCATGATCAGTATTCATCACCAAAAGAACAAATTGGAGATCTAGAATCGAACAGGATGAAAAACTTAGTTAAAACTGTCTCGTGAAGGGAAAAATATAAAAACTGGTAGGTCAGGGTTTAAAACTTGACATGCTAGTATAAAGGAAAAATAAATCATTGACAAGTTGGGGTTTAAAACCCGACGTGTTAGTGATGGTTGAACTGACTAGCATGTCGGGGTTTCAAACTTGACATGCTAGTTGGAATAATTGGCAAAGGCTTGACATGTCAAGTTTTGAAACCCGATGTGTCAGTTAAACAAAATTGACTGGCAGGTCAGGTTTCAAACCCTGACCTGTCAGTTGCAAGTGTAAAGATAAAAGTTGGCATGTCAGGTTTTGAAACCCGACATGCGACTTGAGGATATTAAATCCTCACATGTCGGGTTTCAAACCCCAACAGGTGAGTTGAGGGTTTCACACATCAACTAACTTACATGTAGGGCTCCAAAACCTGACATGTAAGTCCAAGGAAGAACTTTCCTCATGTCGGGTTTTGAAGCCCAACATGAGAGTTGGAAAGGAAAGGAAATAAAAAAATTTAATTTTAGGTTTCAAACCCCGACAAAGAGGGTTTAGTAGGAAAGGGAGGTGTGTCGGGGTTTGAAACCCCGACATACCTCCAGCTAACAAGGAATGCAAACAAAAAGAAACAACGAAAACCATGAAACCCTAGAAAACCTAAGTGAGAAGCCGGACATAAGACACATAAAATAAGAAATGAAAAACCTACCTGCTAGATGTGAAGACACTGGAGAAGAAATGGATAGATCTAGGAGCGAATCACCAAGTGCACGCAAAGGGGAGGAAAAGCATAGCCAAATCACCTCAACAGGAGAAAACAACAACTAAAATGCCAAAAAGACTAATTTAAAGGAATTTATAACTAATCAAAAAGATAACACGAGTTGAAATAAATGCAACTCATGTTGACAGGTCATTTAAAGTCTGACCTATCAGCACAAGACACTAGCTGGTCAGACTTTAAAGTCTGACCTGTCACCAGAACCAAACTGCAGGTCGGACTTTAAAGTCCAGCCTATCAGTCAGACAAACTGGCACATCAGACTTCAAAGTCTGATGTGTTTGACTAAGGTAAACTGACACATCGGGGTTTAAAACCTGACCTGTCAGTAAAAACAAAGAAAACTAAAAACTCAAAGACAACTAAGTGGAAAAACACAAAATAGAAAATGATTAATCGACAAGGTCGATTAGCCTCTCCTGGAGCCCGTGAGGTATAAAATGGACAAGTTTCATAGGGTTTCCTCATGATTTAGGCTGCATCAAAATTGAGGACAATAGACTCAAACTAGACTTGACATTATGAATGTTGTATGTCTTCTTGCAAGATTCTAGGTTGATCCTAAGGAGAGTCATGTTAGTGTTGTGAAGAGGATATAGAACAATTGATTATGGTCTGTGGTATCCAAAGACTGATGATTTCTACTTGAGTGCTTATACTGATGCTGATTGGGTAGGTGATGTTGATGACTGGAAGAGCACTATTGGTGAAGCATTCTTTTTGGAAAATAAGCTGATCTCTTGAGTAAGCAAGAAGCAAGATTCTATTTCTTTATCTACAATAAATTGCCGCTACTAGCAATTGTACTCAAGTACTTTGGATGAAGTAGATGTTGAAGGATATTAAAGTTGTTTATAATGAGCCTATTGTTATATATTGTGACAATTCTAGTGCTATCAATATTTCTAAGAACCTGGTGTTGCATTCTAAGACAAAACATATATCAATCAAGTTTCATTTTTTGATAGAGAAGGTGAATGAGAAAGAAGTTAGATTAGACTATGTATCTACAAAGGAACAAATTGTAAATATTTTCACTAAGCCTTTGCCTACAGAAACATTTGCATATCTGATAGAGAAGTTAGGGCTAATTGACCCTCCTAGTGTAAACTATATGCATTGAGTTGCATCGATCCGGTGGACTTCATAGTCTTATTTTGTTATCCAGATTGATGAGTAGGTGTTGCTGCTCCAGGGGAGTAGTCAAAGTGTGGTTTAGTTGTTCAGATTTATGAGTTTGTTCTAAAAGGGAGAGATTATATGTGAGTGAGAGAGGATTATGACCTGTATATGTCTTTGGCATATCTATCAAAGGGAGAGAGAGATGCATGTGAAAAATAGTCTTATCTATCTACGGTGGAGAGCTATGTGTATATGATCTCAAGGGGAGATTGTTGGAGTTGTTTTCTTTCTTTGCATTAATTTTTTTTCACATTCATATGTTTCCATCAATGCCAAAGGGGGAGATTGTTGGATATTAGAGTTATTGGAATGTGTTGTCATTGATGTCAACATATTCCTGTGTTACTGAGAATTGGTATGCTATTTTGTTGCAGATGTGCTGATGTGGATTAATAGATTTTGAGATACTTTCTCTAGTTGATTCAGTATGAGTTTCAATGTTTCAGAAGATGTTTCGATCAATTTATGTGATCCGATGTGATGACTGGTTTTTCTATTGGTTTTGTATTGCAGAGTTGTGATTTCTGGATTTCAGAATTGATTCCTTATGTTGTGCGAATTTTGGAGAGTGTTTGGGATGTTCATGTGTGTCCTCAGTTAAAATGGTTCATGATTTGGAACTCTACAAGTGTATCTTTCAATTTTTTGTTGGTGTTCTTGAGCTCCGGTGATGAAATGATCATGATTCTTGTTATCTGAGTTGTTGCAGTTATTGCAGTGGAATTCACATTGTATGTTGATGTTCTCTGATCGTGGTATCCATTTTGGTGGCCCGAATTGATTGTGGTGCGCATTATTAAATATTTTATTGGTTCAGTGGTATTCTTCATGTTAAACTACTTTTGGATGACCTGATGGTTATTGTGTGTTGCAGATGATCTTGGCGAGATATTCGGTGGTGTTTCATGTTTGAGGATTTGACTTGGGTCCATTCTATGTCCTTGATGACATTATATTTGTCTACATATGGATTTATGTATCACGTGGTGTAATTTTGTAATTAGGTCTTATGTGTTGAGCCGACCTTAAGGGCAAGGTTGATGATTTGTATAAATAAGTGTTGTAATCATGTAAGTTGTGTATCTATGGTTGTATCTATGATTTGTGAGAGTATTGTATGTGTGAGAAAGCGGATTTATCTTTCAGTAGTGGAGAAGAGAAGAGAAGTGTTGTTGTGCAGATAGTGTGCTTAACCAAAATTGTGATCAGGCATTTGGAGATGTTAGTCTTTTAGTTCATGTAATCTGGATTGTTGTTTAATCTTTGTAAGGCAGTGAGCCTTCCTAGGGTTGTTGCCCTTTATTTTTTTTGAGCAGTGAGCTCTAGACAGTGTGCCTAAATGCATGTGCATTCCCCATTGTAATATTTACACATACTACTGTAGAGTATCATGATATTGTGGGTAGGTTCACACCGTAGTTTTTCCCTTAACCAGGTTTTTCACCTCAAAAATCCTTGTGTTATGTGTTTTTTTGATGTGGTGTTTATCTTTTCTATTGTTGTTCTTGATCAAATCTAAAGTTGAGAATAATTTGTTTGAGTTTGGTGAAAACTGATTCACCCCCCTCCCCCTCTCAATTTTCCTGCATTATTGCTGCCAATACCTTCATCTTATCTAAGATCCTTTCCAAGCATAGAAAAAAATGCATCTTCCATGGCCTTATCAAATACTTTAGTTTCAAATTTCACATAGGGAGGTTATTATTGTACCTAAATTGTTTGAGCACTCGTGTCCTCATGTGGTATTTTTGCAATAGGTAAATTTTCTTGAGAGAGATCTTCCTCAACCCTCGGTCCTTCTTTAGTAACTTGTTTTTTAAATTTTTGGCTCATTTATTTTCTCAACTTACCCTTTTATATTTGTTTCTATTTGATTGATTTCTTGGGGCATCTATTGTTCTACTACATTCTCTCGAGGAACGTCTACTAAAGAAGATGGTTGAGGATCTTCTTCCTATATAGTAGGATTTTGTTGCATAATTGGAGTCACCATGGAGGTCTGATGAACTTGAAAATTTTATTCGTGTACTGGTATTGAGAACTCAACTCTTATTTTCTTCTTTCTTTGCAACTGAGTTCCAAGTTCTTCATCATCTTCCTCCTTAGACCAATCTTTAATAATGATTATAGGAGAGGGTCCCTTAGGGCCTTTCCTTAATCTTCTATACACAACTGTATCTTTTTTAGGAACTTATTTAACCTTATATTTAGCTTTAGTTAGCCTATTCCTTTGGTAAATGGAAGATGAAGCCGATGCAACAAGGGTAGAGGGAAACTATTTTCTCTTCCTAGATTGAGTAGTTCTAGAATAAGGTGCTTCTTGAGTTCCTTTGTTCTCCTTCATTTTATTATGCATGTTTGATGAAAATTGCTCCACATAAGGCCTTGCATGTATAGTAGGATTCTATGGAGGAGAAGATGGCTTTCTTGATGAAGAGGAACCCTTCTTATTCTTCAAAGTGTTGGTTTACTTCTACTATGACTTGGTCTCAACTTTTGGGATGGGAAACATATCAAAATGACATCTTATCCATTCATTGGTCCAATATATTACATGTCTTTCCCTTTCCTTCATATCCTCTAGCTCAAGGAAATTTGGATTCACATTGTGAATCAAAATATCAAAAACTCTCTTTTCATTATATAATGGGTGCAATTTTTTCTCAATGTCCCTTTTCCTCACTTTATCCAACATCCATAATTTATTTGCTTGTACAAAGAAATCTAGATCAAATGCACAATAATCTATAATTCTAACCTCATAATCATTATCAAAATTGTTCCAATGGTCTTTGATATCTAGCACGTGTCTAAAATGTGAGCCAATTACCTTACTAAATGTGTCCAAAAAATCAAACTTGTTGTTTTCTATTTGCAATTTTTCAAGGAGAATTCAAGTAACTCTACGTCCACACTTTGAGTATAACTTTGTGGGAGGGAGGTATTTGTTAAATTTATATTTCATTGGTACCACCTTTTGCTAAGACATCACCAGCTTTATATTCAAAATAAATTAAATTAGGAGCTTTATTGGATTAAGAAACTTGATGAAATCATCTTATTGATAGAAATAAATTAAATAACAAAGCAATTGAATACTACAGATAATCTATCTTTATACCTTAACTTATTTTCAAACTTTTCATATTTCAGGGGTTGTGGATAGCAACACCCTTGATCCCCAAATTGAAGTGCATTTGAAGCCTTTAAGGGTTGGAGATATTACTATCCTTGATCCTTTCTTAGTTTTGGGTGCGAAAATAGATTAGGGGTAGGGGGTATTTCTATCCCTGATCTTTGATATATTGTGCATTATCGGGGTTCAGGGGTATTAATACACTAGATCCTTGCCACTTTCAGTGAATTGCACATATTTTTTTTTGGAGGAATATCCTTGATCCTTAGTTGGATCGATAGCCACTCACTAAGTCTATAAAAAATTTGTGGTTTGTCGAGGGTAGTGATATTCATGATCCCTAATTAGGGCATCATCTTCACACAGCCAAAAACTATAAGGAATCAATTGATCATTAACTAGTTACATAGAGGTCGTCAAATTTTACTTAGGGTGAAAAATGTAGGTTTGACACCTACTAAAGGACAAAATAAGACTGAACCAAGGAAATAATTCCACATAAACAAAGGCACACATTGGTTAGGTTGGGTTGTAGAGCAAAACAAGAAAAAGGTCCAAAACACAATCCCAAACTGGCTAGTGGAAGGTGGGTGTTCAACTAAGAACACAAAAAAGCCAAGGCCTAGAGGCTAAAAATTGAAACCCTAACACACAATAGAGAGGAAAGAAAGCAGAAACAAAAAAAAAAAAAAGGAAAGAGCACAAAAAACCCTACCTAGACAAGAGAAAAAATGAGCCACATCACCAAATACTTGTACACTGATGTCCCAAAAATGCACAAGCTCCTTACCAAATTGCCTTGAAAATTTTCTCTAGATGCTTTCCCAAATTAAGTCAAATGAATGGAAATCAAGTGTTTATAGGCCCAAAGTGACACATTTAATCCAAAGCACGATAGGTGAACCCATTGGAGGTTGAGGGTGGCAAAGGTCATTAGGAAGGTGGCCTTTTCCACCTCTGATCAATGATCTCCCCCTAGGGTGAGTTGGGGGTTGGGGGCATGGCTACCTCCAATCCTTAAAAAGAAAGGGTAAGGAAAACAAAAATGTGGGGGTTAGGGGTGTGGTCCCAACTCCCAAAATAGGAAAGAGGGCCTCTAATTCCCAATACTCTCAAACCCGAAAAAAGGGGTAGAAAGGGACAATGAAAAAGGAAAAAAAGAAAGAAGGGGAAGGAAGGAAAGAGAGGGAAAAAAATGATACAAAAGGAGAAAAGGAAAAGAAACAACTACCAAGAAAAAGGGGGTCCCCATTTTCTCAAGTGAGAAAACGGGGTGTGAGTTGTAGAGGCACTATAGGTCATTCCCTATTGGCTGAATTTTCCACCTCCATCCCCCGCTTATTTATTTTATAAATTCACTACCTACCTTGTATCTACATATACACTTGAATACTTTGCATACTTTAGTATACATGTACATTGATAATTCATTACCTTGTAGTTTCTCTTTGAGATTGTGAAGCAATATTTTTAACATTTGCAAATTTCTCTGAATCATGATTCTATAATTGTGTTATTTCATTTATAGTTTTATAGCTTATTTATTTAATAGAATGATCTAGTTATTCACCTATTTCAAATTTTTATCATGATATCAAAAATTTGTTTTTGAGAGTTTTGATTATTTAGATTCTTGATTAAAAGATTGGAGTTTATTGTATGATATAAATTCTCATATTTTCTTCTCTAATGTTTTAATATGATCTAGATAGTTAAAAATGAATTATAGAGATTTATTAATCCCATATTTACATGTGTGATATTTAGTGAGATCTAGTGATTGCAACTATTCTAGCTGTAGTGACAACATTTTTACCATTTCATCATATCTAGGAGGCTTGAGAAAGTCATATTTGGCTTTTTTTCACCTAGTTGGGTCACCATCTAACATAGTAGAAAACAAGGGATTGAAGCTCATATTTGGTGAACATATTCTTATAAGAGAATTTTTTTTCCCAAGGGATCTTTTCATTGCATTCAAAAGGCCCAAAATATAAATATCGGCTACCAATTTGTTGAATTTGGAGTTACTAGCCTCTATGGAAAAAAAATTGCTAGGAGGTTCATGCTTATAGGTCAAATTCCACATGTTTTTAAAAATTGCATCTTTTTCCTCAGGTGTAAATCTTGGAAAATGAATGGTCAACGAAAAGATAAATGTGAGAAATTTCCATCCACAAAAAAATTTATTAGAATTTTTTATATTTTTTCCTAGATATTGTAGGTTGAAGCTATTTGTTGCTTTTCCTTCAATAGGCCATAACTTTTTCCTCTGAGCTTTGCTTTTCAAAATTGAATAGCTGTTGGAAAGCTATTGAAGGGTACTACATAGCCACAATGGTATTTTTCTATATATATATATATTTTTATCAAATTCATTTTGTATCAAAAGTTACAATTTTAGACATTATGGGCCTCAAGAGTGTTATAACTTGGTAGAAGTCTTGTAATCACACTAATCATTAAGAACCAATATTGTAATCTCCTAGGGGCTGATTTCTCATACTAGTAGAAATGGGGGCATATTTTGGTGTCTTTTATTCAATTTTTCACATACTTGCATTCTAGTTGATTTCTTGGACATATGGGCAATTGAATAAATTTGTATCAAGATTCTTGATCTCTAATTTAATCATTTGAGGATTATATCATGTTGGCATTTGCGATTTGTAAGTTTGTGAGTTGAACCGGTAAACCGGTGTATAAGGTTAAACCCTTCTATGTTATGTAACCGGTAAACCCTACCAGTTGTTTTTGCTAAACCCTAACTGATTAAGGTTGTTGAATTGGTTATGTTGGTTTATGATCTGATGTTGAGCAGTAATGATGGTGACATATAAGGTCATTGTATGAAGACAAGTTTAAATTGTTTTGGCACGTTTGTTTGTCTAGGGAATGAGAAAAGTGTATTGCATCTAATGAAAAGCGTGTGGTGAGTTACTAAGCTCGATGAAGCGGTAATCAAGGAGCGATTGAGGTTTTCTTGATTGATGTGTAGAGATTGCTATGTAATCCAATGGTTATACTTGTACCAACTTGTTTGTAATCTCGATGAGAGGATTAAGTTTTTGTTGTGTTACCGACCTAATTGATTTGCATTGAAGGTCAATGAAGTTGTTTTGTTTTGGTGTTGACAAGAGTTGGCTGAAATCAGTTGAGTGTGTGGTTGCTGAACTGGAGAATGAGTCTACAGTTTGAGTAAAGGCAGATAGAAGCTTAAATGGATCTGATCAAGCAAATATAGTGCTATTCAGATAGATCAAGAAACTCCTATTGTTTTCTGACAATTATAATAGAATTGAAATCCCCTAACTGGGTAAGCTCTAACAAGCTTGGTTACTTATTAAATCTTCTAAGAAGGTGGTCCATTAGTTTGGATTCTCAAATCCTCTACTGAGGTTACTCCTTAGAGGGTATTTGCTTCTAACAAGGCATTTGTAGTCAATCCCTTAACTGGGTGATTCCTAACAAGATCAGTTCTTAACAAGACATTTGTAAAAGCTTTAATAGGCTTGGCTCATAACAAGGTGAACTTTAGAAGAGTTCAGATATTTTCTTGTGAGTCCCATCTCACCGTGGTTTTTACCTATTTGGGTTTTCCAAGTATAAATACTTGTGTCATGTGGTGAATGTTTTTGTGGTTATGATCTTATTGTTGATTTGATTAACTACTTAACTATTTCTAATAAGGCATGATAACCAGAACCATTGAGAAATGAAGCATTTGGATGTTTACAAGTTAAATGTTGTTTACTGTTAAGTTGTTGTAACAGTCAACCGATATTCTTATGAGTATTGATCTTGATAGTGGTATTTGATTAATAAGTTTACTTTGTGTGATTGAGTTTTATTTTGGGGAGTTTGTATCAGTTTTTCTATTTACTGATTCAGCCCCCCCTCCCAGTAATCTACCAAATACTTATTCTTTCATCATACCATCATATCATAGGTTTTTTGTTAACACTTTTGTGATAATCCTAGATAAGGATAATTATGAGTCTTGGAAAAAAATTATAACCCATCTTAGATGGCTTAATATTTTGCCTCACCTTTATGGGATTATAATTAAACTAGACACAACTAAAAATTAATTAGTATGGATTATGTACTACATGATTGAATTTTTCTTGTGTTGATGAATACATTATGTGGGCTATAACGTACATTGATTATCCCTAAACACTTTGGACTAATATCTAGGAGATATTTGGAGAACCTCATCACTCTCCATTCCTATCTAATCTTTCTCTAAAAGTTCCCATTCTCTTGATTATGAAAATAGTATACCCTTTGATGATGATACTATTGTACCTTTTTACAACATACTTCATTTCTCTTCTAGTAAAATGAGGAACCCATTGTTTCACTAGGTTTTAGATTGTCGTAGATAGTGTTAAATAACTTCAAGTCCCCTACGTCTCAAAATTAGTTAATAAATGGTCAAAACTTTATCATAAAAGAAAATAAATTTGAATATCAAGCATATGTCCCCTTAACAATTCTATAAAATTCATCAAAATGAGTAATTAAATGTTTGTGATATTTTGACCTCCAACTAATCCAAGACACTTTAGTCATGTTTTCCTATAATCTCTTTTTTAATTGGGTTTTATTTCTAATCATGTAGCCCACTAAATTCTTGCAAAATAATTTCAAGCATAATTACCAAAAGTTTTTCACATATGGAAAGAGCATCAAATTTTAGCCTCAATTGATTTATAAAGCTTTTTAAAATTTCAAAAATTAAGCAGGTTATTTCAATTCAGAGTTTTAACCTAACAAGAACTTATTAGAGGTTTTAGATTTTTTGGGAACCCCCAGAATCCACAATAGTTCCCATTCCCCTTTATTTGTGTTTACAATTCTAGAGTATATCAACAATTTGGTAGTTCTTGTTGTATGCGGGAAAAGCGGGTCGATAGAACTCAATATGTGAAAAATGTTCCAAAATACTTGTCCCCACACACACACAGGACTTCTTGGTGCAAGCTATGGAGTAATGAAGTATTACTCAGCTTCCCAAGGTTGGTCCCATGGTTCTCTATCTTAAAATGTCTCTCAAACCAATGTTTTTGCTCTCAGATCACTGAGCAAAATGGTTTAGGGATGGCAAATGCAAGAATGAGGGATGCTTTGATAGATTTTAGTATGAGATGCATTCTAAGTTATGCATGATTTTAAAATGCAATAAACTAGATGATAAGATGACAAGGTTAGTATGAGTACTATCCTAACATGATATATTTAGTCTATGATTGAGCTAAATGATAAAGAAATTATTCTAAACATGCATATTTAGACTAGTTCCTGATTTAAAAGAGGCTAAAATGATGAGCATAAAATGAGATATGAAAGCTTGAATGTATTTGAGCATAAGTGTGATACTACAAATTTGAAGGATGATTTAAAATGGAGGAATGAGAGCTCTATTTATAGCAAAAACAGGGCAATGGATGGTCAGGATTAAAAGAGTTGATCAAGGGTTGAGTTTGAAAGTTGGGGATCCATGTTTGCAATTTGTATCAATGAAATGGTGACAAGTGTCAACATAGGGTTGGGTTGAGAGAAGGGGTTGGAGGCATTAAATTCCTGAGAAGACCTTATGGTTATCTAGAAGGTAAGGGTCAAGCTTAAGTTAGGATTACCCACTGGATTAAGAGTTAATCCAAGGATAAACCTTTGTGCAAATGATTAAGAGATAATCATGGTCAAAGCATTAAAGGATTGATGAGACCCTTGGGTTGGATGAAGGTTAAGTTAGGCAAAAAGTCTCTAACCATGTAAGAGGGTTGAATTAACCATTAATGGTTATGAAGACTTTGGGGAATTAAGTGGTTGAAGGCTTGAAGCCTTTAATGGTTATCAAAGACTTTGAGGAATTAAGTGGTTGAAGGTTGGAAGCCTTTAATGGTTATCAAAGACTTTGAGGGTTTGAGAAGTGACCTCCCCTTGCTTAGGGATGTGACAAAGTTTAGAAGATGGGTTAGGCTAATTAGAAGCGATTAGAAGAGTCTAGAAGGTATTAGAAAGGGGTTTAGGAAGGCAAGTGGGAGATGTAGGATTTTGCAAGTGGATGGAGGGATAATAGGATTTAATTGATTTAAATGATTTAATTCAATTTGGTTGCAATTTGGGGAAATTAAATAAATTAGATTTATTCAATTTAGGATAACTATTTAATTAAATTTGAATTTAATTAAAAGTGGATAGAAGGGATTTAATTGAATAAAATGATTTATTCATTAAATGGGTATAGTGAATTTAATTTAAATAAATTGAGTAATTTACTTAATTAAATAGAGGAATGCGGGTATTTTAATTAAATTGGATTTAATTAAATAGAGAAATGAACATAAAATATTCATTTAGGAATATGGTCATTTTTATACGTCTACATTTTGCCCCTCTTTGAAGTGACGTGTGTGCACATGTTATTTCAAAGAAAATGATGCCTTATCATGATTTATGATCATATGCAATTTTTGTGTCGCTCTTTTGATTTGCAAGTTGTGCCCCACATTTGATTTGATGCGTGATGCCCCCTCGGGAGATGAATCAATTTTGTTTTTTGAAATTTTTTGATTTGATATGATGAGTTGCTTGGATGTGTAGGATTTCGTCGATGTAAGTTGTGTGTAAATTGATTCATCTCCCGATAATGTACAACGTGTAAGGTATAGGGGAGACCGCGACCATATTACAGGTCCGTTTGGCTAACCCTGATTTCATTTTCCTCCTATAAAAAGGGGAAAAGAGATTTGATTTGATTCATTTGTGTCTTGTTGACTTTGGAGAAAGAGAATTTGGTCTGCAGAGAAATGTCGATTCCGTATTCTAGACACCGTTTCGAGCGCATTCGGAGGTATCGAAGACCTGCCGCGTATGGACCACCAGTAAGTCAACATTTTTGACCCTCTTTTGATTTTGGATTTGGTTATTTTTAGTCATTTTTTGATTTTTAAAACTCGGGTCTAGCATTTTAGCGCGTCTAAGGCATAGATTAGCACATACAAACTTTTAAGTAGCGCATCAAGTTTATTTTAGGGGGTGCGTCCGGAATAAAATAGGGTAGCGCATAGGAAATATAGGTTAGCGCATAGACGTAGAATAGTGCATGGCGATAGTTGGGTAGCGCGTAGGGTCAACAGGTTAGCGCGTAGGGTATACCTAGCGCATAGGGGTCATAGGGGTTCACATGGGTAAGGGGGTTTAGCGCGTAGGGCTAACCTAGCACATAGGGTCAAACGAGTAGCACCTGGGAGGTATAGATTAGCGCGTAGTGTCAGTCTAGCGCATAGGATAGGTTAGGTGGCACATGGGAGGAAAGAGTTAGCACGTAGAATCAGTCTAGCGCATAGGGTGAATAGATTAGCACATAGGAAAAACAGCCTAGCGCGTGGGGGAAGTTTAGCGCAGCGGGAGTCTGTTTTAGCGCATCTGGAAAATTTATGCAAGATGAGCCGATTTGTAAATTTTTTTTGTTTGTCTGTCATGATTTTATGGATTTGTCCAATATGAGTGTCGATATAACTTGTGTTGATTTGCATTTTTTTGCAAGTTATGTATAGATATCAATGTGGTGTTTTGATCAAAATATGATTTGTTTGCTTACCGTGTTTCAAGTTCAATGTGTGAAGCTTGATTTGTGTTATAAGCTGATATGGGTTGGAAACTTGAGTTGTGTTACAAGCTGATATGGGTGGGAAACTTGAGTTGTTTTACAAGTTTATGTGATTGTGGAGACTTGAGTTGTGTTACAAGTTTTGATATGGTTTTTGATAACTTGAGTTGTTTTACAAGTTGATATGAAATGATAGGATTTTGAACTTGATGTAGATGAGCAAATTGTTTCATGTTGTTGATGTGAGTTTGATTTTGATAGCTTTGTTTTGATGTGGAAATTGATATTGGATTTGTTTTGCTTGTTGACAGGAGCGATTGGGTGTAGTGCAGTCGCAAGAGAGATTTCCGAGGCTGTGGATATTGATACTGCGGTTGTCTCAGGCCGATCTTGACATTATTGAGAGATGTGGGTTGACCTCTCTTTTGGATATGCCTCGGTTCACTGTGAACCGAGGGCTATTGACAGCATTGGCGGAGAGGTGGCATAGCGACACAAACACCTTCCATTTTGCTACTAGAGAGATGACAGTCACCCCAGAGGACTGTTACAGGATTATGCGGATTCTTGTAGTAGGTGCACTACTACCATATGAGCAGTCGGAGGAGGGTGGGATAGAGGCACTGCGCCGCATCTTCCACGACGAGACAGTTTGTGGCTATGAGATCCCGTGGCAGGAGTTTTTGGACTTGGATTACGCACCACTGCCATCTGTACTAGCAGGGTTCATTAGTGGATTCCTTTATCCTAATCGTAGGTCAAAGGGATTCTCGGTGGGATGGGGGCTGGTTTTGGAGGAGATGATCACACAGGGCCGGTGATTTTCATGGGGAGCAGCTATGCTGGCCCATCTTTACAGGGGTCTACATGAGGTGGTATACCTCGGTTACGACAGTTTGTCAGCTGGCGTGACACTATTACAGGTATGGTGTTGGGAGCACATTCCAGCAGCGAGGCCACTAGCAGACAGGGACAAGCCCGTGGGATGTGCATATGCGTACGGATACAGGGGTCTAGTTATCCAGCGTAAGCTGGGCAAACTAGAGCATTGGAGGAGAGTGCTGGATGATATAGATACGGTCACCTGGCGACTGTACACAGGATGCAAGGTGTGGGCAGAGGATGGGCTAGAGATGCCCTTTGTTTTTATGACTAGATACCTGATCGGGAGGACCCCGTTCATGATAGAGAGATTTGTGGTGACCCGAGTTTTGAGGCAGTTTGGGCGCCAACAGGGTATTCCACAGGGAACGTGCCTATATGCACGGCGGCGGCAGGATGTAGCAGATTGGGGGCCGACCATTGATAGTGCAGTGGCAGTGGAGGAGTTTGTTGGGTTGGCCGGGTAGATATGGGATTATGCCCCTGAGATTCAGGATGCGAGCATGACGGATGAGTTTGCCCGATTGTTTGCTGCGTGGGTAGTGACCAGGATATCTAATCCTGATGAGATGAGGCCAACTTTTGATTCTAATGGGGAGGAGGGATAGGGATATGATGATGATGATGGAGAGGATGGATGAGATGGACGAGGGAGAGGAGCTAGAGGGAGGCAGGGAGGTAGAGCTAGGAGAGGAGATAGGGGTGTGGAGAGAGCGGTGAGATAGGGGATGATAGATAGGGGGAGAGGTGGATTGGCTATTGGAGCTAGTGGAGAGGGGAGAGCGGGGGAGGTGCTAGCTGTGGTGGGGGGTGATGATGAGGCAAGGCGACCAGCTCAGAGGAGGAGGACAGGCAGGGTTGGAGGAGTTGCCCCGGCACAGGTACCACTACGGGTTCGGATCCCTACACATGTTGAGGATGCACAAATCCGGACCCTACAGGTGACTGTACAGCAGCTGCAGGCACATATTTTGACATATCAACGACAGATTGCTCAGTTGACCACTGAGCGAGACATTGAGATAGAGCGGAGGGGGCGAGAGGAGGAGGTGGTGTCCAGCATGCAGAGAGCAGCGGCGGGTGGTCCTATGAGAGACACCTTGAGAGAGCTAGCGTTGAGAGCTCAGGAGGTGGAGTACTATCGGCGACACTATGAGGCTGTGGTACCCAAGGACCGGCGAGTACAGAGCTTTACACAGTCGAGATCCAGTCGATCTTGAGATACTAGGTCACGGTCTGAGAGCCGAGGTGTTACAGGGCAACCAAGACAGGACCCTCCTGGGGATCCAGGGGCGGGCGCATCTGGAGCCAGACCATCTCCGTCAGGGGATAGCATACTTGAGAGACGTGGTCTCTATTGTATTTTTTATCATTGTTATTCTTTGTACTGGACACAGTGTTGATACATTTTGTACATTTTGATCATTTTTGAGATATATATATATATACGGCACCATTTTCTTTGATCATGTGGTGTGTTTATATGGATGCATGTGATGTGGGTTGTTTCTTCATGATGATGCAAAGCTTAAATAGATGATATAATGTATGATGCAGGATGCATGCTTTTATATGTTGTGAGATGTATCTTCAAAATGAGATGTATGATTTGATATGCTATGTGATGTATCTTAAAAATGAGATGTATGATTTGATGTGCAACTAAATGTAAAATGATATGCAATGATATTAAAATGATATGCAAACATGTTAAATGATATGCAAACATGTTAAATGATATGTAAAATGATATGCAACAATTTTTTTTGGTAGCATCCTCATTCTGTATTTGCCATCCGATATAGCCATTTGTTTGCTTTCTTTGTAGATATCATCATTGAGCATTGATTTGTTTAGGATATGTTGAAAATTTATACAAGCATAATGGTATAGTTGAACCATAATGACCTGAGAAAAATTTACATGATATTTGATTTTGCAAAATAGCACAAGCATCAAGGTATAATTGAACCAGGACGACCTAAGTGCGTATTGCGTAAACAAACAAGATTAGATCATTTGTATGCGTGAAGTGGAATCAGGCCTTCAGTGATATTCGACGTATCACGTCTCGAGGCAAGTATTCACACAGTACAAGTGATCGCCTCACAGACAGAAGACTAAGAAAATATTGGAAGTTCCCCATGATCTCTAGCTTTGAAGCATTTAGTGAGACAAGGAAAAGAATCCAATAATTCAAAAAAGTTCAAAATGTAAAACTAGTCAAGATTTATGCTGTAATGCAACATCTAGTACTTCAGAAAGTCATCCATCCTTGGTATTTTTGTGAATTGTTTTGTTTTCTTTTGTTGGATGTCATGCTTTTGAGTTTTGCAAATAGCCCTGATGTCTTGAATGTTTACCATATTTAGACGATTGGAATGCCCCTAGTTGAGTGTGCCTCTTGATGTGAATATGTACAGTGATTTCCAAGCCATGGTGGATTAGTGGTAAGAGGATATATATAGACAAACCAGGATAGTGACTACGTTAAGTATGTCCTGAATGGATATTTGCTAAGTGTCGGGTGATGGTCGATAGTGTTTGTATGGATAAAAATGGTATGGATATAGATGGAGGAGCCATTCTTTCACAAGAGCACCTATTTACCAGGTTTTCACCATTTGTTTTTATTGTACTTTGTTTTTGCTTTTTTCTGGATTTTTTGATTTTTTTGCTTGTTTTGGCTTTTTCCGTGCACTAGGCTACTTTAGTGTAGTATTTCTTCAGATGGATGCTGTTAGTTGGTTTGTCGAGCACATCTCCTTCTGAATTTGTTAGCTGATAGGCACCTGATCCATAGACGGATATGATAACATAGGGACCCAACCAGTTAGGTTCAAATTTCCCTTTCTTTTCTCGATCTTGCTGATTTCTTGGATTTTCTTTGAGGACTAGGTCACCAACCTTGAAGTTGCGGGGCATGACTTTGTGATTGTAGCTCCTGCACATGCGTTGTTGATATGCTTTGAGATGAGTATAAGCATGTTGACGTCTTTCATCTAATAGTTCAAGTTCTTGCAGTCGGTTAACTTGATACTCTTCATCTAGGATTAAGCCTTTCAAAGAGACTCTGAGAGACGGGATTTCTACCTCCAGGGGTAAAATGGCTTCTGATCCATATACCAATGAGTATGGTGTTGCTCCTGTAGGTGTGCGGATGCTGGTTCTGTATGCCCAAAGTGCTGGATTGAGTTGTACGTGCCAATCTTTGCCTACATCATTCACTGTTTTCTTGAGGATTTTCAGTATTGTCTTGTTAGATGCTTCCGCTTGACCATTTCCCTGCGGGTAGTATGGTGTAGAGAACCTATGTTGGATTTTGAATTTTTCACATAGTTCTTGGACATCTTGATTCTTGAAGGGCCAGCCATTATCGGTGATGATTGAACTTGGAATACCATATCTGCAGATCAAATAATTGAGGATAAAAGATGCAATTTGTTTCCCTGTTACTGTGGTCATGGGAATTGCTTCTATCCATTTGGTAAAGTATTATGTTGCTGTTATAATGAACTTGTGTCCATTTAATGATGAAGGATGAATTTTGCCCACTAAGTTGAGTCCCCACTGACAAAAGGGCCAAGATGTTGTAAATGGCTGCAGTTCTTGTGTTGGTGCATGTATCAGATTACCATGGATCTGGCATTTAGGACATTTCTTAGCGAAGTGATATGAGTCTTTCTCCATTGTAGGCCAGTAGTATCCCATCCTTAGAAGCTTTTTAGCAAGAGTAGTGCCACTTGAATGTGTGCCACAAATACCTTTGTAAAGCTCATGTAAAGTAGAATCAAAATCATTACGATCAAGGCAACAAAGAAGAGTACCATCGAGACCTCGACGATACAAAGTATTGGCGGTAAGGGTGTAACGGGCAGCTTATCGGATAAAGTTATGTTTTTGGTTACGGGATTGGTCAATTGGTAAGATATTGTGCTTGAGGTAGTCGTATATTGGTCCATATAATGGAGAATCTGAACCAGTCAAGGCATAGATAACCTAGGATTCAGAGTGGTCATAGGCGGGGGAGAACAGTTGCTCTACTAGGAACTCGTAACGACTCTGTTGCTCTGGAATTTGTAGTAGTGAAGTGATAGTAGCCATTGCATCGGCTGCTTTGTTGTTTAACCTTGGTATTTGTTCGAAGGTGATGTGCACAAAATACTGTTTGAAGTCATCCACCATTCGCTTGTAGGGTAGTAGCTTGTCATCCTTTGTCTGATAGTCATTGTTGATTTGATAGACGACTAGTTGTGAGTCTCCATAGACTTTTAACTTTGTGATTTTCCATTCTACAGCCATTTTGATGCCTATAACTAGTGCCTCATATTCAGCCACATTATTTGTACATGGAAACATAAGCCTATATGATCTTGGTATAGTGTGTCCTTCAGGAGTGATGAACAGAACGCCAACACCTGAACCATGTTGTGTATAGGATTCGTCAA
Organism: Cryptomeria japonica; assembly: GCF_030272615.1. Taxonomy (NCBI): domain Eukaryota; kingdom Viridiplantae; phylum Streptophyta; class Pinopsida; order Cupressales; family Cupressaceae; genus Cryptomeria; species Cryptomeria japonica. Next base: position 569,481,524 of record NC_081407.1, on the reverse strand, counting down.
AGTATAGGGTCCATTATTTGGTAGAAAGAGCAAGAACGTCCCTGTCTAGAAATTCAATCTCCATGATGTGTTTTCCTGGTAGTGGTGCTTCAGCCAACTGATCTGCAATTGCTTGTCCCTTGATGGCTCGTCTTTCTATGTATTGGATGTCAAATTCACTGAGAATCATGACCCATTTAGCCAATCGGCCTGTAAGAGCTGCCTTGCTGAGTAGATATTTGAGAGGATCAATTTTTGCGACTAGCTTGATGGTGTGTGCTAGCATATAATGTCAGAACTTCTGAGATGCGAAGACCACTATTAGGCAAGCCTTTTCAATGAATGTATAGTTGAGTTCATAGCCATTCAATGTCCTACTGATGTAATATATGGCGTGTTCCTTTCCGTGTTGATCTTCTTGTGCCAATAGTGCCCCCAGCGATATATCTGTTGTTGAGATATATAAGATAAGAGGCTTTCCTGCGACTGGTGGTACTAGAACTGGTGGATTCATCAGGTACTGTTTGATTTGGTAAAAAGATTCTGCACACTTGGTCTCCCATTTGAATGGTACATTTTTGTGGAGTAAATGGTTAAATGGTAGACTTTTATCTGCTAGTTGAGCGATGAATCGCCTGAAAGATTGAAGTCGTCCTTGTAGAGATCTGAGTTGACTGATATTCTTTGGTGGTGGCATGTCCATAATGGCTTGTACCTTTGCTGGATCTACTTCAATACCTTTAGATGAGACAATGTAACCTAGTAACTTTCCTGATGTAACCTCGAAGACACACTTCTTAGGGTTGAGTCTGACTTGAAATTTCTCCAATCGATCAAAGATCTTTGTTAGGATGCTAAGATGTTTTGCTCTGGTGAAGGATTTAGCGAGTAAATCATCCACATAGTCTTCCATAAATGTGTGCATCATGTCATAGAATATTATTGTCATTGCTCTCTGATAGGTGGCCCCTGCATTCTTTAAGCCAAAAGGCATAACATTCCAATAGTACATTCCCCAAGGACAGGTGAACGCAGTTTTATCTTGATCTTCTGGGGCTATTTTGATTTGATTATAGCCTGAGAAACCGTCCATTAGTGAGAGCATTGCATGGCCTGCTGTGAGATCTACAATTATGTCGATACTGGGTAGAGGAAAGGCATCCTTTGGACAAGCTTTGTTGACGTCTCTGAAGTCAGTGCAGATTCTGATACTACCATCAAGTTTTGATATTGGAATGATGTTGGAAATCCATTCTGCATAGTCAATGGGTCGGATGAATCCGACGTCTAATAATTTCTTTAGTTCAGTTTTGACCATGAGTGCCACCTGTGGATTCATCTTTCGTAGCTTTTGCTTGATTGGTTTAACTCTTGAAGAGATGGACAAGTGATGCATGATTAAGTGTGGATCCACTCCAGGCATATCAGCATATGACCAAGCAAAGTTAATTTGCTTTTCTTCAAAGAAAATGATGAATGCTGATCTTTCTTCCTCTGTCAGAGATTCTGCAAGAGTGTCAAGTCTCCCATCGTTAGGTGCCTTAAAAAGGTTTTCACCCTCAGATGCATCCTTTATTTTTACTTTTTTGTGATCCAGAACTACCATTGACTAGTTTTCAGCATCAGATCCTTTATTTGGTTCATTTTTGCGACTGAGAGACTTGGCACTCCCTGGTTTGTAGACATCGTTATTTTGTTCACTGGTAGAGCCTGTTTCCAGATTTATGGTACATAGGTAATGGATAATAGATTCATCATCTGGGAAAATTGGTATATCATGGATTTCAGGTTCATCCCAGTCAATGAGGTTAGGAAAGACAAGTGGTAAGGAATCATTAGGTGGATCAAGTTCGGCTACTGTGAGTGTTAGGACAGAGTTTTCATCGTGATTGTTCTTGGTTTTAAAGAAGTTCAGGACTTTGTCGAGGTCTTCGATGGTATTATCTTCTACATAGACTTGTTCATAATGTTCCTGTTCGCTTTCCGTGGCGTCATAGATATTCTGTGGTCCAAATTCAAGAGGTCTATCTCTTGTGCTATGTTCTTCTTGAGAAAGAGATATAGAATTAGTATCATTAGGGATATTTGTAGTAGCGTTGGAGCAGGTACCCCATTCATATTCATTGGAATCAGTCTCTGAGGCATCATCCCAGATTCTATCAGTGCTGTAAACTGGTATGTTGTATGGTGAAAACAAATCTTTGATGATAGATACCATTTTGATAGTTTTTGTTGATTCTGTGTCAGATCCGTCTTCTATTTTCTGTATTTGTTCATAGACTGTGCTTCTTCAGGGAGAAACAAAGGTATCCAGAGATGATTTTATTTGTTCTTGAGATATTGGTGTCTGAATATGAGCTACTGCTGCAGATATGGCCCTTTTGTGTTTTAGAAGCTTTTGCTGATGTAACTTCTGATCCTGACGTTCCCGTGCCTTGGGGATTGTTTCTGTTGATTCAAAGAGTGTCTCCTGCCAGGACTCTTCTTTGTACTTCGTCTTTACTTTCCATTGAGGTTTTGTAGTTAGGTGGGGTGGCCTTTTTAATAGGAAGGTGAGCTCATGACCCAATCCTGCTTTGTTTCTATTGGGTTAGGAAGGAAGATTTATAGGTTTAGTGACTCCTTCCTGGCATTTCCCAATAGGTCCTTTACCGTCATATCCCATTTGCTGCATGATTAAGTATCATTTTCCATATAGGTGTGTAGGTAGAACAATGTCCAGAGTGGCTGCTCTATTATCTTCTTTCTCATCTTTATATAACCAGCTAAGAATATCTTTGTCTTCTGATTCATGTGCTAGAGTGCCCAATTGGATGAAGGTACCATCAAATTTGGTGATGGGCTGAGTGACCAGATGTGTTGATGTAGTAGGCAATCCATGAGATCTAGGTGATGTTGGTAATTTGGCCAAACATAAAGGCTCCAAAGAGTATTCCCTCATACCTTGGTCTTTGATTTGCATTTTCTGTTTGAAGTTTCCCCATAAGGAGTTGGATTTTGCTGTTTGTTGATCTGATGTTGAAGATCACTGCTTTTCTCTATTATGAGGAACCAAACTATCTTGGGTTGCCCCCATTGCGTTGCAATGTTGAAATGGATTGTGATCAGCAGATATGGATACTTCTTGTCCGTCATAAGGAAATTTTACACACTGGTGATATGTGGAAGGTACTGCTTGCATTTCATGTATCCAAGGTTGCCCTAATAAAATATTGTAGGTAAGGTCTATGTCCAAGACCTGACATATAGTATCCTTTTGTATTGGTCCCACTTGAATAGGTAATATCACAGTTCCTTTAGAGGATCTTTCCTCATCATCATATGCCTTTATGGTGATCTTCTTGCAAGAATCAATAGATTCTTCTGAGAAGCCTAATGCACAGATAAGCTTTAAAGTACATATATTAAGTCCGGCTCCTCCATCTATTAGGACTCTTTTTACTCGGTGTTTGCAAACAATGACTTCGATATGGAGAGGAGTATTATGTGGATGGATTAAGGAAGCATCGTCATGTTCTGAGAAGGTGAGGTTATGAGGTCCAGTCATATGGGCGACCGTGGCTTGAAATCTGTCTGTATCCAAATTTTGAGGTACATTGGTTTCCAATAGCGCTTGTTCTAAAATGTCTTTGTGTTTTGGTGATAGTTTCAATAATTCTAGTATAGATATCTATGCTGGAGTTTTGTGTAGTTGGCTGACCAAGTCATATTGGATTTTTGGTGTGGTATTTGTAGGTGCAGTATGTCCTTTCAAGACATATTTCTGAGTTCGGGTTGTTACATTGACAGATTCATGATCATGCTGATCTCTGATGGTGATGACATTTATTTGATGATCTTCAGCTGATATGTGATTTATGGTGTTGTTGTAGATATGGTTGATATGAGCTCTGCATGTATTATCCGAGGTTGAAGCTCCATCTTTGTAATTTGGAAGAGGATTTTTAAAGGCTCCATGATCACTATTTGTTTTGAGACCATCTATTGTTAAGTCACCTCGATCAATCATATCTTGCACCACGTGTTTTAACCTCATGCAATCATTCGTCTGATGACCCTTGTTACGATGATAATCACAATAGTGTGAATCATTCCACCAAGGTGGTTTGATTTGGGGTTCATAGTTGCTGATTGGAGGCAAAGAAAGAATTTTGTGTGCCAAAATTTCTCTGAATGTTGATTCTAGTGATTGCCCCAGTGGTGTGAAGATACGCTTTTGGAAATTGTTTGTGTTGTTGTGTGAATTGTTGTTAGGTCCTGGATTCATGTTTTTGCTTTGAGTATCATTGGTGTTGTTTGTGTTGAGTTGTCCTTGATCGGTGTTAGGTGCATATGTGTTAGCATTTGGATTAGCATTTTTAGGATTTTTCGTGTTTTGAGGATTTCCAGACAATGCGAGCACTGGTTGCTTAGATTTGGGATCATATGATTCATTGTTGCCTTCATTTTTTTTTCGAGTCCAAAATCGAGATTTGTCAAGGTTGGTGTTGTTCTAGTTATTGTAGTTTGATGAGTTTGTTCCTTCCTTGTAAAATTTGAGTGTTCCCTTTTTGACACATGCTTCCTCTACTTGAATGCCATTCTCAATTAATTTAGCGAAAGATGGTATGCATTGAAGTTTTAGTCTGTAACTCATTTCACTATTCAAGTTATCGATGAAGATTTCCATTTTCTCCTTCTCGGGAATATCACAAGGATATCTGGATACCATACGTCGCCAGCATTGAAGGAATATCATGAATGTTTCATTGTTCTTTTGTTTGGTGTTGCAAACATCTAGCATGGTTATGGCATGTTGGATGTTGTAGGAATAGTGGGTTATGAATTTGTTAACCAATTCATCAAATGATCTAACAGGTGGTGTAATTTTGGATAACCATTCCATGGTTTGCCCTCCCAAGCTTCTAGGGAATAACCTCATCAAATAGGTGTCATCATGAGCAAATTCAAGGCTCAGTGTGCAAAATTCTCGAACATGATCTCGGGGATCACTTTTCCCATCATATTTATCAAATTTGGGAACGTCTGAGTTTGGAGGAAAAGGCACCATGTTCAATCTTCTATCAAATGGATAAGGACAGATTTCGTTTAAAGAGTACCGTACTGTTGTCCCTTGTTGCATATCCTATATTTACCTTTGCAACATTTGCATTTGTTGAGTAAGGGCTACCAAAGGTATATTGTCTCGTCGAGGGAAAAGTTCTTCCCTTGTATTTGTTCTCAGCTGAAAAGGTGTGGTAAATGGTATATTTTTCTCTGGTGTTTCTAGCTTAGGTATACGCATTTCTAGTATGCGTTGTTCTAGAATGTGTTGCTCAGGTATATGTTGTTCAAAGTTACGGGTTTCTTCTTCTCTTTGTTGTTCTTGATATGCATATTGTCGAGATCCATTTTTAAAGATGTTTGGGTCTAAATCTTCAGAAAGTTTAACGCCTTTACTTGTAAGCATGAGCAGATATTTTTCTTTGTCATTTTCCATGAGCTTTTCTACAAGCTTTTGGAATGAAGGGTTTTCTTGACATTCCCGAAGAAGTGCTTCAGTAATTTCAGGTTCTTCTAAGGGTGGAACTTCAAAAGGATTTGATAATCTTCGATTCATACTAGACTCAGCGTGTGTCTTGCTTTGTTTATTTCTTTGAGAGTGAGTAATGGGCATTTTAGTAGAAACTCTCAGTGATGAAAGGGACAAAAGCCTCGTTGATATGTTGTTCGGGGGTGGGTGGTTCTGGTCGAGATGTGTTATAAGTGATACACTCGTCGGGCAAGAATGCTGGATTGATTCTTCCACTGCGATTTATGGTTTGATTAAAAGCAAACTTTTGACAGTATGCTCTTGTCTTCAAGGGTTCTTTGTCAAATTCGCTAGATTTGTTTTGGATATAACGTTTAACGTGATGAAGGAATACCCGATGAGATTTGAATAGTTGACGATTGATGTATAAGAACTTGTTTCTTTTGATGAATTTGGAAAAACTAGGTTGTTGTTTCTTCAACGTGATGTTACGATAAAGGTTCTTTCTTCTCAGAATATGAGGATTAGTCATGCATGAGTGATCAATGATTTCCTTTGATTGGGTTGGATTCAGTTGATCTTGTTTGAAAAATTTCAAATCTTACTCTATCAGAGTGAAGGTTTAGATGCCCCTTCACAACAAAGCATGTCAAATGATATGGATAGAAGCTTCCTGATATGGAAACTTGATTTGACAATTTGAAAATTTTTAAACAAGGGTTTTGAGATAAAAATCTGCAAGATGGTAAAGGATTCTGTTGATACTGATGATGAGGTTCCCGGATTATGATAAGAGAGACATCTTTTATCGCGCGATTCATTTAGGATCCTGACAACATTTGTTCTGACGCAAATTTAGCTCAAGAAATAGTTGTAATGGTTGGTTTTTGTCACTCTGTGTTGATAAAAAATGATGTTGATGAAAAACAGTTTTTGAAAATTTTAAAATTCCTCTTGGTTTTGCCCTCTGTTTTTCTATTTTTGATCATGCACTAGAACAGAGACTACATGCGCTACTGAAATGCCTCTATGCACTAAAATAATAACCACACGCGCTAGGCTACCCCCAGACACGCGCTAAAGTTTCGACTATTTGAAATTGTTTTCTAGCTGTTTGAAAAAGATATGCGCTATTCTGGGCCTGTCACGCGCTAACTGTTGAACTTTATGCGCTAATGTTTGGATTTCACACGCTAAGATGTTGCTTCCACGCGCTAAAATGTTTTTTTGATGCGCTAAATGTTTCAACACTGATTTGACCTGGGATAAAACGTTGTTGTTTGGAACCGACGCGCTAACTAGATGTTTGGATGCGCTAATATAAGTACCTTAAGCACTAAGAAGTTGCTCTTATGCGCTAATCTACCCTGATTTTTCCTTTGTTTGAGTTTTTTATGAATTTTGAATTTTTGTTGTGAATTTTTCAAGTTTGATGGATGATTTTCTGAAGTAATAAATGCAAGCACGACACAAAAAGTACAACCATTTTGCCTAATCTAACAAAAAGTGTATGTTCTGCGAGGATGTTTTCAAATTCCCAATGTTTTAACAGGTTTTGATACAAGTAATACACTTCAGAAAGACTCTTTAGTCAAGGGTCATAAATAACATCATAGCCCACTAGTCTCGATACTCCGTCAGCTCAAACAGCCGTGTCACCCCCTAGAGGGCACTTTTTTTTTTGCCTTTTGCCAGAAATTAATTCAAAATGAATCGATTCACAGTTGAGTAGTTATCTTGGGAGATATATGGTGAGTAATCTTGGGGGCGGATTCTTCTCCACCCTTGCACTATGATGTTATAAATGTTTGGTTACTAACTCGGTTCAAAGCTTCTATTTCTATGGTTCATAATCAAGCTTCCCGTTCAACCGTCAGTGATAAACTCCCTTAGGAGGCTTCCCAACCTTTAGAACAAAGGCTTTACGTATCTCAAGGATACTGGGGGAAGGCTAATCGCTGCGTATAATCGTTGAAAAGGACTTTCGTCACTTTCCACGTTTGATTATAGTGGGTTGGAATTCTTAGCGTTAAAGTTGTTCCCCACTTAGGTCATTCCTTTCACACCGACCATAAATGGTTTTAAGAGTTGATTCCAACTCCTCGGGAAGGCAGGCCTGCTAAAGGATGTAAATGCTTGAAGTATAGAAAGCTGTAAGAGTGGTCTGGATTTTTGATCACCCAGTTAAGGGGAGAGCATATTCCTTCCACTTTCGAGACAAAGCAATCAAGTTGGTTCTTTTTAGCCTTTCAATTCAGTGATTTGCTAAAATCTATATGGAGATGTTGCTCCATGAAAACATGGTGTTTATTTTATCCTTTTAAGGCAATGATTATCTGATCTATGAAAAATAATTGGTCAACAAAGCCAAATTTTCGATCTTGGTAGTCAACAAAAGAAATCGATGAAAGAAAATTTCCTGCTCCACCTGTAAGAAATTGTCAGCGTCCTGCAAAATTTCAATCAAATAGAACTCTAGATTTTGGTGGACTTCTACAAGTCTAGATTTTATTTCGGTTACAATTGTAATTTTCTTGCTCACTGTCTGTGATGCGCTACAGAAAGAACTGTACGCGCTACAATAAAACCTAGATGCGCTAAAATTATGTCGAAAAGCGCTAAACTGTTTACTGGATGCGCTATTCTGTGCGTTAGAAGCGCTGCTCCATTTTTCTCCCACGTTGAGTCCTGTAGGAAAAGTACTAATTTGATGCGCTAAAAGATAAACTTTACATGTTGGATGATGGACTCCATGCACTGGATAGTGAAGTTGATGCATTATTTAACAGACCTGAAGTGCCAAACTATTTTCCAGATGCGCTACTCTGTTTTTCTTCTGCGTTGAGACCTACAGGAAAAGATGAGTGGGAGTCATGCGCTAACGAATAGACTTCACGTGCTATAGTATAGACCCCACGTGCTAAACAGTAAGTGGTACACGCTAGATTGTTAGTTGGATGCGCTAGGGAATGTTTCCCATGTGCTGATTCTTGTTTCCCGTAGACCTGTAAAATGAGTTAATTTTAAAAACTGATTTGATATATGGGGTAGGGCCCCACGGTGGGTGCCAGAAATGTATGCGGGAAAAGCAGGTCGATAGAACTCAATATGTGAAAAATGTTCCAAAATACTTGTCCACACACACACACAGGACTTTTGGGTGCAAGCTATGGAGTAATGAAGTATTACTCAACTTTCCAAGGTTGGTCCCATGGTTCTCTATCTTACAATGTCCCTCAAACCAATGTTTTTGCTCTCAGATCATTGAGCAAAATGGTTTAGGGATGGCAAATGCAAGAACGAGGGATGCTTTGATAGATTTTAATATGAAATGCATTCTAAGCTATGCATGATTTTAAAATACAATAAACTAGATGATAAGATGACAAGGTTAGTATGAGTACTATCCTAACATGATATATTTAGTCTATGATTGAGCTAAATGATAAAGAAATTATTCTAAACATGCATATTTAGACTAGTTCCTGATTTAAAAGAGGCTAAAATGATGAGCATAAAATGAGATATGAAAGCTTGAATGTATTTGAGCATAAGTGTGATACTACAAATTTGAAGGATGATTTAAAATGGAGGAATGAGAGCTCTATTTATAGCAAAAACAGGGCAATGGATGGTCAGGATTAAAAGAGTTGATCAAGGGTTGAGTTTGAAAGTTGGGGATCCATGTTTGCAATTTGTACCAATGAAATGGTGACAAGTGTCAACATAGGGTTGGGTTGAGAGAAGGGGTTGGAGGCATTAAATGCCTGAGAAGACTTTATGGTTATCTAGAAGGTAAGGGTCAAGCTTAAGTTAGGATTACCCACTGGATTAAGAGTTAATCCAAGGACAAACCTTTGTAAAAATTATTAAGAGATAATCATGGTCAAAGCATTAAAGGCTTGATGAGACCCTTGGGTTGGATGAAGGTTAAGTTAGGCAAAAAGTCTCTAACCATGTAAGAGGGTTGAATTAACCATTAATGGTTATGAAGACTTTGGGGAATTAAGTGGTTGAAGGCTTGAAGCCTTTAATGGTTATCAAAGACTTTGAGGAATTAAATGGTTGAAGGTTGGAAGCCTTTAATGGTTATCAAAGACTTTGAGGGTTTGAGAAGTGACCTTCCCTTGCTTAGGGATGTGACAAAGTTTAGAAGATGGGTTAGGCTAATTAGAAGTGATTAGAAGAGTCTAGAAGGTATTAGAAAGGGGTTTAGGAAGGCAAGTGGGAGATGGAGGATTTTGCAAGTGGATAGAGGGATAATAGGATTTAATTGATTTAAATGATTTAATTCAATTTGGTTGCAATTTGGGGAAATTAAATAAATTAGATTTATTCAATTTAGGATAACTATTTAATTAAATTTGAATTTAATTAAAAGTGGATAGAAGGGATTTAATTGAATAAAATGATTTATTCATTAAATGGGTATAGTGAATTTAATTTAAATAAATTGAGTAATTTACTTAATTAAATAGAGGAATGCAAGTATTTTAATTAAATTGGATTTAATTAAATAGAGAAATGAACATAAAATATTCATTTAGGAATATGGTCATTTTTATACGTCTACACTTGTCAATGTAGAAACTCCTAATGAAAGGAAGGCATAAGGATGGGTTTTGATAATCCACGATGACATAGGGTCTCCTAATTTTTTTTGTTTATGTTCCTCGACAAGTTTGGAAAGTTTCTATGTTTGTCTTAAGTGTCAATAAAGATAATAAAGTGCCAATGATCATAGAAAATAAGTAATCAAATGCCAAAAAGTTGTGAAGTACATAAAAAGTTGAAAGATTTCAACAATTTTAAATCTCAGTAGGACTTCGACTAAGTTTTGGGAACCACCTTAAGTCCCATCCTTGGTTTTATGAACCTAAGTAACTCTGATTAGTTTTGGGTTCTAGACCAAGTCTCGACCCTTGATGGTAGACAAATAGAATAAGTCTTGATGGTTGAGGACATGTGAAATAAGTTAAAATTAATAAAGAAATAAGAAAATTGGAAGTTATGTGACCTTAAGGTAGACCTAATAGCTCTCAATTTCTTGTGAACCCTTGATTAGTTCCTACCTGACTATGAAGCCTTGATTGGTGACTAATCCTATATGAACCCCTAATTAGTTATGTCCATAACATGGATACTTTTTAAATACATAATTAGTGGTGTGATGAGTCTTATTGTTAAGAAAATTTTGAGATTTCAACAAATAATTAATAGTGTGATGAGTCCCACTATGAATAAAATTTTCAAGTTGGCATTCCTTTCTTAAATGAACATCTTTATCCTTAATTTTTTTTTAACTTTTCTTTATTGAGAAGATATAGGATACACAATACGCCAAAGCAAGGTAAAAATTTCTATTTAACTTTTCTAACAAGGTTGGATTTTGATTTGAAAGGAATAATCTCCTTTTCAGAAGTATACATGTTTGGAGTTTGTTAGGAAAACAAAGGAGTTTTGGAACAAGAAGATAAAATGTAAGAAGTTGTGAAACATCCATAAATAAAATGATTGAACTAGAATATTAGAAAAGAATGGTGAAATTCAACAACATTAGTTGTAGTGTAATGCCCCGCCAAGAAAACCTAAAGGATATAACTACAAACACTCAAAAAGAGTGCAATATATATATATATATATATATTTAAACAATACAGAACACATTAACGTAAAGATAAACATTACAATAGAAGTTGCACATGCAAAAGACTAAACTCAAACTCCTAAAGGGTTTCCCAACATGAATTACTTAATTAATCTAATCTTTACTTAAAATCAATTAATCGACTTAAGAAATATATTTAACTATTAAGAACTTTATTATAGTAATCAATAAGAAAACAATAACATTACTATACTTCATTCATGTTAACACATTCAATTACATTACAACAATGATTTAATTAAAGATAGAAATCCTATCATCTAACTCACATCATAATACATTTCTTTACGTTGCAAGGATAACTTAGTATTACAATTGCACTTAATACATCAAGTCTCATAAAAAAAATTACATAATGATTACATCACTTTACAAGTGACATTAAGGCATACATATAACATATGATACAACCGACCACAACAACTCCAAGAGATACAAATTTGAATCAAGAAGAATAATAAGCATCCAACTGGTACAAGAGAATGAAGTGAAACCAATAGATACATTTGGAGCACCTGCAAAGGTAATCCCTCACAAGAAGGCACAAAAAAAATACCCAATGGAAAGTGGCACTTCCACCCGATCATGTGGCCCAAAAGGAACCACCCCTCCATGCTAGGAGATAGTAATAAGGCCCTCAAGAAAGACACAACAAAGCAACACATGGTCTCACATGTACATCAGGTACTCACACAAGACATAAGCATACAAATATGACTCTCGCAAGAGTGGTCCAAATAAAGCCAACACATGAATACACACTAGTGAACACAAGGGAAGAGTGTCATCACATAGTTGGTATGGGTTATCTTGTCAGGCCTCCATAGGCCCCGACCCCCATCCCGAGTTATCCTAGTAGCCTCTCCTGAACCCCCGACACCCATCCATGACTCATGTGGACCCAATAAACCTTTCGTGAGGACAAGGTAGTTGGTTTGCTAGTCCAGGTCTTCCCACTGCATCTTGCATCTGTACTAGCACTCAACCATGAGCGGGGCACAATTAATCTTGATTAATGTTTGAAACCCAACCCCAGTTTATTAATTAATTTATCACTTATTACACAACTTCCAAGGGGTTATCCTGGTAGTAAATTTGAGCCTCAACCCCAACTTAGAAGCCACTCTTCCTTATGACACTACACAACCTCCAAAGAGCCCCAAAGAAAAACATAAAAGCCAACTAATGTCATAGAATTCAAAAAAAAAACTGAACAACGACTTGATTATTAAAACCTTCTACCAAGGTTAAACCACTGAACATGTGAAACGAATAACTGGTCTATCCACAAGAAAATACTAGAACCAAAATAAAGCAAGTATGACCATAATCAAAATGTACCCAAATCAACTTGGAAGATAGACTCGCATTCAACAACATGCCATCATGACACGAAAATCACTCTTTCAAATCAACACCAAAAATCCACCAATCAGAGTAAATACTAAAAAGGGTACACTTGCACTCTAAACAAATCCATGTTAAGGAATCATAACGATTACTCAAAATATAGTTAAAAGCCAATGTTCTCTAATTACAGCTCTATCAATCACTGACTCTTTCATGATAAGAACACCACAATAGGGAGTAACGCATAAAAAGGGTCTAAGTACACATAAAACCAAATAGACTTGCACAATGCTTGACTTAAAAACCATACACCCTTAAAAAGAATAAAAGAAACTCGTAGCCTAAATAAGCCATCATTAAAATATATATATAATCATTCCAATTTAAGCCAATTTGGCTATAACAAATTCCATTTGCTTCAAATTTCTAATTAATGAAATAACAATAAAATACATTTGATTACTAAAATCATTATTTAATGTAAAATAGACCTTTTCAATTAAAAGTCGTATCGACTAAACGTAATTGATGGCTACCAATATAAACTTTATTTTCACAAAATAAATTGTGATTACAACAAATCAAACTTTAACATTCATTTGATATTTCTAAATTCTAAAACTATCCAACAGTTATATTTATTCAACTGTATAAAACTGCTAATCTTCATAATTTCCATTAAACTCCATATTCAATTTTAAAATATACCAGTATACACACACACAGAGGTGTGTGTGTGTAATATCGATTTATTGAAAGTCAAAACCTAAACTTCATCTTTTATTTTTGAACTGCATTATTTTTTTCAAACCTTGCAACACATTTTCCATGACATGATTTTTACCCATGCTGGGGAGGAGGGCTTACCTCCCATCCCACAACGTGGGGTGAGAGGTACCCACGGCTATGGGTCGCCTCCCCTCCTCATGACTATGGGAGGAAGGGGCACCCATAGCCCTGGCCGCCTCTCCCCACTACTGTGGGTAGAGGGGTGCCCACCGCTGTGGGTACCCTCTCCCCACACTCATGGGGTTTAGCTCCATGACCCCCCCCCCCCCCCCCCCAATTTCATTTATTTATTTATTTATTTATTTTTAAACAATCTTCCTTTGTAAAATTCACACACAATATATATATTATAAAAAAAAATTTAAAACAAAATTTTCAAATGAAATTTTAGAATCAAGTTTTCCAGCAGCAATAAAAAAACACCAGTCCACTGCCCAAAACAGGGTATGGACTATGAATTAGAACATTCATAATAATATTTTAATAGTCTGAATCCATGATTCAAATACCCAAACTTTAAAGACCATGCATAGTCCAAAATTTCTTTCCAAACAGGAAATTGAGAAATTTCAACACCCAAGAACCAATTTGCCCCAAAAGAAAGGAATCAACTTTCTCCAATTCATTAGATTCAGATTGAAACCAAGCAAGGAAAGGAACTAACAATCATAGACAATTTTAAAAACAAAGAACAAGCAAAAGAATCTGGCAGCCAACCTGGAGGAAATCTAAGGAAGAGCCATCTCAATCCTCCCAAAATTGCCAAGTTTTTACTCAAAACCCCAATCACCAATGGAGAGGATGAATTTCCCAGAATGAGGAAAGAATCCCCTCCTTCCAAAATTCTAAAGCCTTTCACCCCAAAAATCTAATTTAGGGCACCATTTCATTTTTAATAAAAATTGAAAATCTAATTTAATTCAAAGCACTTACATGACTATTTTTATAAATATTCTATTATTCTTTTAAAAACACCAAAAGTAAATAATTTAATAACAAATAAGTAAAAATCAACTTTCTTTCTCTCTCTTTTTTTTACAACAATTACTTTAACTAAACAATTAAGAGTAATCGATGACCTAATTAACCACAAAAATGATCTTAATTTAATTTAATAAACACAACCCACATTAATTTATAATAACCATGTGGTATTAATAATTAATTACTCATTAACTAACACAAGAAGAGAATTATTAAATGCACAAAACGCATAACATGCAACACTCAACTTAAACAAAATAAGAACATGACCCACATACCAATGTCAGAAAAGTGGCATACTTGGCGATTCAACAGGGTAGACAAAAGACTGATGACGCTCACAAACGACCAAGGCTAGGGTTAACATTAGGGCCTTAGAGCCATCTCCTCCACTTCCATTAGGTTAATTAGGTACGCTCAAACCTATGGAGCCTATTATTATTTACTAAGTTGTCATTAGTTTTATGTCCAAAGTCATTGATAGTTCTGATACTTAATATAAGTACAGATCCAATAGCCAACAAGATGAGAGGGGGGCGTGAATCATAAAAACTTATTCATCCATAAAAACATCAGATTCAACCTCGGTAACATTTATCAGTCATATAATCAAAAACTGTCAAACATGCAAACTCAAAAGCATATGAACAATATAAACCTCATAACACCAGATTTAACGTGGAAACCCAAATAGGGAAAAACCACTGTGGGATTTCGGACCCACTAAGAAATATACTCTTCTAGAGTATGCTCGGTTAAAAGCCAATCCTGTTAAAGATTACAAAACACATTGCTAGATGTGACCCGGTTAAGGGATTTCCCTCAGATCTGTTAGGATCTTCACTTTGTTAGAAGTGACCTTGTCAAAGGATTTCAAACACTCAATCAGAATGTCACCTTGTTAGAGGATTTACATATAAGACTGTTAAGTCCACTCGGTTAAGAGATATCCTGTCACTTTCACAAAATAACAGTAATACAATCTGTCTGCAACTTCACATCTAAAATGCTAAAGCAGATTCCTATTTGTTCAATACAATCTAGACATAGAACTAATCTTGTCTATCTGCTGGGCATCAATACTCTGTTATTCTAATAGGTCTTCAAGCTTCTGTGCTCGGTAATCACTATGTAGCATCCCTGTGCATACACTTGCCCGCATACATTGTTTATCAACAGTTCCTTATTTATAAACAATCTTCTAACCACTTAATCTCGTTGATCACATTTCCCATGATCAATCATAGCCATCAGATCTTCAATCTTGTCCAGGTTCATTGTATCTTTTGATTTGAAAACATTTTACCCTGCCTCAGAACTTGCACATTCACCTTGGAACTTGTGTTGGGGTAATGTGGTTCAATCTGAGCTGTAGATCTTCTTGCTGACTTTCCATTGCCTTAGATTTGTTAACAAACTTCTTCCACGGCTTGCCAATCATTGATCCGCTCCAGCTCATCAGCTTCTTTCATTAAATATCACATGTAAACATTTAATGCATTCTTTTATAGCTCAGTTACAACTCGGTGAATACTAAACTTTACTCAGTAGACATTTTGTCTTCATTAACCGACTGCAATAACCTTAGGGTTTACCGACTAGGTTCCTTAGGGTTTACCGACTAGGTTCTTTGCCTGATATCATAGTGTAGTATTAACCTTTACATTTTACAACATATGTATGATGTTAAAACAATCTAAAACATCAAGATCTCATCATTGTCTGACTCGGTAGAGTTGCCCATTGAATAACTAATCCCCTTATTCATCATATTCTTTCCTATGTCTTTACCGACTTCTTTATAATCTTCATATCATATTTCTTAAGATATGGCAACATCATACTGAATTAGAAAATCAATTTCTTGACATCAATGACAAAATAATAATATCAATATAGTAAAACATCTTTAATCAGTTATGTCCATAATCATCAACAACCTTCTCAATATCCTTGTAATATTGCCAACAATCTCCCCCTTTGGCATTGATCTCAAAACCAATTGATTTGACCTTTAAAAGATTAGGATTGCTGTGATTCCGAAATGCTGAAATGCTCTCCCCCATACATTAGACTCTCTTCTGTTTTCAGTCTTTATTTCAATCTGTAGTCTTCTCTCAGTCTTCTCAGGTCTTCTCCTCCTTTAGTCTTTTCCCCTAGGTAGCTCTTCTCCCCCTGGTATTCTTCTCCCCCTTTGACAACAATGCCAAAAAGAAAAGAACTAAAACATAATTTTTTTTTGTAAGAAGTTATTTCCTGCTGTTGTGTATCAACTGAGTCTCGATCAGAGCATTTGTTTACAATTCCTATTCCCTGTATCATTTCCTGTATTATTCCAGTACACTTTCAGAAAAACATTCTAAAGTGTATCACTCCAGCATCAACTCCCAAAAGATATTCAATAGAGTCATCAAAGTGATGCTTTCACCAATCTCGGTCAGTGAGTAAAAGATAGGGGTAGGAACCCTAACTTACTTCTGAGATATTCAAAAGTGTCCTTTGGTAGTGGCTTGGTGAAGATATCAGCTATTTGTTCCTTTGTGTTAACTTATTCCAACACCACTTTCTTTTCTTAAGCTTCTTCTCTAAGATAATGATATTTGATAGATATGTGCTTTGTCTTAGAGTGCATAACAGGGTTCTTTGAAATATTAACGGCACTAGTATTGTCACAAAATATAGTTACTGGCTCGGTAACTTTCTCATTTATACCTTCCAACAATTGTTTGATCCATGCAATGTTGGTACAATTCAGTGCTGCAGCAACATATTCAGCTTTGGCTGTTGACTGAGAAACACATCCTTGTTTCTTGCTAAGCCAACTCACTAGTCTTTCTCCTAAGAAGAAAGCTCCTCCACTTGTTCTTTTTCTGTCATCAATGTTGCTTGCCCAATCAGCATCAATATAAACTTTTAAATCAAAATTATTTCCTTTCTGATATACTAAGCCATAATCTTCAGTGCCTTTCAAGTATCTGAAAATTCTTTTGATTGTTGTCATGTGTATTTCTTTAGGATCTGCAGAGAATCTTGCAACAATACCTACTGCATGTGCTATATCTGGCCTGCTGTGAACAACATATTGTAGTTTTCCAATCATGGATCGGTAGAGTGTCTCATCAACAGATGTAGATTCATCATTTTTTGATAGTTTGCAGTTTGTAGTCATAGGAGTACTTACTGGCTTTGAATCCTCCATTCCAAATTTCTTCAAGATTTCCTTTATGTATTTGGATTGAGTAATGAAAATCTCATTTTTCATTTGCAGTATCTATAAGCCTATAAAATACTTTATCTCACCGATTAATGACATCTCAAATTCTTTGCTTATTTCATTTCCAAAGTTCTTGCATAAAGAGTCATTTCCACAAAATATAATATCATCAACAAATATGGCTGAGATTAGTATTCCATTTTCATCATTCTTCATGTACATGTTGTTGTTCTCACTTGTCCTTATAAAACCAATCTTAATCAAATAAGAGTGCAATCTTTCATACCATGCTCTAGGTGCTTGTTTCAAACCATATAAAGCTTTGTTCAATTTACATACCTGATCTTTATTGTTGTCTTCAACAAATCCTTCAGGTTGTTCAATGAAAACTTCTTCTTCTAATATTCCATTCAGAAATGCAGATTTGACATCCATTTGATATACCTTGAAGTTTTTGAAAGCAGCATATGCCAACAATGTTCTAACTCCTTCAAGTCTAGCAACAGGTGCAAAAGTCTCACCATAATCAATTCCTTCTTCTTGGGCATAACCTTTGCAAACCAATCTTGCTTTGTTCTGAATGACCTCACCTTTCTCATTTAGCTTGTTTCTGAAGATCCATTTTGTATCGATTACATTTTTGTCCTTTGGTCTTGGGACTAGTGTCCATGTGTCATTCTTCTTGATTTGATCAATCTCTTTAGTCATAGCATTTATCCAATCTTCACTGTTAAATGCCTCTTTCACTATTCTTGGTTCAAATTCAGATATCAAGCATGTGTTATGTCTCAGTTTGTTCCTTGTCATCACTGGATTATCCTTATCTCCTATAATCTGACTTGGTGCATGGTGTCTTCTGACATATTTGGCTAATACAGGCTCGGTAGGCTCTGTATGATCCTCTTCATCACTCGGTAACTAGATATCTTCCTCATTTCCTTCAACAGTTATCTCAGTAGGACTTCTTGGTTGCACATAGACAAATTCATCATAGTCCTCTAGTTCTTTGGAATTTCCTTCATCATTTCTTTCTACAAATTCATCAATTTTCACATTTGCACTTTCTACTATTTTGTTAGATGATTTGATAAGACATTTAAATGCTTTGCTTCTAGAAGAATATCCTAGAAATGTTCCTTCTTCACTTTTCTGATCAAACTTGCCATTTTTATCATCTTTATGAACATAGCATTTACTTCCAAAGATCTTAAAATAACTTACATTAGGTTTCTTGCCATACCATATTTCATAAGGTGTCTTCAAGGTACCTTTCTTCAATTGAACTCGGTTCAAGGTGTAAACAATTGTGCTTATTGCTTCTCTCCAAAATGTTTGTGAAACCTTTTTCTCAATCATCAGTGTTCTAGTACAATCCACAATAGATCTGTTTCTTCTTTCAGCTATTCCATTCTGCTGTGGAGTTCTCGGTGCAGAGACTTGTCTTTTAATACCATGATCATTACAAAATAGGTTGAACTCATCAGATGTGAACTCTCCTCCTCTATCTGATCTAAGACATTTCAGTTGTCTTCCTATTTCATTTTCAACTCTAGCCTTGTACCACTTAAACATTTGAAAAGCTTCCGATTTTTCTTTTAAAAACATTACTGACATCATCCTTGAATAATCATCCACAAATAATATGAAATACTTATCACCATAATAACTTTGAACTTTCATAGGACCACAAAGATCAGTGTGCACAAGATCTAAAATTCCCTTAGAAGTGTAGGACTTACTTGTAAAGCTGGATCTTGTCATCTTACCCATTTGGCATCCTCGACACATAGCATTCTTAGGTTTTTCAAGACTCAGTAGACCTCTTACTCTGTGTTTCTTACTTATCTTGATCAGATTATCAAAATT
This sequence comes from Cryptomeria japonica, assembly GCF_030272615.1. NCBI lineage: Eukaryota > Viridiplantae > Streptophyta > Pinopsida > Cupressales > Cupressaceae > Cryptomeria > Cryptomeria japonica. The sequence goes on along the minus strand of NC_081407.1, from coordinate 569,462,162 downwards.
AACATGACAAAACCTTTTATGCCATAACCAGGTGTTATCAATCTTTGCATGCAAACGCTTGTTGTGAGTAGAGTCAAGGTGAAATGTATTACCTTTTGTTTGTGTCCCGGTAGCAGCTAACTTTCCATTTTTGTCGAACTTTGACAATTCCTTTCTGAAATTCTATTCGGTAACCTGTGTTGTTTAGCTGTGCTACACTCAACAAATTGTATTTCAAACCTTCAACCCAATAAACATCATTGCATCTTGCATTATCAAGAAGTGTTATGGATCCTTTACCTCTTATCGAACATGGTGCATCATTACCAAATCTAACATAGCCTCCATCATAATCTTCTAACATAACAAACTTGTGTTTATCTCCTATCATATGATGTGAGCATCCACTATCTATAATCCCAGAATCATTAGTGTTTATGTGAGATATTAGGGCTTTTTCTTCATACCTTTCTTCATTTGATCCATCCTTGATACCCACATAAACAACTTCCTCTGTATCAGTCTCATCTGATTTATCATCTTCAGATTCGTCATTAGCAATTAAGCAGGTCTTTCTATCTCTTCTTCTGAAGTCTCGGTGTCCTCTGTAATGATTATCTTTATGTCTGTCATCTCAGTAATCTCTCTTTTCAGTGAAATCTTTGTCAGGATAGTTAGAAGCCATATGTCCAATCTTATCACAATTGAAACATTTCAAGGGTAGTTTTCCTTTATACTTACCTTTGCCTCTTGGTAACCTTTTGGCCAATAGTGCTTCAAACTCTTCTTGCTTTCTGATTTCTTCATACAGTTTGTGTACCTCCTCCATGTTCTTCCGAAATCTTTCACTTGCTTCACTATGATCTCCTTCAGAGTACTTATACTTTCTTTCATTGTAATCATTAGATTCATTCAGATGAAAAGAACTAAATGCATATTCAACTTTATTTACCGATGACCCACTGTTATCAAAATTACTTAACTCAAATGCATGTAGCTTACCAATAGTAGCATCCAAGGAAACTGGCATATTAGGTACAAACCTCAATTCATTGATTGTAGAGACTCGGATTGCATAGGCAGGTAGAAGGGTTCTTAACAAATTACTTGTCACATCCTTTTCTTCAATAGTTCCTCCTGCTCCTTTGATTTGATTTACAATCTCCTTTAGTCTTGTATTGTACTGGGTTATGTTCTCACCTTCATTCATCCTCATAGATTCAAGTTGTCCTCTTAGACTATCAACTTTTTCTCTTTGAACATGTTCATCTCCTCCATATACAGATATGAGCTTAGTCCAAATCGCCTTTGCATCAGTACATCCTTCTAGATCATTAAACTCTGAATCGGTCAATGCAGATGTTATTTCAATCATTGCTTGAATGTGTTCTATCTTTGCCTTTATCTCTTCCATAGTCAATGGATAGGTGCTTGGTGTAACAAAATCATTCTCCAGATAATATAAAGCATATTCTCCAACTCCTGATAGATGTAGCTTCATCCTTTTCTGCCATGTAGAGAAACTTGACTTGTTCAGCTTAGGTGTATCCCTCTTATACATCTTTGGATCTTTAACTCAAGTGCCTTTAAACTTTCCTTTCGGAGTCCAAAGCTCTGATACCAATTGATAGTTCTGATACTTAATATAAGTACAGATCCAATAGCCAACAAGATGAGAGGGGGGGGGTGAATCATAAAAACTTATTCATCCATAAAAACATCAAATTCAACCTCGGTAACATATATCAGTCATATAATCAAAAACTGTCAAACATGCAAACTCAAAAGCATATGAACAATATAAACCTCATAACACAAGATTTAACGTGGAAACCCAAATAGGGAAAAACCACTGTGGGATTTTGGACCCACTAAGAAATATACTCTTCTAGAGTATGCTCGGTTAAAAGCCAATCTTGTTAAAGATTACAAAACACATTGCTAGATGTGACCCGGTTAAGGGATTTCCCTCAGATCTGTTAGGATCTTCACTTTGTTAGAAGTGACCTTGTCAAAGGATTTCAAACACTCAATCAGAATGTCACCTTGTTAGAGGATTTACATATAAGACTGTTAAGTCCACTCGATTAAGAGATTTCCTATCACTTTCACAAAATAACAGTAATACAATCTGTCTGCAATTTCACATCTAAAATGCTAAAGCAGATTCCTATTTGTTCAATACAATCTAGACATAGAACTAATCTTGTCTATCTTCTGGGCATCAATACTCTATTATTCTAACAGGTCTTCAAGCTTCTGTGCTCGGTAATCACTATGTAGCATCCCTGTGCATACACTTGCCCGCATACATTGTTTATCAACAGTTCCTTATTTATAAACAATCTTCTTGTAGCGTCCTAAAATTGCGACACTTGCAATTTTGATTGCATTTGGGTCTTCACGATGGCGATGCAACACGGAACCTGAATGGAGACCCCGAAACTTGTTCATGACACCAAAAACTGCATTTCTCAGCACCTTGGCCTGATCCTCCTTGCACCCTACTGTCTTGGGACCATGGCGCCCAGTGCCCTGGTCCTTCAGGACTAGGGCGCCCAGCGCCCTGGTCCCCTAGGACCATGGCGCCCAACGCCCTAGTCCCTAGCCCTATTTTGGGCCCGGTCTCTTATGGGGCTTTGGGTCTTTAAGTTTGCAAATTGGAAAATAATGTTTCCTGGTCGGCCTAAGGTCGGGAAAATCAATCTTTTAACCCTAATTGGCAAGTATATAAACTACATTTCCTCTCCCATTTTGAGAGATGGAAAAAAGGTGGAAACGATATTCAAGCATTCAAACATTCAAGCATTCAAGCATTCCTTCAAGCAATTGATCATTCTAAGTCTCCATTCAAGGCTAAGTGTTGCGTTCAAGACAAGGATTCAACCATTGAAGAGGAGATCACATACAACACATTACATGCTACATACATTACACCTTCGCATGTAAGAATACAAACATTCTTACAACAAGGTATCAGTACTTGTTTACATTACAAACATTTACATTTACAGCATTCTCATTTCTTGGTTAATTCCAAAACTGGGGTTTGACCTAAAGGCAAACCCCTCATCCCTAACCCCCCAATCGTCCTCTCTTTTCTATGTGTAGGTTGCAGGTACGCGGCTGTAATTGAAGATCTGGAATCCTTGTGCAGAGACGAACAGATCCACCTTCGTTTCGCGGATTTTTCGGAGGACCGTGTGCACGCCGGGCGCCATCGTCTCGTCAACTTTCGCTCAAATTTGTAGAACAGCACCGTCTCGACATTTTACTGCTAATTCCAGGTCCGCAGCTTCATCCCATATCCCTATCTCTGTTTATAAACAAATCTTTCCTACTTTACATGCATTCCTAGCTTAATCTTTCTATCCACATTTCTTTACAAAAGAGTGTATCCTTGATGTCTTAACCCTTGAAACTCATTTAGATTCCAATCTTGCATTGTGTGGGATTGGATCTTGTGGGTTTCAACCCCTCTTTTGAATGTAAAGTCCCTCCTAAGTGAAAACCATCAACCCTAGTGACCTCCCTTCTCTCTCCTCGGAGTTGGGGAGGGGAGAATGACTAGGGTTCGATTTTTCCGCATTACATTTTGGTGAACCCAATGTGAACATCCTCATTCTGATTATTCATGGTTAGATCTGAAAAATTTGCTTCCTTAATTACATTTCCATGTTTGATCTTTTGCAAATTTTAGAGGCTAATTGCATAAAAACCCTAAAATTTTCTTTTTAGTAATTAAACTTGTGAAATATTTAATTGTTAATGCTTGTTTCAGATCTACCCTTCTATTGCAAATTATCAATTCATATTTGTGCTTTAATTCTGAAAATTAAGTGGTTAAGTGTCAAAACCCTAATTTTTAGAACCCTCTTGATTCAACCTTTGACTGATAATTTCACTAATCAAAACACCTCCAAATCGGCTATAATTTTGGATTCCGCAATAAAATCACAATATCTTTCATCCCTGAAAATTTGGAAAAAAGTTGCGAGGATCGTGTGCACCCCGAGCGCCATCATCCCCAACATTTTTTCCGAAATTTCGGGAGCGAGATCTTACTGTATTTTTCTGCTAAAATCCAGAATTTTGGCTGATTTTATCAATTTTAACACTTTCAAAATTAAAGTCAAAGTTGGTCTAGTGATTGCTTGGATTAAGGCTTCTAATCATTCAAAAAATTGTTGAAATTGAAATTTGTGTTAAAATTGTGTTTCTTACAGTCCTAAATCTGAAAAGTGTGTTGGCATTCATTCGAAATGTCAGTGCTTTATTCAAATTTTTACAATTTGTGACTTTTGAAATTAAGTGTTTAATTCCAACAACCTTGATTTCCACTTTCAAAATTTGAATTTTGCATGAAATCGAGTCAACTTTCAAATTTCAAAACCTGCATTGCTTTCAGTATTCCTTCTAAAATCATAAAATTCAAAATTTCAGTTTCCCTCTCTTTTTTTCAAAATTCAAATTTTGCATTTTTCAACAATCTTGGTAGGGTTCAATCTTGAGATTGCAACTTTAATTTGGCCTATCTACAGATCATAAAATCACTCAATTTTTTTCAGATTAGCTTTAAAATCATCATAACTTTCATCCCTGAAAATTTCGAAAAAAAGTTGCGAGGACCGTGTGCACTCCGTTCGCCACGGTCTCGGACATTTTTTCTGAAATTTCGGGAGATTGTCTTGATTGCATTTAACAGCTTAAATCTAGGAGATTGGCTGGTTTTATTGAAATTTGTTACCTCTAAAATTCAAAATCTTCTCTCTATCTTTTGTGCATGAGTTTTACAACAATAAGCCCTACTTACACTATTCCTGTTAGACGAAGCCTTAGAATTAAGTCTTTCCAAGGTTTAATTACTGAGGAGATGGAACCTAATTTGAATGGCCTTTTAAACGAGGACATGGGTAATTCCTCTAATCCTCTTAATGATGAAGAAGCTCTCCATGAGGTTTCTATAGAACAACTTTCAAAATTGGATAACCAATTTGATGATTTTCGACAATGGATGTCTCAAGAATACCCCGACAGTGAAGCTCTTTCCTTAATTGAGGGTCTAAAATGTATGGTTCAAAGTGATAAGAATGGAATTGATATTTTGCGTGGTATTGCACACATTGTGGATTCGAATGTGATGCTGATGAAAAGTTGTGCCAAAACTTTAGGTTATACACAACCTCCTACTCAAGTCAATCATTCTATTCCTTTAACAACTTCTATTGCTAGTATACCTACTTTTACATCAAACATAATGACTACTTCAATACAAGACATTCCTCCTATGATCACCAGTCATGGGGGCAATCCCTCTTCTTCAATCAACTCTCTTCCTTCATTAAATCTGACTTCTTCATTCATTCCTTCAATGAGTGTCCCTATTATATCTCCACAAATGAACATGACGCAAGGGGGCAATTCATTTAATCATTCCATTCCTCCTTGTAGTGTTCCTCCTTTCCAATCATCTCCTATGACTAACTATCATAGTGTCCCACCACCTTACTCTCTACCTTCTTTCAATAACATAACACCTCCATCACAATCTAACATGTCTAATATGAACTCTTCGACTGAAGCGACCATTAACAAACTTGCACAAACTGTCTCTTCTTTACAGCAACAAATTGCCTCTATGAATCAATCTAAGTTTAGTGTGCCCACATTTGATGTTGCGAGCCCACTTTCTCTTGACATTGTTCGAGCTATCCCCCCTAAACATGTTGAAATTCCGCATTTGGAGCTTTATAATTGTAAGGGTGATCCTCTAGCACATGTTAAGACCTTTCAAACAATATGTACCGATTTTGCTTATGACCAAAGGTTGCTTGCAAAACAGTTTACTAGAACATTAAGAGATAAAGCCCTACAATGGTATTTCTCATTGCCTTCTTATTCTATTACTTCTTTTGAACAACTTGCAAATGCTTTTATTCAACAATTTCAAAACAATATAAGTCCTAAAGTTACTTTGATTGATTTAATGCATTGTAAACAAGGTGTTAAAGAAAAAGTGACTGATTTCATTGGTAGATATAAGCATTTGTATGCTCAGATTTCCTTTCCAGTGCCTGACAATGATATTCAAAGAATCTTTATTTCTAATTTACAAAAAGATATTAGAGAAAAACTCCTGTTTTCTGAGTTTACTTCTTTCCAACAGTTGTGCGTGACTCTTCACAATTATCAACTGACTGTGAGTCAAATGGAACAAGCAAATCCTATGACTCCGAGTGATAAGGGTGATAGTAGTCAACAACCATTTGGGAAGTTTAAACCGAACAGAGAGTCCATTAAATTCAATGAAAACATCATCAACAACAATGTGAATGCAGCATCAGGTGTGCTTCCTATTTCTAAGTTTTTCAAGAAAGAAAGAAAGTTTACTCCTTTGAATGAATCATTGCATAGTATTATGAATAAGTTATTGGAACAAAATGTGCTTACTCTTCCTCCTATAAGGCAAATAGATCCTGCAAAGATTAATTCGCCCTATTTTGATAACAAATCTTTTTGTCAATTTCATCGTCATCCTGGGCATGATACTGAAAAATGTTTTGCTTTAAAGGGTAAAATTCAAGATTTGATTGATAATAATACTATCTCTGTTTCTGGTGTGAATGATAAAGGCAACAAATCTATAGCTCCTCCTAACCAAAATCTTTAGATTTTTACTGATCCATTGCCTTCTCATACCTCTAATGCGATTGATACTACTGATTCCTCTGTCTCACCTGATGATCTCGTGTCTATGACTCCGAATGTGATTAACTTTGTAGAGTAGCAGAAAATCCCTAAAGAACCTTCCATCACCTTTGATTCTAGTGAAACTATCAGGGCACCTGATGGTCCTTTATATATAGTTGCAAAAGTCAAGAATACACCTTGCCGTGGAGTGCTTATTGATCCTTCTTGCATGATTAATGTCATTACTAAAGAATTTCTTTTTACTTTGCAATTGAATCAAGTGATCTATGACGAAACAAATGTGGTTGTGAAACTATTTGATGCATTTTCTTCTCCTGCAATTGGTTCTATTACATTACCTATTGAAGTTCATAACAAATCCCTTGATGTGGACTTTGCTATTATTCCATCATCCGAACAATTTCGTGTGAAGCTAGGCTATCCTTGGCTATCTTCCATGAAAGCTATTGCTTCTCCTATTCACAAGTGCTTGAAATTTCCCCATAATGGTGAAGTTGTTACTGTCAATCATAGTCTCTTTAAACCAGATGAAAGAACTTCTAGCATTCCTATTGATTACTTTTGGCCTAAACAATTCCAATCTCTTCCTCCGCGAAGTGATCATCTTTTCAAATCTTATCAAAAGTGGAAAAAAGATATGATCCTTTCTCTAAGTGAACCTAGAACACCCAAACTTGACATTCCTATCATTCTTGAGAAGGAAGTTCTTCCTTTGAAAGATAAAACTAATGTCTTTCCTCAAGAAGATTCCCAACCCATTCCTATGGATGTGACTATGCCTATATCTAATAAACTTTCTAAAAGTAGACCTATACCTCCTCGTCATGATGGACTTGGTCTCCTTCCTAAACCAAATATTCCTCCCTTATATGGAGCAGTTCCTCCTCCTTCCTCTTATGGAGAGAAGAGAGCTTCCTCTTCTCCTATTGTTCAACTTAAGAGACCACAACCTAAACACCCAAGTGATAAGGATGAGAACATTCCTCCTCCTCAATCTCCTAATCTTCATACTAAGACTAGATGAAATCGTTCTGCACGTGAACGCCGATGAAAGCGTCGTCTTAGAGCTCAGGCAGCTGCTTCTCAAACTTTGCAATCCCCAAGAACACCTTTAGCTAGTATTATTCCATTTTCTCCTCAGCTGACAATTGAGCCAAAATCTCCTAAACATAACATGCATGATGGTCTTGATCCTGTGCGAGTTAAAGATCCTATTTTTATAAATCTTGATGATGATATAGATGAAAATGTTATTCATGATGAAAATGTTACTCCTGTTCATTTTGATAGTGAATATGAATATGTTGATGTTGATAACCATTTATCTAACGCATTATCTAAAGCACTTATCCTAGCTCCTAGACAAGAACAATGTGGCTCGGAACATGAACATAGCCCTTGTTTGGATCTTGTGATAGCTCCATCTGCTGTGTTGGATGTTCCTCCTCTAGTGTGTTTCCTAGCTTCCCGAAATATTGATCAGCAAGATCGGGGGGTAGATGACGTGCTAGACTAGTTTCATTAGCATAGCAGATTCTCTCCTCCTCTCTTTTGTTACTTCTTCTATGTGTTATTCTCATTCTTCTATTTGTTGTCCTTAGTGTTGTCTACTTGGGGACGATGCAAAACATTGAGATCTCTTTTGGTCTCTCTCATGTTGACTCAAAAGACACATGTGTTCCCTTCTTCTAGGTGACCTTCCTTGATTGGGGAATGAAGAACAATTATGCATACATACATATGATATACATGAATTATCATACAACATACTGACCCCGAGGAAAGCGAAGTCACCTTGTGCTTTGTGTTTTGTGTCTATTATCCTTGGGCTTATCTCACACTTGGGGGCTAAATCCTTGTGATAACGTGCTCCTTTCCCTTTCTCATTTCTTATATGTATCACTACCTTAAAGCAATCACCCCCGGTGAGGCGTGTGCGATCGCTTTAACGTAGGGGGGCATACATCCCGTCCATATCTTTTCAAGATACTTGAAAATTTCTTGACAAATTTAGCTTTGCCTTGAAAATTTTGATATCTTTCTTGCATGACTCATAGTGAGGGAACCTTACTACTAACAGTCATGGTTCTCCCTCGTGATCTTCCCTTTTACTTTGTCAATCGAAGTCGTAAGATCCTTAGTCCACTGGGGGCTTGGTGTATCTTGCCTCCTTGACATGGTGAAAGTTTTTCAATGTTGTTTCCTTGTACTTTACCGGAAGTATTGGCGTACGCTTATACTCTCGCTAAAGTGGGGGCTAAATGTAGCGTCCTAAAATTGTGACACTTGCAATTTTGACTGCATTTGGGTCTTCACGATGGTGATGCAACACGGAACCTGAATGGAGACCCCGAAACTTGTTCATGACACCAAAAACTGCATTTCTCAGCACCCTGGCCTGATCCTCCTTGCACCCTACTGTCCCGGGACCATGGCGCCCAGCGCCCTGGTCCTTCAGGACTAGGGCGCCCAGCGCCCTGGTCCCCCAGGAACATGGCGCCCAGCGCCCTGGTCCCTGGCCCTATTTTGGGCCCGTCTCTTATGGGGCTTCGGGTCTTTAAGTTTGCAAATTGGAAAATAATGTTTCCTGGTCGGCCTAAGGTCGGGAAAATCAGTCTTTTAACCCTAATTGGCAAGTATATAAACTACATTTCCTCTCCCATTTTGAGAGATGGAAAAAAGGCGGAAACGATATTCAAGCATTCAAACATTCAAGCATTCAAGCATTCCTTCAAGCAATTGATCATTCTAAGTCTCCATTCAAGGCTAAGTGTTGCGTTCAAGACAAGGATTCAACCATTGAAGAGGAGATCACATACAACACATTACATGCTACATACATTACACCTTCGCATGTAAGAATACAAACATTCTTACAACAAGGTATCAGTACTTGTTTACATTACAAACATTTACATTTACAGCATTCTCATTTCTTGGTTAATTCCAAAACTGGGGTTTGACCTAAAGGCAAACCCCTCATCCCTAACCCCCCAATCATCCTCTCTTTTCTGTGTGTAGGTTGCAGGTACACGGTTGTAATTAAAGATCTGGAATCCTTGTGCAGAGACGAACAGATCCACCTTCGTTTCACGGATTTTTCGGAGGACCGTGTGCACGCCGAGCGCCATCGTCCCGTCAACTTTCGCTCAAATTTGCAGAACAACACTGTCTCGACATTTTACTGCTAATTCTAGGTCCGCAGCTTCATCCCATATCCCTATCTCTGTTTATAAATGAATCTTTCCTAGTTTACATGCATTCCTAGCTTAATCTTTCTATCCACATTTCTTTACAAAAGAGGGTATCCTTGATGTCTTAACCCTTGAAACTCATTTAGAATCCAATCTTGCATTGTGTGGGATTGGATCTTGTGGGTTTCAACCCCTCTTTTGAATGTAAAGTCCCTCCTAAGTGAAAACCATCAACCCTAGTGACCTCCCTTCTCTCTCCTCGGAGTTGGGGAGGGGAGAACGACTAGGGTTCGATTTTTCCGCTTTACACATCTAACCGCTTAATCTCCTTGATCACATTTCCCATGATCAATCATAGCCATCAGATCTTCAATCTTGTCCAGGTTCATTGTATATTTTGATCTGAAAATGTTTTACCCTACCTTGGAACTTGCACATTCACCTTGGAACTTGTGTTAGGGTAATGCGGTTCAATTTGAGCTGTAGATCTTCTTGCCGACTTTCCATTGCCTTAGATTTGTTAACAAACTTCTTCCATGGCTTTCCAATCATTGATCCGCTCCTGCTCATCAGCTTCTTTCATTAAATATCACATGTAAACATTTAATGCATTCTGTTATAGCTTGGTTACAACTCGGTGAATACTAAACTTTACTCGGTAGACATTCTGTCTTCATTAACCGACTGCAATAACCTTAGGGTTTACCGACTAGGTTCCTTAGGGTTTACCGACTAGGTTCTTTGCCTAATATCATAGTGTAGTATTAACCTTTACATTTTACAACATATGTATGATGTTAAAACAATATAAAACATCAAGATCTCATCATTGTTTGACTCGGTAGAGTTGCCCATTGAATAACTTATCCCCTTATTCATCATATTCTTTCCTATGTCTTTACCGACTTCTTTATAATCTTCATATCATATTTCTTAAGAAATGGCAACATCATACTGAATTAGAAAATCAATTTCTTGACATCAATGACAAAATAATAATATCAAGATAGTAAAACATCTTTAATCAGTTATGTCCATAATCATCAACAACCTTCTCAATATCCTTGTAATATTGCCAATAGTCATCCTATATACTCTAGTCGGTTAATACTACCGAAATATTCAGTCGGTAAGCACTAAAACAGTCAGTTACAGAAGAAAGGAGTCACAGAGTTAAGTATACACCAAGTTTCTACTGAGTAACATTCTATGTCTACCGAGAAGCAAAGAAGGTATACCGAGTAGAAACATGTTACCAGATTCAATGAACCTGGACACATATGTGGAAATGTGTTACAAGAATCAAGGAACAGGGAACCGTTATCACATAGGAAATTGCACTTCAAATATTTTGTATGATTTTGAGGAAGTTTATCGAATGAAATAATTTCTATGTTTATTCATTTGATGAATCTTGTTTGTAAGATCGAAGCATGAACAGATCACCGTCTCAGAGATCTATTTATATAGAGTGATTTGAGAATCAAAATGTGAGACATGTGTGATAGAAGAGTTAAAAGGAAAATCATAAGAGGACACATTAAGTTGTGACTACTACAATTGACAAAGATATTCAAAGGTCACCGAGAAAGTCTTCAGAGAACAGTTTAAGGGACAGAGTAAACGGAAGGGTTTACCGAGTTGATTTATCAATTACCGAGGTATGCTATGAGCAAGGTATTTTCATATTGAGCACATAGAATCTTCTATAACATTTCAGATGTAAATTTGTAGATATTTGTAAAGATTTTATTGAATCATTTGAGTTGTAATAGAAACCTTTAACAGGGTAAAAGACTCTAACAAAGTCTATAAATTGTAAAGCCTTTAACCAGGTGCAACATTTTGTATAAGTCTTGTAAAAATCCTTTAGCAAGGTAGATCTAAAGATCTTGATACTCCTAACAAGGTAAGCTATCAAAAATAGCTAAACATGTAGCTCTAACCGAGCAACCTTTATTATTGCAGTAGTGAAGTTGTGGGTGCCATCCCCACCACAGTTTTTCTGTCTAACAAAGAATTTCTGCATAACCAAAATCTTTGTGTTATGGAGTGAAATGTTTATGAATGTCATTTCTATAATTATGTGTTAGCCTTATATTATGAGATCAACAGTTTACAATTTATGTTTATCAGTAAGATGGTTTTTTGAAGAAATTTTTTGAAGTACTGATTCACCCCTCCCCTCTCAGTACATTAGCTTTCATTGTTGGACCTAATAGAGCCAAGTGGAGTCAGTACCTTGTACCTTCAATTTCCTGCATCACCGAACCACGCATACATATATATACACAAACACGATAAACACACCAGTGAAGGAGAATCATGACTTTTCGTGTCTCACCGAAATGAGTGACAAAAAATCATCTCCTCACACCCCATACAATTCCACACAACATGACAACGTATACATAAAACAACTTGCAAATGAAGCAAATGTGTTAGTCCATCGTTAGTAACACATAAATAAACTTAACATTTCATCATTTATAAAATATGATGGATAAGAAGAGTTAACAACTACTTATTCCAATAAATAGTTGCCTAATCGATATCTACTCCTCAATGAGCAAAATTGCATAATCATATTCATCAAATCACACTCCGAAGCATCATATCAAAATAAAACATCACAAGCATAATAAATAAACCATCCACGTAAGCCACTAAAAAGTCAACCATGGTCAACAAGGTCAAAAAGGGTCTGATTAGGGCACTACATGTATTTATTTAATTTTGTTCCAAAAAATCACAATAATAAATTGTGTCATGGTAAATGAGAAAGTTCTTAATTTCTTTCTTAAAATTTAAATACAAATGGAGCTAAGTGGAGGTGTGACTATATTTAGTCATTAAATGGAAATGAGAAGAAATTTATATGAAATTAGAAAATGCTTCTCAATCAAGTACTTCTAGATGCAATCTCAACTCTTAAGTTGTTGCATATTCTTTTTCTCAATTGACAAACTTACATAGTCATGGAAGGAAATGTGAGCATATGTTAGAGGAATTTTACGGTGTAGTCAACAATAATAGCATAAACATTAATGCAATGTCAACAAGAAGATGAAATAGGGAAATTCTCTCTTCCGCTAAATGATGTTTCTCTATCATAGATAAATAAATTGAGTTGAATAGATCCATGTATATCATTTTTCAATGATGAATATTTTTACTTAAATAATTTTGACATGCAAGAAATTAAAGAGAATACTAAGATACTTCTTGAAGACGTAGTTCAAACAACCTTGCAAAATGAAGATTACAAGTATACTGCAAAAGAAACAAAATAGGTTGAAGATAATATTGAGGATGTTGTTGATTATGCATAACTATTTAAAAAAGTACATGTTGATTTAGTGAAGTTTGCATTCTTTTCATATTAGGAATGGTTTTATTATATTTTCATGACTATTTTGTTGGGAAAAGTTAGTATCTATATAGGTTTTGTGATTATGCTATAGATTAAAAAAAAATTGTGTCCCATGAAGGTGTAGTCCTTTTGATAAGTACTGACTAGAAATATTCAAAGAAATTACATATATCAAAACATTTTAATATTTCTTGAATAATTAAATTTAATGGATGCTTACACTAAGTGATAAATCTGAAGAGTTTCCTTTCCTAAAAGTGTGATTATCAAATGCAATAGAAAAATTTAGAGCTTTGTTAGAATAACTGGTGGACAAATAAGGGGGGAGGGGGGGTGAATCAGTTGTCAATAGATTATATTAATCAAACCACTTTACAATGATATGCCATGTCATCTTTTAGACCAAAATAACATTAACCAATCCATAAATCATCCCAGTAACGTGTAGAGAACACGTAACATGGTACCGGTCCATAGCCTAGATAGGTACCAAACCTAATTTGGGTCCACCATGCCAAAGCGATGTCTCCAATCAGTCGAGGCATGAACAAAGATCATCTTCTGCATCCTAAATTCCATCTAGAAGCTGCACCAACACCACTTATGCATTCTATCAAAGATTCTCAATAAAAGCTCTACTGGTAAAACCTTAAACCCTTACTGGTATAGGCTTACTAGAATGTATGATAGCATCTGATCACCAATTCAATACCAATTGACCAAAACATACTCCAGAAACATCAAACCAAACATATTCCATTGATCCAAACATGTCGGTAGTATCCAACTGATAGTCCCTTCTGTCGGTAACACTAGTTCTTCTACCAGTAACCAAAATTTGTCTATCGGTAACCAATCATAACAACTAGTGTTGATATCAATGACAAAACATCAATGCAACACATAATCAATTCCTTCATATTTCCAACAATCTCTCCCTTTGGCATTGATGGCAACACTAGATGTAAAAAAGAAAACATCTAAGTGCCAAGAAACGCCAAAAATTTATCATAGAAGATATAAGAATGAAGAAACTGAAAAATCCCAGCAACTCCCCCTAAGGAGTGTAGTCCAATCTGAAATTGATCTGAATCTCTCTCATATGACATATTATGACATTATTTTTCACATATAACTCTCCCCCTTTGACATCAATGCCAAAGATATGACAAAGATATCAAAATCCTATGAATCTCAAAGATGACTACTCCCCCTGAGTAGTAGCACCACTACATCAACTCAGAGCAAAGGATAAAGTTGATGATGCATGTCGAACTGATGCTCTGCTCCATCAATTAAGTTTCTGCCAGAGGGGTAGGTACCCCTAACCTATCTCTTAAATATTCAAATGATTCCTTAGACCGCGGTTTAGTGAATATATCTACAATCTGCTCTTTAGTGTTCACATAAACCAATTTGACTCCCTTTTCTTCCACCTTTTCTTTCCAAAAGTTGTATTTTATTGAAATGTGCTTAGTCTTAGAGTGAAATACCAGATTCTTAGATATGTCAATAGTTGCAGAGTTATCACAATAGATAACTACTGGTTCACTACAATTTACCTTGATATCCTACAACATTTGCTTCATCCACAAGACTTGAGTGCAATTAGTTGTTGCTGCAACATATTCAACTTTTGCTGTAGATAAAGAAATGCATGACTTTTTTTTGTTGATCCATGAAACCAATTTCTTTCCAAGAAAGAAAGCTCCACCAGGAGTTCTCTTTCGGTCATCGGTATCTCCCGCCCAATCTACATTTGTATATACACATAAAGTGAAGTTATCATCTCTAGAGTACCATAAGCCATATTTTGTTGTTCCTTGCAAATACTGGAATATCCTCTTTACTGCACATTCATGATTTTCTTTAGGATTACTATTCTATCTTGAAACAATACTTACTGCATTCATAATATTGGGTCTAGTCTGAGCTAGATATAACAAGCCACCAATCATAGACTTATACCTTGTCGAATTTACCGATACAGATGTGTCTTTGATAGATAATTTCTCACTTGTCATCATAGGAGTACTTACCAGTTTGGAATTATCCATACCAATCTTCTTCAACAATTCCCTTAGATACTTAGTTTGATAGATAAAAATGTCTTTGTCAATTTGAGTAATCTGCAAACCTAAGAAAAATCTCACCTCACCAATCATAGACATTTCAAATTCATTCTTCATATTATTAGAGAATTCTATGCACAATTTATCTTCCTCCAAAAATGATATCATCAACAAATACTTCAATAATCAGAATATCATCATCAGTGATCTTGTAATATAAATTACTCTCAGCACTACCTTTGGTAAAACCAAGCTTCAAAATATATTTATCCAACCTTGCATACCAAGCTTTGGGAGCTTGTTTCAATCCATATAATGCTTTCCTTAACCTACAAACCATATCTTTGTCATCTATCAGTGAAAATCCATTAGGCTACTCAATGTATACTTCTTCCTCAAGTTCACCATTCAAAAATGCACATTTAACATCCATTTGATAGACCTTATAGTTCTTGTATGCTACATAGGCAAGAAATAGTTTAACAACTTCAATTCTAGCTACTGGTGCAAATGTCTCACCATAATCAATTCCTTCCATTTGAGAGTATCATTTACAAATAGATCTAGCCTTATTTCTTACAACTTGACCATCCTCATTTAATTTATTTCTAAAAACCCATTTAGTTCCAATAACATTCTTAATTTTAGTCCGGGGAACTAAAGTCCAAGTCTTATTCTTCTCTATCTGATCTAATTCATCTTCCATAGCTTTTAACCAATGTTTATCTTTACAAGCTTCAATAACAGATGTCGGTTCAATTTGAGAAATAAGAAATACCTCTTCAGTTTCAAGTCTTCTTCTTGTCATAAATCCCTTGTTCCTGTCTCCAATGATTTGATCTTCAGGATGATTTAATCTTACAGACCTTGGTGTCTTTTGAACTTCAAGTTCACTATTCTGATCATCAGCCACAGTTGAATTTTCTGGTTGTACTAGTGTAACTATCTCAGTGTCTTGTACCATTTGAGGCATTGTCGGATTAGTTATGATCACTTCCACTGTCGATTCTCTGTCATATGATATAGATTGATCTTTGTATTGCTCATCCACTTTCACATTTGCGCTCTCCACAATTTTCTGCAATCTTTTGTTATAACATCTATATGTTTTTCTTTGAATTGAATATCCAATAAATATCCCTTTATCACATCTAGGATCAAACTTCCCAATTGACTCATCCCTTTTGATATAACATTTACTTCCAAAAATTCTGAAATATTTAACAGTAGGTGTAAGTCCAAACCATAATTCATAAGGATTCTTATCGGTTTCACCTTTGATAAGAACGTTGTTGAATGTGTAGACTGTTGTACTCATTGCTTCTCTCTAGTAGATGTGAGGCAATTTGGCTTCCATCATCATGGCTTTTGCTGCATCCAAAATGGTTATATTCTTCCTTTCCACTACTCCATTTTGCTGAGGAGTTCAGGGTGCAGATAATTGTCTCCTAATTACATTTATCTCACAAAAACTATTAAATTCATGAGATGTGAACTCACCGCCTTGATCTGATCTCAGACATTTGATTTTCAATCCAGTTTTTGTTTCCACCTTTGCTTTAAAGATCTTGAATTTCTCAAAAGCTTTAGACTTCTCCCTTTGAAAAGTCACCCATATCATTCTAGAATAATACTTCTACATTTCTTTATTTTACATCATTTTGAAACTCAATTTAGAAATGTCACTTTATGTGGCTGAAGTTAAACATTTTTGTTTGTGCTGACCACTTCCTTTATAAAAGTGTAACATAGGTTTATGTTTTTACCCTTGTGCTATTAGGTGCATGCATGAATGCTATATGCACAAAAATAGTAACCTAAATAGTGTTTTATTAAAACTAAACTTAATTTTATGGTTGGATTGTATAATTATTAGTAATGTCTACAATAGAAACAATTGTACCAAGAGGATATGTATCATTTCATAAATTGCATTGCTTCTCCAACCATTGAGCTTTGTGTGTATGAATTGCACCCATACACTATTTTATCCTAAAATATTCCCATAAATTGAACTAAAACTATATATTTACCCACTAAATCACAACTATTTAATTGCTTGCCATTCCATATATTACCGACTTGTATTTTACAAAACTAACTTCTTCTTTTTTTAATTCATATTTGCTCTTACTATGTATACTTTTTTTAAAATGCTACAAACTATCAAAACTAATACATGATCATTTCAAACATGATTTATGATAAACAATTTTCATCCTCTTTCACACAGCACACTTGAAATAAAATCTCTTGGTGATTAATATGAGACTTGTATCATACACTCTTACAAAATATCATATGTAGGAAAGGTAACATATACATGATAAATATCATAATGTATCAAAAATTTAATATGCACCCTACAACAATAAGTATTACATGCATAATTTATTTTAACATAAAAAGGTTTAGTAATATCAAAATACTTAGAGTAATTCTTATTTGAGGATAGATTTTTTATAATTTTGACAAAATTGTGTCTGAGTCATAGGGGAAGAGCATTAGTTACCTCCCACATTCAAATTACTATTCACTCCTTGCTCACCCAACCCCCAAATACTAACTTTAATGAAACTAAAAAAATTATAACTAAAAGCCCATTAATTAGTTTCACATGTACCAATAGCCACCCACTTTACACCAGTAGTTAGAATTTTTGGACTTTAATTGGAGGAGTTGTGCAAATTTATTGGTACCCACAGCGCACGCTATTGGGGAATTTGTGCATAATTATTGGCCAATTTTTGAGGTGGTTGTAGTGAATGATTATTGGATAATCTTTAAGTAGGTAGCGGGTGACACTTTGAAATAAGCACTTTTTGACCCTTGCATGCATAATGGATCCCACAACGTGTGTTGTTACTATCCAAAAGCCAGAACAATAGCTATAAGTAATTAAGTCGCATACAAAGACAACCAAATTTCATTAAAAAAATTCAATGTGTCATTTAAGATCTATGGGCGAAAGAAGTTAGCTATAACAACTCCTGATATGCTTCCCCTATCTAAGAAATTTTTAGGATGCATTTCACAATTTTGACATCCAATTATGCTTCTTAAAAAATCAATTTTCTTAAAGAATCAAAAAAACCCTTGTCTTTGCATGGGAGTCTACTTGAAAATGCCTATTTTTGGATATTGGAGTTGTTGTCATTGATGTCAACATATTCATGTGTTTCTTGTGCTTCGGTGTTGTAGAGAGTTGGCTTGGTTGCATATATGCTAATGCAGATTAATGGGTTTTGAGATACTTATCCCTAGTTGATTCAGTATGAGTTTTAGTGTTCTGCAAGGTGATTTGATCAAGTTAGGTTATCTGGTGGATGATTGGTTCTTCTGTTGATTTTGTATTACAGAGTTGTGATTTCAGGTTTGTATTGCTCCAGAATTGATTATTTATGTTGTGCGGTTTTTGGAGAGTGTTTGGGATGTTAATGTGTGTCCTCAGTTCGGGTGGTTCATGATTTGGAACTTCACAAGCATATATTTTAGTTTGTTGTTGGTGTTCTTGAGCTCCGGTGATGAAATAATGATGATTCTAGTTATTCAAGTTGTTGCGGTTGTTGCGGAAGAATTCATGTTGCTTGTTGATGTTCTTTGATCATGTTCTATGCGTTTTGGTGGTTCAAATTGATCATGGTGTGCGTTATTGAAGATTTTATTGGTCTAGTAGTATTCTTCATGTTATACAACATTCTGGCCAACCCGATGGTTCTTGCATGTTGCAGATGATCTTGGTGAGATATTCGATGGTATTTCATGTTCAACATTTTGATTTGGGTCCATGCTATGTCCTTACCGACATTGTATTATTGATTTATGTATCGTGTAATGTAATTTTGTAATTAGGTCTTATGACTTGAGATGACCTTGAAATATAGGTTGATGAATTGTATAAAAACATGTAATATTCATTTGTAAAAGGTAATCTACATGTGCGAATATTGTATT
Source organism: Cryptomeria japonica (assembly GCF_030272615.1). NCBI lineage: Eukaryota > Viridiplantae > Streptophyta > Pinopsida > Cupressales > Cupressaceae > Cryptomeria > Cryptomeria japonica. The sequence continues at coordinate 569,442,879 of NC_081407.1, read as the reverse complement.
GATCCTTCAGTACTAGAGGGAAAAGAGAAGAAGTGTGAAAGAGTGTGCAAAAGTGTAAAGAGTAGAGTTTGAGTATGTGTGTTTAACCGAAACTGTGATCAGACATTTGGAGATTCTATTCTTTCAGTTCATGTAATCCAAATTGTTGTACGATCTTTGTAAGGTAGTGAGCCTTCCAAGGGTTGTATGCCTTTGTTGTTTTTGAGCAGTGAGCTCAAGGCAGTGTTCCTGAATGCATGTGCATTCCCCATTGTAATATTTACACATACTACTGCAGAGTTGAAGGAACACACTGGACCACTGAGAGGGGGGGTGAATCAGTGGTAATCAATAAAAACTTGATCTCTCTTATATATCTAATATTTAATAATAATAATCATAAAAACATGAGCAGAGACATTAAATAGATCAACACACACACACAAGAGGCATACCCATAACACAAGTGCATATGAGGAAAACCCATGGTGGGGAAAAACCTCAGTGAGAAATGCTTCTAGAGTCTACTGCTCCAATCTAGCCTCACAAGTAAAACTGATTACAATGTTTAGGGCACCAACCCAAGGAGCATCAACCCCTAATGTTTATGGGCACCATCCCAAGGAGAACCAACCCCTAGCTTTAGGGCACCAACCTCTAGCTCTAAGCACCCACTCAAAGATTACAATAAGTATAGATTACAAAAACAAGTTATATACCTTGTTGCAAATGAGGTTTTGCAACACCTTACTGATCTACTCTCTTTCTGATCTCTTCTTATCTCTGTTCTCTGCTCTTTGTCTTCTTCTCGATTCACATCTCCCTCTTTGCCTCTCATAGTGTACATAACCCACTAGGTTATCCGCCTTTTCTCTCCACACTTTGGTCTCTGGTTTCTATTTCTTTATGATCTCTGCCTTGATTACCCTTTCTTCTCTGCCTCTTTGTTTCACCTTCCTTTGAATACTCTACTCTCAATCTGTTGTTTCTACAACTGCTCTCTCTTTGCATTGTTTCTGCAACTTCTCTCTATGCGCTTCCTCTCTATTATCTCTCTCTATGTGCTTCTGCAACTTTTATTCTTGGCAACAACCTCATTCCCTAATCAGCAGCACCACACACATAGAGACATACACTCACACTCTAGCCTCATTGTAGATTACTATTCTGTTATGTTCTCAATACTTTTATGTCCACACACATATAGCTTACTTCAAGCTCAACTGCATGTTCATCTTGTTCTCTCACTATGAGTCAACTACCCTAGTTATATCACATTCACTGCCTTGCTCTACTCTTCACCATTGCATTCATGATCAACACCTGTACAAATTTGGTCTAATCTTCATTAGCTTTGAATTTGAGTCGTTGATCTGCTAGATTCAATTCTTCAAAGCTAGCACCATGATGGTTTTGCATGCCATGTCATTTATGTGTTCTCTCTCACTAACCATCTCTTTCCAAAATGCATTTACTATATTGCACAGTCATCTCTACACATAGGAATGTTATTCCCTCCAACTGGAATTTAAAAATTAATTCATTCTTGTCCTCAGAGTTATGGCATGAATCAGATTTGATCTCCCCTCTTGAATTGAACACCTACATTGAATGAGTATTGAGTTTCCAATAATCTCTATTGTTTCATATTGGACACGTCTCCTTTATTTACACACTGTTCACTGTACCTGGTTTGAAATATTTGACAAATTCAATTTGTCCCACTGATTGGATTCAGTTGCTTCACCTACCTATCTGATCTCATTACTTGTCTATAAGATCTGATCTCTTACATGTCGATCATCTTGAGTTGCGCACCTGTCTGCTACAGATCCTCCATTAATGAATTTACTGACTACTTGCCCTTTTTGAATCAACAACAACTTCATTAGACTATCATCACCTTGTTCAACAACCCTTCATTTCTGTTGACTACCTAGAGCACACATGTCATCACATTTGATGTCCAGGTCACTTTGTCAATTCTATTTGGCATCCTTATGGACCTCTGAGTCTATTAGCTTTCATACATGGCCACAAAGTTGATCATGAGCTTCAATTCTGTCGGCAAAAACACCCTTTCATCTTTTCGAGAGGCGTCCTCGAATTTTTTCAGTACATGTCATGTTGTCGGGTCAAACTTGGTCAACGTCTAGGTGGAATATCGGGTTGCTCAGATCCTTTGAATTTCAATATGTGGGTGATCTTTGTGTTATACGCCTTGAAGTCTATTGGCAGGCATTCTTGACATCAAAATTTTTCTTAATCATCATCCAATTCATCTGGTCAAACTTGGTTGACCCCCACATTGATATTTTCATCTCGAGGGCCACTAATGTCTTGCCCCACAAGACCATCTACATGTCCAAGCTACCTGTGTGGGATAAGCCTTCATTATCTTTTTGTGGTGTGCCTTTTATTTTGCTAGCCCACGCAACATTTGCAAGGTCTTTTAACTCACACGGGATAAGGATTCTCCCATTTTCTATCTTCGCTTGTCAAGCAACTTGTTATCCCATGGCCCTTTCCTTATCCCCAAGGAGATGCGCAGGATAAGGAAACCTTTGCTTTTTGTTTGTAGTCTTATTTTTTCCTTGTCTCATGGGACCACCGCATAATCAACTGTCTTGTGCAGGATGAGGTCTTCAAGCAATCTCCCTTTAATTTCTTACCTTGCGAAAACATCTCTCTCCAAGATTCACTATGCAGGAGAACAAAATGAATGAGTTAATTAATATGACCCCCATAGAATTGTAGGGTGATAGGTTCAAGCTAAGAGCAGGTAAATATCAGCTATGACCTCTATTGATGGACCCTTGTTCCCATGGGAATGAAGGAAATTCCTCTCCCAAATGGTAGAGTATTTCCATTTCCTAACGTCTTGAAAGAAGTAGCGGATAAGTTGTTTTAACATATATAGGATAGTCTTCCTTATTTGCCTTTGTTAATTGTTATCTCGCTAAGTTTATGTCATTCACTTCTCATGTTGTGGGATAAGGGACACATATCTCTCCACTTTGATCTATTTTGACTATCTTATCCCATGCGACTAGCACATTATCTTTTCAATAACGCGGGATAGTGAGATGCCACTATTTCTTTTGATATGCTTATCCTGCGGGACCAATCACTTTGGACAACAAGAGATGCAGGATAAGAGGGAACATTATGTGCACCACATGATTGTTATCCTGCAGGGTCATACACCTTCAACCGCACATGATGCAGGATAGCAAGGATCACATAACCTGTGTGTAATTATTATCCTTTGCCGCGAGACCAGTACGACCAACCAGTCATGTTATTGACAACCCTGGTCACATAACAAATATGTTATTAACACTTGCAGACACATAACTATTGTGCTATTGACACTTCCTATCATAGTACAAAACAACCCTTTGGCCATAGTGATAGCGATAACTTACATATTATTGACAACTTAGTCGTGTGTTATTGACATCTGTAGTTACACCTTTCCCAATTCAAACCGGTTTTCTTGATGCCTTCACCAGTGTATTTTCCTTTGTCTTCTTCATCCAATTAATTGTTCTCTTAGAACATTTTAGGCTTTCTTTCTATATCTCCTTGTGCTTATAACATGGTGTGTTATATGATGTTGCAGTAGTACTTATGCCCTTGGTCCTCTATCAACCTTTATCAACATCCAATCTTCTTATGGAGCACATTTGGCATCTGTCTCAACCTGAGACCATACCATCTACTCACCTTCCCTTTGTGAGTTATTTTCTCTAGGAGACCTTGATCTTTCCCTTAAGATCATCATATGGAACTATTGCATCTTCAACTTCCTCTGGGGCAAACATAATGTTGCATCTCTCTACTTTTCCAACCTGATGCCTGCATGTCTCTACATCTCTGACCAGTGGGAGTGAGGCTATCATTCTGTCTAGCTGCACTTGCTCTCGATGGCACTTATCATTTCTAAATCTTTGTCCACTCTATCATCTCAACTGTTGACATCAATCAAATTCACATGCCTATTGCATCTTCATCTAGTGGGTGTCTTGTCAGTCTCTTTGCCACTTCATCAACTTAGCCTTGCAAACACATATGTTTACATCAATGACAACCTCAATGCCAAGAATCTCCCCCTTTGGCATTGATGTCAACACCAATCTTCACTCTCCCCCCTTTGACAACAATGGCAAAGGGGCCTAGCTACCAGTAAGAATTCACCTAATACCAACTTGACTTCTTTGTATAGCACTTCTCATCACTCTCTCTATTTTCACACATGAGAATGTTCCTTGCTATAGCCAGATGAACCATTACTACAATATGATCCAACATTACAAAAATGACCTCTGATTTAGTCTCATTTACTCCCCTTAAGAACCAGAATTAGTACACTTCAACTGCTCTGCTTTCTTCGATCTGTCTTCATGCAGGCCTGTGAATAATGAGCTTCCCCTGAGATAAATAATTTCTATGCTCCATCTTCCTTGGAGTACATACATGTTCAAGAATTAACAAGGATGCAATCAATAAGATCCCCCCGAGCCAAAGACATTTGCAACCAATGCACCACATGCTAGATGAACCATTATTACAATATAAGAAACAGTGCTAATGCTGCTTATAAAAATCACTTGTCTCCCCCTGATACTTGCAACTCCCATGCTGAAACATCTTGTAGCTTCATCTCATCTGATTTCTTCCATCTTCATCCTTGCTAACCTGTCCTACAACCATTTTGTTGTGTAGACCATTTGTTGTCTCTTGCAATAGTAATCAATCTCATATATAGATGTGCAACTACAACAAAATGCTATATCACAGTAAACTATAACTATATGCCAACTAGGTATATATCTCTTCATCACTTAATCACCACTAAGGCATATATTCTTTCAACTCAACTATTCTTAGCAGGCAAAAAATTATGTTCTTTAGACTATAAATCAATCTTTATACATACAAATAGTCACTCTCCTCATCAGAGTCCTCTCTATCACATAATATCCTCAATTTCATTTAAATTCTTCCTCTTCATAAATCATTTGCCTCCACTTCATCATCATCAACTATAAAATCTGCCATCTCATCTTCTTCCTCCATGTCATCTTTTTAAACATAGTCTTCCTTATACCTACAACATCTTGTCCTTGCACTTGTCCTTTTCAAAAAAAAATTGGGGATAAAAAAAGAAGGTATGGTCAATGTGTAGCTCCCCCTAAGGTTATACAGCTCCTTAAGCTTTGACAGATATCACTTGTGCATGAAATGCACTATGCTAGCCCATGAATACATTATTGTCAATCTCACATGTTGTGTTCTATCTCATCGTCCAAACTTGCTTCATTTCATTCTTCGTATTCATTACAAATTCTAGAGCAACATCAATTTTCTTCTTGATTTGGACAACCCTTGCTCTACAATACCGTGCAGTGTGGCCAAAATTGTGATAGTAATAGCACACTGTGTTCTTGCTAAATGGAGAAGTAGATGGGTATCTATCAGACTGATTTTTTTTCTTTCTCCATACCATGCCATTGTGACCAACAGCTGATGAAACAATATAATTTCTTGATCTTCTAGGGATGCCTCTTTTTCTATTCCAGGCATGTTCCTATCCTCCATGAGTTCTACCCACTCTTCCAAGCTGACCATGGTTGTTATACCTTACATTTTTGTTGAAAGAGTATGTGTAGGGCTGCCATATGACTAAAAAAATTCTTTCTACATTCATGACTTCTATGGCCAACTTTATTGCAGCTATAAAAAAATTATATTTCTTGAAGCAACAAATGAATTCTTCATATTTTAAATGGGAGCAGATCTATGCATGTGTTTACAATTTGACATTCTATGTCCATATGCACCACATCTATGACAGACTACATTTCTTTTTCTAGAAAAATCAACTTGTTCTTTTCTAGACTCTTTTCTACACTCACTTTCTCCATGTCCATATTCCTTGCATGAAAAATGGTAACCAGAAAAGGATGGCTTATGACTTACAAATTTATTTTGCCATATATGTGGAGATCTTGCAAGTTGATTTTCTCCACTCCTTCTTCTACGGTTGATCTTGGGCTATAGATTTGCAGAAGTCATTTCATCTTATCACTTATGTCTCCAAACTTGCTTGTTCTTGTGAGTAGAATCATATTCTAATATTCTTCTAGCAGGAGGTCTTCTATCAACATTATTCTTTCTTGCAACATCCTTCATCTTCATTTTTTTAGTAGTTGTAATTAGATATATCTTCTTCCTTGGGGAATTCCTGATAGTTAAGGTTAGTTTATTACCATTATCACTTGAAGAAGAAAAGTGTATTTCATTCTTGGATGAGTCCTTGTTGGTAGAACATTGACCAACAACATTATCCAACACCTTCAGTATCCTTGGAGTGTTTTTGTTTACTTAACATTTCATCCAGAGCTTTGGTGCCTCCATCATACTTCTTCCTTAGTTTGAGTTCATTATTGCAACTCTCAAGCTATTTCCTCAGGGTCACTACTTCTTGTTCCAGCTTTTGACACTCCTTCTATGTTGTATCCAAATCTGATTCTAATTCTTCACACCTTCTCTTTTTGACATCCAAATTTGATTTTATTTTCTCATTTATCCTTTCAGCATCATCCAGTTGTGCTTTCATATTAGCAATAGTTTTCTCTGACTCCTCAAGACACTTGTTCAATCGGTCTTGTTCCTTAGCCGCAACATTCTTAACATTTTTGCATTCTTTCCTCACCTTTCCGATTTCATCAAGTGCACTCACAAACTCATCTTCAAGATCAACCTCAGCTTCAACTTCCTCTTCTTCTTCATCATCACCTCAAAATACATCTTGCATTCTATATTGAGTCATTATAACCCTTTGATGTTATCTTCTCACTTTGGACCTCTTGTGCCATGAATATACGAATGTCCTTTCCATCTTCATTGCAGCTACAATATGATCTTCTCTTATCATTTAAACATTTTTTAGCTCCCTTATTCTTCTTCATTTCACAATCTGATTCACTGGTACTAGGCTCTTCTCCATAGAGTTTCTTCAGCTTGTCCCATATGCTCTTTGCAGATTTACATCTATCAACATTTAAAGACAATGTATCAGATAGCCCACTGAGAATAGTCTTTATGGCTTCAGCATTACATTCATATCTTCTTTTAGCTTCAAGATCAGTAGGAGGAAAAGTAGGAACAAAGTAACAATTTACAACTCACATCCACACATCATAACCCAAGGCAGACAAATAGACTTCCATTCTACAAGACCAAATGGAATAGTTTGAGCCATTAAACATAGGTGCAGGGATTGACTCTATTTTAACCATTATGCTCACAAACCAGAATCTACCCAAGCTAGAGAAATATTTTCAACTAGGGAACCTAGTGCTCTGATACCAGTTGAAGGAACACAATGGACCACTAAGAGGGGGGGGTGAATCAGTGGTAATCAATTAAAACTTGATCTCTCTGAACGATTTAATCTTTAATAACAATAATCATAAAAACATGAGTAGAGACATTAAACAGATCAACACACACACACACATAAGAGGAATACCCATAACACAAGTGCATATGAGGAAAACCCACTATGGGGAAAAACCTTGGTGACAAATTTTGTTGGAGTCTACTGCTCCAATCCAGCCTCACAAGTAGAATTGATTACAATGTTTTGGGCACCAACCTAAGGAGAACCAACCCCTGAAGTGTATGGACACCAACCCAAAGGAGAACCAACCCCTAGATTTAGGGCACCAACCCAAGGATCACCAACCCCTAGCTCTGAGCACCCACTCACCGATTACAATAAGTATAGATTACAAAAACAAGTTATATACCTCATTGCAAATGAGGTTTTACATCATTTTACCGATATGCTCTTTCTGATCTCTTCTTATCTCTGTTATTTTCTCTTTGTCTTCTAGTCGGTTCACATCTGCCTCTCTGCCTCTCATAGTGTACATAACCCATTAGGTTATCTATGTCTTCTCTCTACACTCTAGTCTCTAGTTTCTACTGCTTTCTGATCTTTGCCTCGATTACCCTTCCTTCTCTGCCTCTCTATTTCACCTTCCTCTGACTACTTTTCTCTCAATCTATTGCTTCTACAACTTCTCTCTTTTTTGTTTCTACAACTGCTCTCTATGTGCTTCCTCTTTGTTCTCTCTCTCTATGTGCTTCTACAACTTTTGTTCTTGGCGGAAACCTCCTTCACTAATCAGTAGCACCACACACATAGAGACATACACTCACACTCTAGCTCATTGCAGGTTACTATTCTGCTATGTTCTCAATAATTTTACATCCGCACACTTACAACTTACTTCAAGCTCAACTACATTTTCACATCATTCTCTCACTATGGTCCAACTACCCCAGTCAAATCACATTCACTGTCCTTCTCTACTCTTCATCGTTGCATTCATGATCAACACTTTCACAAGTTCGGTCTAATGTTCATTAGTTTTGAATCTGAGCCACTGATCTTCTAGATTCAATCCTTCATGGCCAACATCATGGTGGTTTCACGTGCCACATCATCTCTATGTTCTCTCTCACTACCATCTCTGTCCAAAATGCATTTACTATATTGCACTGTCAACTCTGCACATAGGAATGTTATTGCCTCCAACTGGAATTTAAAAATTAATTCATTCTTGTCCTTAGAGTTCTGGCATGATTTAGATTTGATCTCCCCTCTTGAATTGAACACCTGGATTGAATGACTTTGTATTGAGTTACCAATGATCTCCATGTATCATATTGGATTACCTGTACTGAACACGTCTCCTTTTTTTATACACTATTCATTGTACCTAGTTTGCAATATTTGATAAATTCAATCTATCCCAGAGATTGGATTCAGTTGCTTCACCTACCTATCCGATCTCATTTCCTGTCCGTAAGATCTGATCTCCTGCATGTTGATCATCTTGATCCACTCACGTGTCTACTATATATCCTCCATTAATGAATTCACTGACTACTTATCTTGTTTGAATCAGCAACAACTTCATTAGACCGTCAGCATCTTGTTCAACAACCCTGCATTTTTGTTTGACCACATAGAGCACACATGTCATCACATTCGACGTCCAGGTTGCTCTGTCAATCCTAGTTGGCATCCTTGTAGACCTCTGAGTCTATCGGTTTGCAGGCATGGCCACAAAGTTGATCATGAGCTTTAATTCTGTCAACAAAAATACCCTTTCATCTTTTCAACAAACGTCCTTTGATTTTCTTCATACATGTCACATTGTCGGGTCAAACTTGGTCAATGCCCAGGTGGACTATCGGCTTGCTCAGATCCTTTAAATTTCAACTTGTTGTTGATCTTCGTGTTATACACCTTGGAGTCTATCGACAGGAATTTGTGGCATCAAAAGTATTCTTAATCGTCATCCAGGTCATCTGGTCAAACTTGGTTGACTGACACATGGATCTCTGCTGTAGCTAGGAATCTGGAAATCATCAAAGCAAATCAAAATATTAATCTAGCTCAATCACGAAAGCTCAAATGCAATGATCAATCCTAAACACACTCAATAAAGACATGAAAGAAAAGTATTCAAAATTAAAAGCTAAGCAAACCAAATGCAGATCTGAATATCTCCTTCATGTGGCTCCATTGTCCTTCTTTCTTCTTCAAACAGCTTTGTTGTGGATCTCACCTTCAAGTGCATAAACCTAATGTGAAAGCAAGATTGACAATTAGCGCAAGAGTACTCAAAGCATGATTGATTCGACAAAGTGATTATTAGATCAGGATTGAAGAAATTCATCCAATTTATAGATAAATTGGAGAAAAGACAAGATTAGCATGAAATTAATATTAGAGGCAATTGATTTCAAAATGGGAAAATTGAGTGGAAAGAAGAAGGTTATGACACCTTCTATGTCATGAATTATGACATATTGCCAATGCAATGGTTAGAAGACTAGAGGCTTATGACATCTTGCTATGCCAAAAGTATGACGCATGAGAAATTCATGCTTCCACCAAAGCATAAAAATAGGGAGAACTAGAGAGAAATTAATTAGGTGGAAATTAATTTTGACAAATTAGAAAATAGGTGGAAATTAGGAATTAGGAAAATTAGAAAATTAGAAAATTAGAAAATTAGAAATGATGAAATTAGGAATTTAAGAAATTAGAAAATGAGGAAATTAGGAATTTAGTGAACTAATTAATAATTATTTATTTATTAATTAATTCACAAAGAGGGAATTTAGAAATTGATGAAAAATTAGGTAAATCAATTAATAATTTGTCATTTATTAATTAATTCACAAAAAGAGGAATAATTAGTTAGCCAATTAAATAAACATTTAATTGTGACAAGAAGACTTAGGATAAATAAATAAATTATTTAACCTAGAGGGAGAATGGAGAGAAAATGACAAACAAGGTTAAATGAATAAATCATAAAACCCTAAAAGCTAAATTAGAAATGCAAGGACGACAATTAGGTCTTGATATAAAATTAATTTGATGTTAATTCGATCATGATTTCTGACTTGATAAAAGACCAATGCTGACAAACGATGTGATTGATAAATGCGCCAATTGACGAGGAACAATGACTAATTGATCCAAATTGACACAATTGAGAGAGATGATGATTGATGACAAATCGATCGCAAAATGACAAAATTGACAAGAAAACAAAGATCGATGACAAAATAGATCACAAGATGAGAAGATTGATGACAAATTGATCAAAAGACAAGAATCGATGACAAATCGATTGCATGATGACAAGATTGATAAGAGGACAAAAACCCTAATTAGGATTGACGATGTCCAAAATGATGACAAATGAATACGCACATAGATGCGACAGGATAAGATTGACCGAAATCATGACAAATATTGTTATCGACAAGACCAAATTTGAGAGCGAGATAAATGAAGAATGCAGAAGAAGGACTAGATGCTCGCAAATGATAAAGACCAAGTGCGTGACATAGGAGAAAATGTTAATGTGATGCAAAAACCTAAAATAAGGCAATGCGCAAATGTTAAAGTATGATTCCGCAAGCGTTGACCATTTTTAGGTGTCTACATTTTGCCCCTCTTTGAGACAATGCAATTTTAAGCGTTGTTTCAAAGAACAATAATGAAAATGCCCCAGACAATGACAATGACATATGGATGCCCCCTCGAGGAATTGGCCGGAAATGCCCAGAAAAGAGGCCAATTGATCGATAAGAATGATAGAAAATGATAGGAACAAACAAACTGACAATCGGAGACCGGATGCATGAAGGACAAGCAATAGAAGACGCAAAAGACCGCGACCAACATGAGATGGAGAGAGTGCACATCCATCTATGCACTGACAAAGATCTATAAATGAGGCAAAGAGAGTGAAATTTGCTCATTTGCACTAGCTCAAGAAGAGGATTTGTTGCTCTAGAAAAGGACACTTGCAGAGAGATGGCGAACATTCCAAGGGCTGATCACCTTGGAGAATGTGTACACACATTCAGATGATCGGACGATGCGGGAGCAGCGATATGTATCTCAAAAACCCATGTTTTCAATTTTATGAATTTGACTTTCTTGTGGGACATTGTGGGGCCCACAAGGGATGTAGAAAGGGACTCCTGCACTTGTGTAGGGCAAATCCTACGCTTGTGTAGGGTCTTCTGCGCTTGTGTAGGGATAAACAGGTGCAAGTTATGATACATAGGCGCAGGATGCAAAACACAGGCGCAGAAGTGCATTGGCAACCCTAATTTTGGTCAAAACAGCATGCAAATGATCTAAAAAGGGGGGAGAAGGGTAGGATAGGTCAGAATAGATGAAAAACACCCTGATGTGGACATGAAATGAGGAAATGCAACCCATAGGAGCAAACCCTAAAACTAACAAAATATGCCCCAATTGTGATGCAGAGTCGACAGTATCCATTGATCACGCGGGAGAACCGACTAGACTGCTTCATGCTACGACATAGACTCAGGAGCATAGACAAAGATACATTAGCAGGACTTGGGATATACTATATCACATTCATGCCTAAGATTAGGGCAAACACAGGACTGCTTACCGCATTAGCAGAGCGATGGCATTCGGAGACCTCCTCCTTCCATCTGGCGACTGGAGAGGCGACTGTGACACTGGAGGATGTATGGCGTATCCTCCACATTCTGATTCATGGAGAGATGGTAGAGTATGACCCAGTGATAGGGAGAGATGCATTGTGCAGATTATTTGAGTGCGACGTAGATGATCTGGATATCGTAGAGAGGGAGATTGGCTGGGAGACCATGGCATCAGAGTATGATCGGCGATATGTGGTGATAGCAATGGTGATAGCATGTCTACTAGCAGGAGATAGACGAGGACATGGATTCCCTATTGGATGGGGAAGAGTGCTAGAGTGGATGGTGATAGAGGGGATAGTGTACGCATGGGGACCATGTGTATTGGCTATGCTGTATTTTCAGTTGCATCAGATAGCATATCAGGGAGTGCAGACTTTGAGCTGTGGAGTCACATTATTACAGGTATGGGCATTTGAGCACATAGCCATATGTCGACCGATTACAGAGAGATAGGTAGTACCACATTGACCATATGTGTACTGCTATGGGGGAGCACTGAGACAGGGTCCTTTTGGATACATATTATATTGGCAACACAAGCTAGACAGATTGAGAGAGTTCACATGGAGGCCATATCGTGATTGCGCTGGATGGTCAGATGATAGTGATGAGCTACCGTATTGTAGATAGGAGAGGTACCTGATTGGGTGACCAGTGAATCACCAAAGAGTGATTGAGTTGTACCTGCCAGAGAGAGTCAGACGACAGTTTGGAGAGAGGCAGGATGTACCTAGGAGGACTGCACACTTTGCCCGATCTCACAGAGAGACGAGTCAGTGGGGGAGTATGATTCAGCCACACATAGCATATGTTGACTTCTCACAGCTACAGCAGAGACAGTGGGATTGGAGATCAGATGTGGAGGATGCTAGGATGACAGAGGAGTATGAGAGATGGTTTGCACGACGGCGGCCAGTGCCATTGATAGATCCGGATATTCCAGTACCTAGGAGACAGGAGGACTTCCCACTCACAGGAGAGGAGGAGGAAGATGATGAGGATGAGGAGGATGAGGGTGGGGATGAGGATGGGGATGACAAGGACGGAGATGAGGATGGGGATGATGAGGATGAGCCAGATTCAGGCGAGCATGAGGCATGGCAGGATATACCCATAGAGTTAGAGATAGCTAGCATAGAGGAGATGGAGATGTGCAGAGCTACCATAGCGAGTCAGCATGACCACATTGCGACATTAGAGAGATAGAATGATCAGTTCAGAGTGGAGATAGCCAGACTCATAGAAGCTCGAGATACAGCGATAGCGCAGGCACAGCGAGAAGAACAGAGAGTGACTAAGTATATTGGGTCGATTCGAGATGCCAGTGCACGGGAGATGGCACAGATGTTGGTAGAGACTGGAGAGGAGATACGCCATTGGAGGACACTATATGAGAGCACAGTTCCACCAGAGCAGAGAGAAGCTTCATATCGGGCACGATCGAGGACAGAGAGCAGGGCACGCTCTCGGAGGTCATTGAGCAGCATGGGGGTGAGTGGACCTATGAGACCACCACAGCCAGGACCAGGAGGCACATCATCCATGAGACATGGCAGGGATGAGGAGGAAAAAGGGAGCACCCAGTGATAGAGGCACATGCTCCATATGATGGATAGTGGACATTATGTAGTTTGACATTTTGTAGTCAGCCTGCGGGCCATACTTAGGACAGACAGTCCAATTTTGTACTCTGATATTATTGTGATATACGATATGATATGCATCGATATGATGGGATGCAATGTGTTATGACTGATGTTATTTTCTATGTATGGATGACTTATGCACTGTTGATGTATTATTGTGGAACATGTATGGATATATATTTTTTTTATGTGTTGTTTTTTGATGCATTTATAATATGAAATGGATAAAATGCTTGATGTGAGGCTTGATGTAATACAAATGCACTAACCAAGTGGATGCAGGATGTAGCATATGTGTTTGGGGAAATTGGAGCACTAGACTGAATTGACTATCTAAAATGACGGAAGAAATGTTAGTAAGAAGAAATGAGACAAAGGACAGTTAGAGACGAAGAAAAACTTGCTTTCAGTAATGCACTTTGTAGCTGAGAACCTTTATTTTAATGTAGCAAAATGGATGCGTAGCATCATGGAATTGAAGGCCATAGCTGAAATGCAACCCTTTTTGCAAAACACAGACACATCACAGACAAACAACAATCACAACAAAAAAAGAAAGGACCATGAACCATCCCGGTCACTCTAAATCACTCAGTGACATCATCGAGCAACATAGGAACATGATCGAAGATAAATCAATTAAAAGATAATATGCACAAAATTCCAACAAATCAAACAAACATCTTGATCTTCATTGTCAAAAGTTGAAAGCACGGATAGGACAATCATGCTGTCTGGTTTCAGGACATGTGGTACCCCGTCTAAGACAGGACACAGTCTGGTTTCGAGTATACCACACCCTGTATAAGACCCATGATAGTAAAGACAAGGACAAATGATTTTGAGGTTGATTTATATGACAATTTTGAGCAGTTGGAATGTCTGGTCTGATTGAAAAGTTCATCTGTTAACGCATGATCTCATTAAAGCACAATTTTGATTGTGAGTCGTTGGATGTATGCTCAGTGATCTGTCTTATGCACCAAGGGGATTTTTTTTAATTTTTTTTTTGCTTTTCGAGATTTTACAATTTTTTTGCTTTGTGTTCATTTTTTCAGGACTTTATATGATTTTTTTAGGGATTTTTCTCAGGAAATTATTTGATTTTTAAAGATTTTTTCAGGACTTTATTTGATTTTTAAAGATTTTTTTCAGCACATTATTTGATTTGATTTTTTTTTTATTTTTTCAAGACATTTTAAATGCAAAAGTTCCAGTGATTGATCATGACAAGGGGAACACACCCAATGCACATTGGAAAGACATATGTACAAGAAACCGGAGTATGCAAGACAATGATGTTGACCAATCTCAGGCTTGAAACAGAACATTGGGTCAAGACAAAGATAGACATGATAAATCGGCCGAGAGAAAGCATAGCTAGAGGTCATAACAGATGACGGAGCGATGATCTCATTTCTCATGGCGCCTGATTGCCAGGTTTTCACCATGGTACTTGCCCAAAGCACCTGTTTGCCAGGTTTTCACTAGAGGGCGAATCATTTTTCTTTACTTTTTTGCTCTTTTTCTCTTTTGCTTTTTTATTTTTTTTGTATTTTTTTGCTTTTTGAGATTTTTTGTATTTTGACTTTTTTGATTTTTTTTGTATTTTTTCAAGATCATACTTGAAGAAGGACTGATAGAAAATTATGCCCAGTACTTGCGAATGTGCATGCTATTGACAGGATCAGACAAAGGTTCACCTTCTGGAGTGGCAAGCTGATATGCCCCCGAGCCATAGGTTGCAGTCACTATGAAAGGCCCAACCCAATTAGGTTCAAACTTGCCTTTGATGATGTCAGTAGATTGTGCATTCTTAGGGTTTGCCTTTAAAACTAGATCTCCCACTTCGAAGTGTCACCCTTTGACCTTCTTATTATAAGAGCAACGGAGACGGTTTTGATATGCTTGTAAATGTGTCAGGGCTGTCTGACGTTTCTCATCTAACATTTCAAGTTGGTGCAACTGAGAGACTCTGTGTGTCTCATCATCAATCAGATGTTGCAAGGAAACATGCAAGGAAGGAATCTCCACTTCCAAGGGTAAAATAGCTTCCGCACCATACACCAAGGAATAAGGTGTTGTGCCAGTAGGTGTGTGGATAGAAGTGTGATAGGCCCATAGTGCTGGATTCAATTATACATGCCAGTCTTGACCAGCGTCATTGACAACCTTTTTCAGGATCTTGATAATGGTTTTATATGATGCTTCGGCTTGACCATTACCCTGTGGATAGTATGGACTGGAGAAACGGTGTTGGATATGAAACTTTTCAAAGAGTTCCTTGACATCTTTATTCTTGAAGGGACGACCATTATCTATGACTATGGCAAGAGGAACCCCATACCGGCATATGATATAATTCAATAGGAATTTGCAAATTTGCACACCAGTGATATAGGTCATGGGGATAGCCTCGATCCATTTTGTAAAATACTCTGTGGTTGTAATGATAAACTTGTGTCCATTTGCAGATGTTGGCTGAATCTTGCCAATAAGATCCAATCCCCATTGAGAAAAAGGCCATGGAGATATAACAGAATGAAGCTCTTGGGCTAGTGTATGAATGTAGTTTCCATGAATCTGGCATTTGTAACACTTCTTAACAAAATCATGAACATCCTTTTCTAGAGTGGGCCAATAATACCCAGCACGAATCAACTTTTTGGCTAAGCTTAGACCATTGAAATGGCCCCCACATATACCATCGTGAACCTCATGTAAAGCCGTTTGTGCTTCGTCAGAATCCAAACACCTGAGGAGGGTATGGTCAAAGGAACGACGGTAAAGGGTGTCGGCGATGATGACATATTTGGCTGTCTGTTGGATGAAGGCTCGGCGTTGGTTAGCGGAAAGGTTGGGTGGTAAGGTTTGGGATTTCAAATATTGATATACATCATTGTACCACGGGGAGTTGGGACCAACAAGAACACACATCACATCTGTTGTTGGAATGTCAAAAGAAGGAACAAGCAATCGTTCTACCAAAAATTCACATTTGTCCATATTGTTTGGCATATTTAACATGGAGGCGATCGTAGCCATCACATTTGCCGACTTGTTTTGCATTCTTGGAACTTGACTGAAATGGATAGCCATGAATTTTGTCTTGAAGAAATCTACCATATGCTTATAGGGAATAAGCTTTTCATCTTTTGTTTCGTAGTCATCATTCACTTGTCGGATGACTAATTGAGAATCTCCATAGACTTGCAAATGTGTGATATTCCTGTGGACTGCTACTCGAAGTCCTGTGACCAGTGCTTCATACTCAGCAATGTTATTGGTACAATGAAAAGTTATCTTGTAGGACTTGGGAATAGCATCACCTTGAGGGGTGACAAACAAGATGCCTGCTTCGGATCCGAACTTGGTATGGGATCCATCAAAGTATAACTTCCATTCATTAGAAGATGTGAGAGCAAAGACTGATTCATTTGGAAAATCGGTCAACATGGGATGATCATCATAAATAGGAGCCTCTGCAAGTTGATCTGTGATGACTTGTCTTTTTATTGCCTTTCGCTCCATATACTCAATATCAAATTCACTGAGGATCATAACCCACTTTGCTAGGCAACCCGTCAAAGCTGCTCTACTAAGCAAGTATTTTAGAGGATCAATTTTTGCAACCAGCAATGTTTGGTGATTTAACATATAATGTCGGAGCTTCTGTGTTGCAAATACCACTGCTAAGCATGCCCTTTCAATAGTTGAATAATTTAGCTCATAACCTACCAGTGTCCAGCTGATATAGTAAATAGCTCACTCTTTGTCGTTCTCATCCTGTTGGGCCAAGAGAACTCCTAGTGTCATTTTAGTTGTAGAAATATACAATATAAAAGGCTTTCCTTCTATAGGAGGCATTAGAATAGGCGGTGATAGCAAATAGTCTTTGAGAGCTTGAAAGGCTGATTGACATTGCTCAGTCCATTTAAAAGTGACACCTTTATGCAATAGATGTTGGAATGGATGACATTTGTCGGCCAACTGAGCTATGAAGCGGCGGATTGACTGTAGCTTTCCTTGCAGACTTCTTAATTGTCAGAGATTGGAAGGTGGAGGCATATCCATTATTGCTTTAACCTTGGTAGGGTCGACCTCAATGCCTCTGTGAGAAACAATGTACCCTAATAATTTGCCAGCTGTGACACCAAAGAAACACTTCTTTGGATTGAGTCTGAGTTTGTAGGTCTCCATTTGGTCAAAAATTGGGCCCAGGATGGCTAGATGACTATATCTTGTGACAGATTTGCATAATAAGTCATCAACATAGTCCTCCATCAAAGTATGCATGAAATCATGGAAGATTGTCATCATTGCTCTTTGATATGTTGCGCCTGCATTTTTAAGACCGAAGGGCATCACATTCCAATAGTAGGTACCCCAAGCACATGTGAATGCAGTCTTATGTTGGTCTTCAGGAGCAATGCGAATTTGGTTATAGCCGGAGAAACCATCCATCAATGAGAGCATCTCATATCCAGTAGTCATGTCAACTATGATGTTGATATTTGGCAGTGGAAAATCATCTTTAGGGCATGCTTTATTGAGATCCCTAAAATCTGTACAGATTCTGATGCCCCCAGTTACTTTGCTAACTGGTACTAAATTTGAAATCCAGTCTGCATAATCGATGGGTCTGATAAAGCCCACATCCAGTAATTTTTCAGTTCTACCTTGACCAAAAGAGCCACCTGGGGATGCATCTTTCTAAGTTTCTGTTTGACAGGCTTGGCATCTACTTTTAATGGCAAATGATGAAGGACTAATTCTGGATCGAGGCCAGGCATATCTGCATAGGACCATGCAAAGTTGATCTTCTTCTCAAGAAAGAAATTGACAAAATCTATCTTTTCCTGTTGTGATAGAGAAGCAGCAAAATGAATGACCTTAGGGTTGTCAGGTGTACCCAAATTAATTTCTTTGGTCATTTCCACAAGCAATGTTGATTTATCCTGACTTGATAGGGGTATGTCCACTCTTCCACCTTTGGGCACCTCAGAGAGGTTTTCACCCGCAGGTACGTCTTTTATTTTTACTTTTGTATGATCAGAGAGTGCCTTACGGTTTTCACTCAATGATCTATTCTTTTGATTTTTTATTTTTCCTTTTCTTTTTTCATTTTGATGATTGGAAGATGGAGTTGACTCCCCAAAATATGCTGTGGAGTCTAGGTCAATGGCAAATCCTGCCTTATGATCACCTTGTGGTATGCCTTCCCGTAGTCCAAGGAATTCTGCAATTGCTTCGTCATTTTGAAAATAGTCTAATGTGAGTGGTTCTTGTTGGTCATGTTGGATAAGCTGGGGATAGACGAGGGGCATGTCATCATCAGTTTTTAGGAGAGAGAGGGCTGATATGGTAAAGATATAAACATCTATGGTATCACTATCCGAACTGCTTGTATCTGATTCAGAGCTTGGATCCCAGAATGACTCTATCCAAGCATGAGGACATGTTTTAGGAAGAGGAGTTATTTCATGTTTGTCTTCAATAGGCAAATTATCAGGGTCAAGGAAAATATTGTCAAGGGCATAGGAGCTAGAAGAAAAGGAACTCCACTCCCATTCATTAGAATTAGTTTCAGGTCGGGTATCCTCAGGTGTTATTTCATCATCAGAGTCACACCCTTTTCCACGTGTGGTCACTTTGGAAGATGAGGGTCCAATTCGTAATGGTACAAAACCTAACCCTAAAGTTGGAGGTCGTAGCTTGGGTATAACAGGTTCTAGCCTTCCATTGTTGTTCAGGCCTAAGCCACTGCAGCCATCATATCCTTTCTTTTGCAGCATAGTGAATCCTTTGTCGTACCGTTCCACTGGCAACCTGATAGGTGGGGTCTCAGTTGGATCCTTATAAAACCAATCTATGACATCATCATCTAAAGTTTCTTTGTCAAGTTCACCCCATCTTGTAAATGTAGTGGGAGGCTGATATTGAATAACCACCTTAGGTTCCTTTTGCAACAAATGTGGTTTGCCATATGATTTTGGAGATATTGGTAAATTCTCGATGAGGAATGTTTGATCCATTGAATATTCTCCACATCCTTGGTCCTGTATTTTCAATTTTCCTTTGACAGCATCTAACAATTCATTAGGATCCACATAACTATGTGATTTGGCCTCTCTATTGATAGGGACTTGCTGCTGAGGGGTATCCTTTAGAGTAGCACAAAATTGAAATGGATTAGGATCTCTTGGAATTGTTATCTCAGTTCCATTGTAAGGATATTTTAAACATTGATGATAGGTGGATGGAACTGCTTTCATTGCATGGATCCATGGACGGCCAAGAATCATATTGTAAGGGAGATCAAGGTCTAAGACCTATAGGAAAGTGTTTTCTGTCATTGGACCGACTCGGATAGGCAATGTAATTATCCCTTTGGATGGGCGCTCAGCATCACCATATGCTTTGATTGTTATTCTTTTGGAAGCATCAATGTCATTTTCAGTATAACCAAGGCTAATAACCACTCTCAAGGTACAAATATTAAGACCCGCTCCGCCATCTATCAAGACTCATCGGATTTTGCAATTATGGACGAAGACTTCTAGGTGCAAAGGGTCATTATGAGGGAGCTTATCAGGTGAGATATCATTATCAGAAAATGCGACATTTTGGGAAACAGCTAGATGTCCAATTCGGGCTTGAAACTGGTCAACATCAATGTCTGTCGGGACAGTGGACTCAATTAAAGCTTTATCTAGGACTACACGATGCATGGGGGACATTTTCAGCAACTCAAGGATTGATATTTGTGCAGGTGTCTTTCCTAGATGATCCAAGAGATTGTACTGACTTGCAGGAGTTGGTTTGGGAGGAGCTGCAGGAGCTCCTTTCAGGACTATTTTGGATCGACGTGTGGTGACTGCGCAAGAAGGATCTTGTCCCTTTATTCTTAGGGTGGAAACATACTCATTTGACGCTCGGAAACAATTGATGACATTGTTATAACCAGTGTTTGCATAATTTGTTGTTTGAGTAGAGTTTGAAGAAGACGCCTTATCCTTGTCACGATCAAGCAAAGGAGTTTTAAAAATGGTATGATCAGTGTTAGAGGTCGCATGAGGTGGATCTACCTCAATTACCCCTTGCTCTAACAGGTCTTGAATTAGATGCTTCAATTGAAAACATGATGCCATTTTATGTCCTTTGGACCGATGGTATTGACAATAGGCATTATCATTCCACCAATGCGGCTTTACCACAGGTTCTGCCTTGATATCTGGTAGCTTGATAAATTTTGCTTGTATTAATTATTTCATTACTGATTCAATAGGCTCTCCCAATGGTGTAAATTGTCGAGGAGGCCCATCCCGCGATCGAAAAGGTTTGCGTTGTTGGCCTTGTTGTTGATTATATTGTTGAGTGTATTATTGGGTATGCTATTGTTGAGTAACATTGCCCATTGGCGTTTGATTTTGTTCCATAGTTGACATATTAGGTGTAGACACCTAAAATTGTCATGTCTAATTAAATAAATATTTTATTTATTTAATTATCTAATCCTAATTCTTCTATTAATTAAATAAATCCTTATTTATTTAATTAATTTATTTATCCTCTTCTAGCCTTATTTCTCATTTAAATAAATACATTTATTTATTTAAATTATCCCTTTCCTAAATTAAATAAATATTTTATTTATTTAATTGTCCTACTTCTTCTATTAATTAAATAAATCTTTATTTATTTAATTAATTCATTATCCTTTTCTACACATGACACATGTCATTCATCTCTTATTTCCTACACTACCTACCCCTTTCATTATTTTGGTATTTCTTATACCTACCCTTTAATCCTAGCCGACCTCTCTTTTTACACCTCTCAATCTTAACCCTCCATTTCTTATTGTGTCTTCTATTTAAGGAGATGCTTTCTTCATTGTCTAACCCTAACTACTTGATCAATTGACTACACTACAATTCTACTTGCAACCACATTCCGTTCTTTGTTGAGCTCTTGTGCATACAAAAATCTGAGAGCAAGCATATCAAACAAGATCAATGGAGATAGGAAGAATGGAGATCAAAACCCTAGTGGACATGTGATGGTATAATCTTTGTGATTTTGAGTTATTTGCATTGTCTTAGGTTATCTTCATATGTTATGGTGGATCTTTGTTCATTGTTAGGCTAGGGTTTAGTGGTTGAATCCATTTTAGTCTTTCAATATTGTTGTTTATTGCTATCCATTTTCACCATATACATTTTGGCACGCCCGGTGGGACTCTTGTCCCTTTGCATTTAACATTTTGTTGCAGATTTCGCATTTTTGAAGTTGCAGATCGGATGATTTCGACGATATTTTAGGTTTTTTCCGCGTCTGCGAGTGTTCGGATCGCGTTTTTGTATTTCAGAGGCATCTGTGATATCTTGGATCGCATCTGTGTTTCTGTCATTTTCTATTTTTGCAGGTTTCCGAAAGTCGCGTCTGTGATTCTGAATCGCGTCTGTGCATCATATTATCGCGTCTGTAGAAGAAAGAGGCGTCTGTGTTCTGTGTTTCTGTCATTTTCTATTTTTGCAGGTTTCCGAAAGTCGCGTCTGTGATTCCGAATCGCGTCTGTGCATCATATTACCGCGTTTGTGTCGGAAAGACGCGTCTGTGTCTGGTATAACAGCGTCTGTGCATTCTGTTTTGCAAATTTTTCAAGTTTTTCGATTCGGGTTTTCGGATTTTGTACTTAGGGTTCCAGATCTGGTTTATTTTTGGCTAACCTTTTGCAGATCTAGCTAACCTGATTTGTGCAGCTTGCTTTGGAGGCAAATACGTTTTTGTTGAAGGCCCCTTTTCACAAAGTCTTTTTGGGTTTTCTAAAATTTACCTAACTTGTGTGCTTGCAGGAAGGGGTTATCATTTGAAACAACCCAAACTACTAACAATTTTGTTGCAGGGCCTTGGCTAGGGTTTTTGTAATTTTATTGTGTGCCTTGTTTTCATAGCTTAGCAAACACTTCAATTGGTGCACTAAAATTGAATCATTGTATTTTGTGTCTTGAGCAATAGGCTCTTTTTGTTTATTCTTTAGAGGGCATGTCTTCCCGTGTGGTCATTAGGACTACTAGTGAGAAGAGAACGACCCAAGTGGTAGCAAAAGAAAAGCCATCTTCTTCCAAGCCACTATAATCAAATGTATTCATGGTGAAAACTATGAATAACGTGTGTTGATTAGTTCATACCGACACTATGTCTCCCCATAAACCCGTTTGATCAAATTTATTTGATCATTTGTAGGGTGTAACCCCTACCGGCTGGGAGCCTTCTGTATTTACAGAGCTGAAAGTGCCGCATGTATGGCCACACGAGCGGATGCCCTTACTAGCACCTCATTGTTTTAGATGCCCAAATCCTTCTAGTTGTTGAGGCAGGAGGTCGGACCTCTGGTAGCGGCCCACACACATACGGTTCTTAGTAGAGATACAAAGTTCGCCATGGGGAGTTTTCATGGGGACTGATGCTTGGCTGACCCGAGAAGTGAGTGCCGAGGGTGGAGCCAGTGAGGTCAAGCATCTAAGTATCCGCTCTGAATAGCGTAGCCTCGGGGGTAAAACCCCATGTGGGATCAACAACTATTGTCCTGGCCAGCCATAAGAATTGTGCTTGACTTATGATAAACATTCAAACAATCAAGACAAAACAGCAAAACATTGTGTCTTTTGTGTCTTCAAGTGTATGCAAAAACTTTTTACATCAAACAACACACTTTTTTTGGAGTCTAAACAGTCTGCAAACATTGGGTCATCAACACTGTGTCCTCTTGTCACGAAAAACAGTCGAAAAATCAGATTTGGTCACAACAAAAACAAATTCACAGATAGGAAAGATTGCACTAAGGTTACAGAAACGCGTCTGTGTCTGTTAAAACCGCGTCTGTGTCGGATAAACGCGTCTGTGAAGTACAGAATAGCGTCTGTGTTTTTATCAGCGTCTGTGTCGAACAGAGACACGTCTGTGTCTGGAAATCGCGTCTGTGAAATATACAGGCGCGTCTGTGTCCACAATTGCAAAAAACTGTTACAGTCCCAGCAAACATCAACAGGAAAATCTCAGAATCACGTCTGCGTCAAACAGAGTAGCGTCTGTGTCTTAAAACCGCGTCTGTGAAGTATACAGAGGCGTCTGTGTCAGGATTTGAAAAGTTTAATAGTCAAGCAAACAAAGAAAATCAGTTTCGGCATACTTGAGCTTCCTAGGTTGTCTCTTCAGGTTTCATCTAGCATTTAGCCTGTTCTAAGGTCTTACACAGTCCATCATTGCTTCATACCTCATTTTACATTCATACTTGTCTAAACTTGAGTCAAAAGGTCACTTGCTTGTCCTCATCATACTTTGTCAACACACTACATACTACTACACTTTGCTAAGTGGTCCCTCATCAAGGTTTCTTACCTTTGGGTCTCATTTGGTCTTACTTAGAGTCAAGGTCAGCTTACCTCATCAAGAGAAACTATCCTCTCTTTGGAAGTCACACCTACTCTACTACATACATACTTGATCTTACACTTTGGACATTGCAAGTAAACTTCAGATTCATTTACATTCTATACAACTCTTGGTCTTACATACTCTTGTCATTTTCGTCTAGTCTCTCACATATTGCTAAACACCTAGTTCATGGTTGAAACCCGTCTTCAAAAATCTAGGAGAAAAGCTAAAGATGCTCAAGGGTCCGTAAACATGAGTTCTTATGAGTATGACAATGATGTCTTCTACAATCCTGAGCACACTACATTACCAGACATGAATGTTTATAGACACAATCCAAATGTGGAAAGCGCAAACACTATAAACAACAATGCTACACTCAATGATAATGTGGACAATTCTTCAATACTATCAGCAGACATACAAGAATCTATAATGGATCCTCAATTCAATAGATTGGTTGAAGAGATAATGAGGAGAGATCGTCAATATTTCCTAAACATGATGGCACAAAGTGGAGCTAAAATACCACATGATTTTTACTTATCTCAACTTATGGAAAGTAGACCTTCACAACAAACTCAACTTAATAGTGGAGGACCAAATAATATGATGCCGGAGTCACCATCAGTTTTGCTTCAGAAACCAGCGATCCCACATACACAAGCTCAAATATATGATACTTACACTCAAAGACCATCATGGAGGCCCTATGCTCAAACACATGCTCAAGATATGGGTCAACCAAGACAAATGGATACTCAAGGACTTCCTCAAAATTTTGACACAAGGAGACCTCATGTCAAAATTGGGGGTAACACAATGGAAAATGAAAGGCCTATTGAATATGGTTTATACACACAAAACAGATATGGGGTCCCTCAACAAGAAATTATGCCAAGTGCTCCATATATGTCGCAACAATATAGACCTCCATATGGACATGTCTACGATCAGTATCATCCATATATGCAACAAGTTCCTCCTCAAATGGGTGTTTCAAACATGGGACATGCTACAAGAAATCCATCTCCTCCCAAAAATAATTTGGAGCAACAAATTAGAGATCTACAAAAGAAAGTGGAAGACATGGGCACATCAAAACCCACATATACTATGAGAGATATATGCCCTTATCCCTTTGATAAGAGCATTCCAATGCCTCCGTTTCCTCCGCACTTTGCAACACCGAAATTTGACAAATATAGAGGGAGAGGAGACCCCAAGGCACATATAAGACAATTCTTCACAGCTTGCATTGAGGTAGCCGCAGAAGAAACATACTTAATGAGGTTGTTCCCACAGAGCTTAGGAGATCAAGCTATGGAATGGTTTTCTCAATTACCTCCCGGTATTAAGTCATGGGGCGACTTAGCAGAAGCATTCATTCAGCATTTTTCTTACAACATTGAAACAGATGTCTCAGTTACTACCTTGTGCAATACGAAACAAAAAGAAGGAGAATCTTTTGCGTCATTTTTACAAAGATGGAGAAACTTAGCTAGCAGATGCTCTTGTGAAATCCCGCAGAAAAAAATGGTGGAGATGTTCACACAAAATGTTAACAAGGCTATTAGCTATGATCTCAGAAAAGCTTGTTTGTCTACATTTAAGGATGTCATTGAAAAGGGCCTAGCAACAGAAAAGGTCTTGATTGAACAAGGAGTTATCAAACTATTCAAAGAAAACAAAGAGGACTTTAAGGGAAAGGACAAACCAAAATTTTGGAACAAGAACAAGAACACAGTTAATGATGGTGTTGTTGATGCCAACATAGTGAGACCAAAGTTCGTCTTTTCTGGATCAAGTTCTACCAACAATCAAGTGAACAATCAAATGGCTGCTAAACCACGAAGGAAATATACTCCATTGGGAGAACCACTTGAATCAGTATTCAAAAAGCTTGTAGCAAACAAGGTGATCACGGTCCCAGATTTTCCTCTATATGAACCAAAGGTAAAACCGAATTGGTGGAATGATGATGAATATTGCGAATTTCATAAGAGCAAGGGTCACAAGACAAGTAATTGCCATCGATTGAAAAACATTGTACAAGATCTCATTGACAGAGGAGATATTGAGATTGAGGGACATTCATCTAACCAAGAGCATGAGGTGTTTAAGGAACCATTCCCAAAACATGACAAGGGAAAAGGCAAAGTCACAGATGATCAAGCCAATTACACCAGAACATCTTACAATTATGATTCCACTATTAATCACATCTCAATGGACAATCATATTTCTACCATTACTATCAAAAATAAAAATCCTGAGAATCCTCCTCAAAGACCCAAAATTGTCCTAAAAGGTGTGGGATCTTCATCCACATCTACCTCTGAATGTCATGTTACAACCCGTCGAGGTAAGATCACATTGCTAGGTACCTCTACTAAGAATACCAATCTTCCGTCAACTAAGCCTGAGTACGACCTTGTAGAGCAATTAGGGAAAACACCCGCACTCATCTCTATTCTTGAGCTCTTACGCATATCTCCTGCACATAAAGCTATCCTTGATAAAACCTTAAGAGATGCTGCTGTCCCTACTGATCTGAACGTGGATCAGTTTCAAGCCATGGTGGGATACCTATCCGTTCCACACTCCCTCACATTCACAGAAGCCGATGACGCCTCCATAAGTCAGCCTCATAATGCACCTCTACATATTGAAGCCTTCATACATAAACACCAAATAAAACGAGTCCTGATAGATGGAGGAGCAGGTCTTAATATTTGTACATTGAGCACCATCAGACAATTGGGATATTCTGACAAAGCTGTGAATTCTATGAACCAAATCACTATTAAGGCTTATGATGATGAAGAGCGTTCGTCCAAGGGCACGGTCATCTTACCACTAAGAATAGGGCCAGTCACGAAGGACATGGTTTGTCAAGTCCTGGATCTAGACCTCACGTATAACATATTGCTAGGACGTCCATGGATTCATGAAATGAGGGCAGTCCCATCAACGTACCATCAGTGCATAAAGTTTCCTCATAATGGAGTCGAGGTAACGGTCAATGGTGATCCAAATCCATTCATATATTGCAATAACTTGAGATCACATACTGAGACTATCATTCCTAGCAATCGTGAGGCTACTCCTTCTTCAGCATATATTGATCCTGAGTCATTAAAGCCCTCAACATCCAAACAAGGTGAACTTAGAGCCAAGTTTCAAGACAAAGGCATGGGAGAATACACTCTGAATCAAACAATGTTCTTACGACAATTCATGAACTCCCCCAAGGAATATGGGAGGCTACATCCTAATAAGCAAATCTCCATCATGCTCCTCAAATGGGATCCTATCGTCTTTCAAAAATGGGGCGAACTAGAGGAAGAAACTTTATATAAAATGCTATATAAGGACGCTGAAGATGATACACGTGATCAAATTATAATACCCTGTGAGAACTATGGCAAAGGTTTCAAAATTTTGCAAAGATTCGGGTATGATGGAAAGAGTCCTCTTGGACTACGCAAAGAAGGTGTCATGGAGCCTTTACAACCTGAGCTAACTACAAGAAGGGAACGCTCTAAGGGGCTTGGTTTTCTAAATCCCAAGATTCAAAACAAAAGAACAAAACAGATATGGCGAGTCAAAGTGGCTGAAGTTCAACAAGAGGATAATTATTCCACAGACTCCAATGAGTGGGAATGGGGTTCAGACAAATCCTCCAGCGACTATGAACTCAATGAGACATTTAGAGAGCCAGATGAACCTACAGAGGAGGAGGAGTTTTACAAGAAATTCAGAGTTGGTCAAGAACCGACCCATAAGGATCCCGCACAAGCTTCGTTTTAGGGCCCTAGGTCAGGATCACATAGGATGAGGACACCTGTCCCTAAGGGTGCTACTAGTGATGATAATTTGGACTCACTCACGATCGACACTGATGAGGAGAGTGCCATTGACGACCTCGATGACTACCTTGACATACCTGAATATAACCACATCTTCACTATTAGCCTTGCGAACTCTGAAAACACTACAGACCTTCCCCTCGTTCACCCCCAACTCATTGACTGGGATCAGGATGGACCAGCACAGCTTGATACATTTCAAAATGACGAAGCTATTGTCGATTATCTTGGCATTCGCGATGATCTTCCTCTTGGAGACCATAAAGAAGGATACGCCATAGAGATAAATAACATGGCATACTTTGGTGAGGGTGTCGGGCCTTCTAGTCGCAAAAATGTGAAAATAAAAACAAAACAAGGGTCTTATGGCAAAAACCACACTGTGGCGCTCTCTGACTCTTAAAAAGTAAAAAGAAAGGACGTATCTGAGGGTGAAAACCTCTCTGAGGCGCCCGAAGATGGAAGGCTTGACATTCTCCCAGCATCATACGAGGAAAAATCATCCATGTTGGTAGAGGAGACTATAAAGACAAACATTGGTACGACAGAGGTTCCACATAACATATTTTTGGCTCAATCATTGACAGAGGCCGAGAAAGCAAGGTTCATAAGCTTCTTTAAGGAACGACAAGTCAACTTCGCATGGTCTTATGCTGATATGCCTGGACTAGACCCCGACTTAGTAATGCATCATTTAATAGTCAAACCGGGGGCAAAACCAGTAAAACAGAAATTGAGGAAAATGCATCCACAGGTGGCATTGCTAGTCAAGGCAGAGCTGGAGAAATTATTGGATGTCGGATTCATACGCCCAATTGATTATCCTGAATGGATTTCCAACTTAGTACCTGTTAGCAAACCAGATCGCAGCATCCGAATATGTACAGACTTCAGGGATATCAACAAGGCTTGTCCAAAGGACGATTTCCCATTACCCAACATTGATTTAATTGTTGATCTCATAGCAGGCCATGAGATGTTATCTTTAATGGATGGATTCTCTGGATATAATCAGATCAGGATTGCACCTGAAGATCAACATAAAACATCATTTACTTGTCCATGGGGAACCTTCTGTTGGAATGTCATGCCCTTTGGGCTGAAAAATGCAGGTGCCACATATCAACGAGCCATGACTACTATCTTCCATGATCTCATGCATGTAACAGTGGAAGATTATGTTGACGACCTTTTGGTTAAATCAATAGACAGAAATACACACTTGGATATACTTTCAGTTACTTTTGATAGGCTGGAAAAATACAAGGTAAGATTAAACCCAAAGAAATGTGTCTTTGGAGTAACCTCCGGGAAGCTCCTAGGATTCATTGTGTCTAAAAGAGGAATAGAAGCGGATCTAGCAAAAGTCAAGGCTATCTTGGACATGCCGCCACCCAAGAATATCAGTCAACTTCGGTCTTTACAAGGGAGACTCCAATCCATACGAAGATTCATAGCACAACTTGCAGATAAGTGTAACCCTTTCCAGCACCTGCTACACAAAAACATTAAGTTCAAATGGGATGAGAACTGTCAACAGGCTTTTCAGGCACTTAAAGACTATCTTTTGAACCCGCCAGTTTTGATGCCACCAATTCCGGATCAACCATTGCTACTTTACATATCAGCTACTCCAACAGCACTGGGGGCACTTCTAGCACAGCAAATACCTGACGGCAAGGAAAAAGCAGTCTACTATATCAGTCGCACATTGGTGGGATATGAGCTAAACTACACACCAATTGAGCGTGCATGTCTCGCTGTGGTCTTTGCTTCACAAAAATTACGACATTACATGCTTACTCACAAGACCAAGTTGATTGCCAGAATTGATCCACTAAAATATCTGCTCAACAAAGCTACACTTACTAGGCGACTGGCCAAGTGGGTAATGATTTTGAGTGAATTCGACATTGAATACGTGGACAGAAAAGCAATCAAAGGACAAGCCATCGCAGATCAACTGGCAGATGCTCCCATGATAAATGATGTTCCTCTACAGTCAGAATCTCCAGATGAGTCCATTCTAACAATATCACCTGCAAAGCCATGGCAACTATACTTTGATGGCTCATACACACAGCATGGGGCAGGAGCGGGTGTACTCTTTATAACTCCCCAAGGTGATTCTATACCAAAGTCATACCGCTTATCATTTCCTTGTACCAACAATATAGCGGAATACGAGGCATTAACAACTGGGTTAAGAATTGCAGTTCAGTGGAAGATCCAAGAACTTCGTGTTTTTGGGGATTCTCAACTTGTCATCCGTCAAGCAACTGATGATTATCAAACAAAAGATGAAAAGCTAATGCCTTACAAACAACTGGTAGATGATCTGAAACAGCACTTTGCAAAGATAGAGTTTGAGCAGATACCAAGAGAACAGAATCGTGCTGCTGATGCCATGGCTACAATTGCTTCGCTCATTGATCTGCCGCAAAATGAGACCTGCTATGAGTTCCTGGTTGACAACCTGCTGATTCCATCATATGAGATCACTCCTACGGAAATGATATGTGTTGTTGGTCCTGAATCCCAGTTATATGGTTCCATATTCACATACCTTCGCGACAACATCTTACCTCCCGATCTATCAAACAACCAACGCCGCACTTTCATTCGCCAATCCTCCCGATACGTTATCCTAGCTGATATTCTATACCGACGAGGTCTAAATGGCACCCTTCTTAGATGTTTAGAGAGTGATGAAGCTCAAATTGCGTTACGAGAAGTGCACGAAGGGATATGTGGTCCGCATACTAGTGGTCCTACCTTGGCCAAGAAACTCATCAGGACTAGATACTACTGGCCTACTATGGAAAAAGATGCATATCAGTTTGTCAAGAAGTGTAAGCAGTGTCAAATTCATGGAGACCTTATACATGCACCAGCACAAGAACTACAGCCACTTGCATCTCCTTGGCCCTTTTGTCAGTGGGGACTCGATCTCATAGGCAGGATTCACCCTCCTTCTTCCAATGGCCATAAATTCATTATCACAGCCACAGAGTATTTCACAAAGTGGATTGAAGCTGTGCCTCTCACACAAGTTACTGGGAAACAAATCACTACTTTCATCCTGAACTACATCATTTGCCGATACGGGATTCCTACTTCCATTATCACCGATAACGGGCGTCCTTTCAAGAACCAGGATGTTCGTGAACTCTGTGAGCGCTTCCATATCTCTCACCGTTTCTCCACACCATACTACCCCCAAGGTAATGGCCAAGCTGAGGCGTCTAACAAAACAATTCTCAAAATCCTTAAAAAGACAGTCGACGACGCTGGCCGTAACTGGCATGTCCAACTCAATCCAGCACTTTGGGCCTATCATACCAGTGTCCGCACACCTACAGGAGCTACACCCTACTCACTTGTCTACGGTGCTGAAGCCATCTTGCCTATTGAGGTCGAGTTACCTTCTTTACGGGTCTCCTTGAGAAACATAATCAACGATGAAGACTACAGGGTCTCTCGCTTACAAGAACTAGAACTGCTGGAGGAACGACGACACACTGCTTTTAATCATCTCAAGGCTTACCAACAATGAATGAGTCGCAGTTACAATCACAAGGTCAAGCCTCGCACATTTGAGGTAGGTGACTTAGTCCTCAGAGAGAACCCCAAGAATCAGCAAGATAGAGAAAAGAAGGGCAAATTTGAACCCAACTGGCTTGGTCCTTACATCATCACAGCAGTATATGGATCTGGGGCATATCAGCTCTCAACTACAGAAGGTGAATCCTTGGAGGATCCTATTAACAGCATGCACCTTCGCAGGTTCTACACATAAGCTCTTTTTGAGTATCCTAACGCAAAAATACAAAAAAAATCAAAAAATTTCAAAAATACACAAAAAAAATTATAAAAACAAAAAAATCGTTACTTGGTGAAAACCTGGCAAACAGGCGCCTTGTGACAACAAAAAAATTGAAAAATTGAAAAAAGTAAAGAGAAATAATTTCGTCCAACGGTGAAAACCACTTCGGTGGCGCCCTGGGCAAGTACCATGGTGAAAACTGGGTTCCCAGCGCCATGCGTAGGGACTTTGCTCCTCCCTCCTTCAGGATTCACTTTCATCCTTTCACTTTACACACACTCACAACTTATTCGCTCACAATAAACTTGCCCATTCCCATCATGTCTTGTTATTGATCTACCTAAGATTGGTTAGCCATCCATAACCCTCCCTTTTCACTCCCTTTTCCATCCATATTAAATCAGATCCTATCTGTGACTACGGCCAATTCCTACGTCTAGTAATGGGTGTGGAACTGAGAACATCACATGTTTCGAGGAGTACAGTTTCTTTCAGCTTTCTTCAGTCTATCCGCGCACAATCCGCAATAAAGAAGCATTTGCATCGCCAGTTCGCAATAAAGGTCCGTCTTCTCCGTAATAAAGTATCAGTTTCATGGATTCAGTCAGTTTCAGATGAGACACAACAGCAACAATGGGCTTCAACAAATCGAATCTTTCAACAAACTCAGACAACATATGGTTCAGTGCTATCGATCCTTTTTGTGAAAGTGAACATTGTGACCACAATCGAATAAGACTTAAACAAGTGACAAGAGACACTAAACTTGAGGACTACAGTGGATGTTGGTGTCGAGTCTTGGTTTTCTTTTGATTTTATCTTTTGGTGACATGTCTTTTAGCTTTTCTAGGATGTCTTTGACTAGAGATTCTATCTCCAAGATGTCTTTGACTAGAAAGGCGAGGATGGGGTATCGTCACCTATTTGCATTTGCTGTCTGTGGATTGTCTTTTAGTAATGCTATGACTTGTCCAAGGATATGAGGACACTGTGAGTCTAGTATGAACTGGGGCATTCCTTGTTTGTGACTGTCTTATCTCCATGCAAACAAGTACAATGACTTTCTGGGCCGAACATATGCCTCGATTGTCATAACCTATTCTGCCATAATAAAGCTCAATGATGATAACGCACAAGAAGCTCTTTCACGTTCATATCTTCTATCTTCCATCCCCCTTTCTTGATTGACTTCCATTGTCCTTCTCGAGTCCACGTAGCCCGCTATCACATGACTGAGTATAATGACACACCAAAAACATTTGCATTTCATATAGTTACACCTACATCACCACATATAAGCATTTCATACGTACATATAGATATCACAATTGCATCACATCCTGCATACAACACATGTTAGCACATCTCACATTTTCATTATGTAAATAATCATTTGCATTATCATATTCATTTGCATTACATACATTTACATTTGCATCATGCATCACATATACAACATAAAAGAACAAAAATATATTGCATTGCATCATATAAGCATCCATATCATAAAACATGTATCACATAAGAACATTTCATCACATAAGGTACACATGCATATAGCTACCGCAAAAATGGATCATCTCTCATATATAATCAAAATGTGTCATGATACAATGATGTCAAAAGAATCATATGGCTACAATCACCCGCAGGTGTCTACAATACAAAAATGGTACAATACTGATACATAGGGAGCCCTCTAAGGCTATGATGAACTCCCTCCCTCGGAGCCGCCTGGCCTCGATGGAGTTTGAGCCCTAGAAGGACCCACCCCAAGATCAACTCTCCTGGCCCCTGTGTCCCCTGCAGCCACCCCTCGTGTCATCCTATCCAGACAGAGGAACTCACTGATCACTCCTGCCAACACTATTGGTAGTGCTAATCCTATCCATGTCATGGTATCCCATGCCACATGTCCCACCCTCATCCCTAGTCCTGGATCCTAGAACACTCATCTCAGTGCATCCCTATCTCCGTCTCGATCATAGGGTACTAACTCCCCATCGATCGATATCCGTAGAATCCTATATACATCCTCCAAGGTGACTGTCATCTCACCCATCGGCAAATGCAAACTACAAGTCTCTGAGTGCCATCTCTCAGCCAGTGCAGTCAACAATCCCATGTTCACCCGAAACTCAGGCACATACAGAATGTATCTCAATCCCATAACCTCAATCGCAGCTCAGTCCTCGGCTGTCAACTCAGGTCGCAACCTCTGAGTCGATGGGAATCTCTCCCGTGACTCCAGCATCGGCAAGTACTCCTGCAGTCAAGCAAATCAAATCATGTCAGTTATCGTGGCATTCACTGTTCATCACAAAATGCTACTCGCTATCTAAATGCACATAGCTATTTATCCTAGTGACACTCACTGTTCATCACAAAGTGTTGCTATCTATCCTAGTAGTACTCCCTGTTCATCACAAAGTACTACATGTGTGACACTCACTGTTCATCACAAAGTGTTACTCACATTTGCACTCCCTGTTCATCACAAAGTGCTGCTCATATTTTAGTACTCCCTGTTCATCACAAAGTACTCTATCTTGGTACTCACTGTTCATCACAAAGTGCCTTGATCTATCTTAGTCTTCCCTAGAGGACCTTCTTGAGTGTATCCTCTCAGCAGCTTATCCAATCGACAGCGTATGTTCATCACAGAACTGTCGATTTGACCTGGAAGACGCAAATTCGCATTTTTGGACACAAACACATTTTCTTGACATAAATGCGCATTTATTACATTACCTAGTATGAATTAATGACAATAATAAATGCATCAAAGTACGAGGAGGTTTTGTGGTACTCACTGGCTCTCCTGCCTCCGTTGGCCTCTAGAATCGGCGAACACGGTCGAAACTATGAACAAAAGCCATCGCTGCTGACTGCTGCTGCTCTTTTCTCGCTCTGCACTGTGATCTCGTAAGGGTGTGGATGACAATGAGGATGTCTTTTTCCCATGGTCTATCTTATAGACTACCCTAGCTCTCATTTCCCGAGTCAGTCTTCCTTATCCCGTGACTTTGTCACTTTATCTGATCAGTCCATCCTATCCCGTTTTTCTTATCGAGAGATTGTCTGCAATCTTTTCAGACATTTTCATCCAATCTCTCGAGGGGGCATATAATTCCCATCTTGGGGCAACTCTGTATCAGTTCATCTTATCTTCTTTGAAACAACGCGACAAGCTGCATTGTCTCAAAGAGGGGCAAAATGTAGACACCTAAAATTGTCATGTCTAATTAAATAAATATTTTATTTATTTAATTATCTAATCCTAATTCTTCTATTAATTAAATAAATCCTTATTTATTTAATTAATTCATTTATCCTCTTCTAGCCTTATTTCTCATTTAAATAAATACATTTATTTATTTAAATTATCCCTTTCCTAAATTAAATAAATATTTTATTTATTTAATTGTCCTACTTCTTCTATTAATTAAATAAATCTTTATTTATTTAATTAATTCATTATCCTTTTCTACACGACACATGTCATTCATCTCTTATTTCCTACACTACCTACCCCTTTCATTATTTTGGTATTTCTTATACCTACCCTTTAATCCTAGCCGACCTCTCTTTTTACACCTCTCAATCTTAACCCTCCATTTCTTATTGTGTCTTCTATTTAAGGAGATGCTTTCTTCATTGTCTAACCCTAACTACTTGATCAATTGACTACACTACAATTCTACTTGCAACCACATTCCGTTCTTTGTTGAGCTCTTGTGCATACAAAAATCTGAGAGCAAGCATATCAAACAAGATCAATGGAGATAGGAAGAATGGAGATCAAAACCCTAGTGGACATGTGATGGTATAATCTTTGTGATTTTGAGTTATTTGCATTGTCTTAGGTTATCTTCATATGTTATGGTGGATCTTTGTTCATTGTTAGGCTAGGGTTTAGTGGTTGAATCCATTTTAGTCTTTCAATATTGTTGTTTATTGCTATCCATTTTCACCATATACATTAGGAACACTCAATTTCTTGATCGTGAATGGGGGTTGATTTGCATTCACCGCTCTTGCATCAACAACTCCATCATTAGTGACATTCTTGTTCTTATACGAAAATCTATTTATGTCCCCCGAATTGTTCGTGTTGTCACTGTCTTTGTTAAGCTTAATGATTCCCTTGGCTACAAGAGCAGTTTCAATGTTCATCCCCTTCTTAATGAGTTTCTCTATAGTACTGGGACTTTTCAATTTTAGTTCATACATCATTTCTGGGACCAGATTTTGGATAAATAGATTCACTTGTTGTTCTTTAGGTATATCGAGGGAAGAACGACTATACAAGCTTCGCCATCATTGCAAAAAAGTCACTAATGGTTCACCTTGCTTTTCCTTGGTGTTGCATAGATCTGACATGGTCACGTCACTATTGATGTTGAATGCAAAGTGAGATATAAACTTTTGAGCCAATTCAGACCAAGTCTTTATATTTCCTGGCAAATGCGAATACCAATCCATGGCTTGTCCCGTGAGACTTCGTGCAAATAATCGCATTAAATATGTCTCCTCATAGCTCACTTCAGTACATGCCGTAAAAAATGCTCGAATGTGATCTTTTGGATTGCCATTCCCTTTATATTTCTCAAAATTAGGTGCTTCAAAATGCTTAGGGAATGGAGGCATGTATAAGCTCTTATCAAATGGATTAGGACATAAATCTTGATCTGTATACAATTTCTTTGTTCCTTTAGTTTCTAATGCGTCAACTTGTCGCTGCAACTTCTCAAGCTGTTGCGCAATTGTATCAGATTTTGGAGGTCCATCATTAATCCCAGTGGGTACTCTTTGTCGATACATCATGTTTCCGATTGGTTGTGGATGCTCTGAAATGGCCGTTTTTGGTGTCTCCCGCATATAATGTTCTTGGTACATCTCTTGTTGTTGTGGTTGTGTCATGCTTTGATATCAACCTTGTTGTTGTGCTTCTTGTAGCCTAGGTTGATATTGCAATTGAGTGTGTTGTTGATATTGCACAGGCGCCAATTGCGGTTGTGAAGTATGATAGCTTGTTTGCCTTGGCATATATTGAGGCAAATGTTGTTGTTGATGCTCACGAATCGGAATTTGTTGAATTTGTGCCAATTGTTGTTGCGGTGTATATCCCATCATTTGTAAAAAACTTTGTTTAGGTGGTTTTTGCAGTTTCTCCTTAAGATGAGGTATGGCACTTGCATTAACTTGTTGCGTTGTTTGTCCAATCCATTGTGATGGTTGCAAGTTTGCATTAACTTGTAATGGTGCCGAAGGCGCTGCAATTTTTTGTCGAATGCGATATTGTTGTTGTTGTACATTGCTTGTTTGCACATTCGATTTTACCTTTTGTGTATTACTCAATTGTTGCAATAATTGTTGTTGGTGCAAACCACTATCCGTAGTTCTTTGTGTCACCATTATCGAAGGATCTAAAGCAATAGTGTTTGGCAAATATATTGAACTTAACGGGACATAAGAACTTTGTTGCATCGTGGAATTGCTTTGGACATTGGTGATATCAGGCATTCCAGTCGTGAAGCTTTCCTGCATCTTAGATTTTGATCCAATTTTATGCATGTAAGGAACCACTTCTTGTTGAGGGACAGCTGTCAATATTTGAGCGGTCTTCATTTGATCTTGTGTTACAGGTGTGGTGTTGAACAATGGATTATTTATTGTCTCAAATGGTGACTTTTGAGGAATAGTCACTGTCAATGCCTTTGAAGCACGTTTACTCATCAAAGTAGGCTGAGTTTCCGGTTGCACATTTTCTTCATTTGGATGTGGAGAAAAACTTAACAGCTCACCGCCTTGTTGTTTTTGCACATTGATTTGTTCACTTGAGGAGGTCACATTACTCATCATGTTAAGATATTTTTTTGGGAACATTTTAAAGACCTTGTTCAAAAACTTATCCATCTTTTTTGTCAACTTTGGATCTTGAAGGAACATGTCAACATCATCAGAAGCATCGGAATCTGATGAAGAATCTGGTTGGACATTTGGATTCGTTTCTTGTTGAATGCCTTGATCTGAACCAAATCCTTGCGAAAGAGTTTGTTTTTCATATAATGTTTGAGTTTGAATGTCATGTTGCAGGTGTGGTTGATTCCAATCGAAAGGTGCACTTCCTCTTCGAGTTGGTGGAACACTACCATGTCTTGGTTTCATGGGTACAAATACTGGTTCATATAATGGAGGTGGTCCAAGTTGAACCATTCCATATGGTGGTAATGATGTGTTTGATGAACCTTCAATTTGTATTGTTTGACTAGTTTGAAACTGTGAATTTGATATGTTGTCAATGGGTTGATACGTTGGTTCACCCATCTTTTTAGATTTTGATCTTGTCTCAACAGGCATGTCACTTATGCAAATGCAATATTTTTGGAATTTTTCAAAGATAATGTGTGATATGCAACTAAATGCAAACTAAATAAATGAGAATGCAATCTATGGCAAAAATGCAACCTATGTTTTTTATTGTTTTTCAAGATTTTGACAAACTTTTTGGAATGCAAATCTAAAAGAGACCCTTAGGAAATTGAAATGATGTCTAGACTTCAAAGGACAAAAGGACCAAGTGACAAAAGGACAAAATGACAAAGTCTCCCCTATATGCTTGGGTACTAAGCTAGGTTTGACCAAATGACAATAATGACAAAAGGAGAAAAGGTTTGATAAGGTCTAGACTTCTTAACAATGACTTAGGGTTTATCAAAAATTTGCATTACTCAAGTATGACAAACCCAAGTTTTGACACTATATGCAAAGGGACAATTACTATGCAAATGACCCTAATATGATATGATAATGACCTAAGCTTAATGAAGAGACCTAGGGTATGCAAATATGAATGTATGACAATGGTATTACTCTAATGCAAGAGGACACATGCAAAAGGATGACCCTTATTGATATGCAAAGGAGTATGACCTAGGTGAAACCTAACCTTGGTACTTGACAATGACTTTGCAAAATGCAAACCTAAGATGCACCTAAATCTAAGTGACATGAATGTTGAGACAAGACTTTGAAAAATGTTTGACAGCCATGTTTGAAGGTGTTTTGAACTTTGTTGAATGAAATACTCTTGTGTTTAACCTTGTTTTGAATCAATTTGCCTTGTTTTTGAAATGAGACACCACTCAACTTTTGACAAGCAGAGAAGACAAGATATTTTAACATAGACTCAAGACAATCATGCTCATTCACACATTTCTTATGGTAGGCAAGGACAATAGGTACTTGAGAGGTAGACTCATTATAAGATTCAAGGAGAATACATAGATGCTTGACCCCATGGGCTCCCTTCCATAGCACTCACTTCTCAGGGCAGCCAAGCATCAGTCCCCATGGAAATCTCCCCATGGCGAACTTAGTATCTCTTCCAAGTATCCGAACTTGTCCTTCTCAAGCAACTAGAAGGATTTTTGGCCTCTAAATACAAGGTGTTTAGTAAGGATTTATGTTAAGTGTTACTCCTTGATGTCACGCAAGCGTGATTGAGACATTAAGCCCACCAAGATACCAAACAAATGTAGTCGTGCAAGCACGATTTAGACCATGAGGCCCTACTTAGATGTTGATATGAGAAAGAGTTCAAGGGTCATCACTTCCCAAGTAACTGCAATTCCCACGTAACCCTTCCTTCAAAGCTTTCGCCCATCAGGTATTTGTTTATAGTGAGTTAGAATGCCAAGGTATTCTAGCTATACTCACTTTGGGTTGTTCCCTTCTCACGATTATCACTTGCTTGCAAAAGCAAATGGTCAAGAAGGCAGGCCCTCTAAAGGTGACACACAATCAAAAACATGAGCATGGTATTGAAGATCTGGATTTTTGATCACCGTAAGAAGGATGAGAGCATACTCTCCTACTCCAATGTCAAACTCAACAATCAAAGCAAACATATATTCATTCCATCCTATTTAGAAATCATACTAGGTGCCTAAACATTAATTGCAAACACAAAGTTTAGTTGTAGTCCAAGGCAACCTGCAAAACCCAAGTCAGAAGTTTGATATGTTTAGTCTTTGACTATCGAACCTGCATAAAATGTGTTAGTAGTTTCATTTGTTCTCTTTGTCATGCGTATGCCAAGGTTCTACACAGAGAATCAGTACCAAAAAAACCAAAAAAGTAGAAACAGAATGCAAAAGAAAACAATTTGCAAGTGAAAAACACTATCTTTTACCTCTATTTCTGGTCCTACACAGGCATAGAATGTCTGACACAGGCGCAGAATGTCTGACACAAGCACAGAATGTCCTTGACATAGGCGCAGAAGTTCCCAAAAAACACTGCACTACCCTGTTTCTTGGGTTTTTGACCTGCAAATCAACTCAAAAGCACTCAAAAGCATGATTAGGGGGTTAGTTCACGTCAGGTTCACCAATTAATGTAGCTAGGAATCTAGAAATCATCAAAGCAAATCAAAATACTAATCTAGCTCAATCACGAAAGCTCAAATGCAATGATCAATCCTAAACACACTCAATAAAGACATGAAAGAAAAGTATTCAAAATTAAAAGCTAAGCAAACCAAATGCAGATCTGAATATCTCCTTCATGTGGCTCCATTGTCCTTCTTTCTTCTTCAAACAGCTTTGTTGTGGATCTCACCTTCAAGTGCATAAACCTAATGTGAAAGCAAGATTGACAATTAGCGCAAGAGTACTCAAAGCATGATTGATTCGACAAAGTGATTATTAGATCAGGATTGCAGAAATTCATCCAATTTATAGATAAATTGGAGAAAAGACAAGATTAGCATGAAATTAATATTAGAGGCAATTGATTTCAAAATGGGAAAATTGAGTGGAAAGAAGAAGGTTATGACACCTTCTATGTCATGAATTATGACATATTGCCAATGCAATGGTTAGAAGACTAGAGGCTTATGACATCTTGCTATGCCAAAAGTATGACGCATGAGAAATTCATGCTTCCACCAAAGCATAAAAATAGGGAGAACTAGAGAGAAATTAATTAGGTGGAAATTAATTTTGACAAATTAGAAAATAGGTGGAAATTAGGAATTAGGAAAATTAGAAAATTAGGAAATTAGAAAATTAGAAATGATGAAATTAGGAATTTAAGAAATTAGAAAATGAGGAAATTAGGAATTTAGTGAACTAATTAATAATTATTTATTTATTAATTAATTCACAAAGAGGGAATTTAGAAATTGATGAAAAATTAGGTAAATCAATTAATAATTTGTCATTTATTAATTAATTCACAAAAAGAGGAATAATTAGTTAGCCAATTAAATAAACATTTAATTGTGACAAGAAGACTTAGGATAAATAAATAAATTATTTAACCTAGAGGGAGAATGGAGAGAAAATGACAAACAAGGTTAAATGAATAAATCATAAAACCCTAAAAGCTAAATTAGAAATGCAAGGACGACAATTAGGTCTTGATATAAAATTAATTTGATGTTAATTCGATCATGATTTCTGACTTGATAAAAGACCAATGCTAACAAACGATGTGATTGATAAATGCGCCAATTGATGAGGAACAATGACTAATTGATCCAAATTGACACAATTGAGAAAGACGACGATTGATGACAAATCGATCGCAAAATGACAAAATTGACAAGAAGACAAGGATCGATGACAAAACAGATCACAAGATGAGAAGATTGATGACAAATTGATCAAAAGACAAGAATCGATGACAAATCGATCGCATGATGACAAGATTGATAAGAGGACAAAAACCCTAATTAGGATTGACGATGTCCAAAATGATGACAAATGAATACGCACATAGATGCGACAGGATAAGATTGATCGAAATCATGACAAATATTGTTATCGACAAGACCAAATTCGAGAGCGAGATAAATGAAGAATGCAGAAGAAGGACTCGATGCTCGCGAATGATAAAGACCAAGTGCATGACATAGGAGAAAATGTTAATGCGACACAAAAACCTAAAATAAGGCAATGCGCAAATGTTAAAGTATGATTCCACAAGCGTTGACCATTTTTAGGTGTCTACATCTACATCTCGAGGGCCACTAACTTCTTGCCCCACAAGACCATCTGCATGTCCATATTACCCATGCGGAATAAGCCTACATGGGATAAGCCTTCATTATCTTTATGTGGTGTGCCTTCACTTTTGTTAGCCCGCGCAACATTTGCAAGGTCTTTTAACTCATGCGGGATAAGGATTCTCCTTTTTTTTGTCTTCGCTTGTCAAGCAACTTGCTATCCCATGGCCGTTTCCTTATCCCTGTGGAGATGCACAGGATAAGGAAACCTTTATTTTTCCTTTGTAGTCTTAGTTTTTCGTTGTCCCGCGGGACCACTGCATAATCAACTTTCTCATGCGGGATAAGGTCTTCAAGCAATCTCCCTTTGATTTCTTGCCTCGCGGAAACATCTCTCTCCAAGATTCACTACGCAGGATAACAAAGTTCCTTGTTTGCCTTTGTTAATTGTTATCCTAATAGGTTTCTATCATTCATTTGTCATGTTGCAGGATAAGAGACACACATCGTTCCTCTTTGACCTATTTTGACTATCTTATCTCGTGTGACTAAAACATGATCTTTTCAACAACGCGGGATAGTGAGGTGCCACTATTTCTTTTGATATACTTATCCCGCGGGACTAGTCAATATGGACAATAAGCGATATGAGATAAGAGGAAACATTATGTGCACCACATAATTGTTATCCCATAGGGTCATACACCTTCAACCACAAATATTGCGGGATAGCAAGGATAACATAACATACGTGTTATTGACATCCTCTATCACGAGACCAGTATGACCAACCAGTCATGTTATTGACAATCTCGATCACATAACCAATGTGTTATTGATACTTACAAATACATAAACATCATGTTATTGGCACTTCCTATCATAGTACATAGCAGCCCTTTGGTCATAGCGATAGCGATAACTTGCATGTTATTGTCAACTCAGTCGTGTGTTATTGACATTTGTTGTTACACCTTTCCTGATTCAAACC
Source organism: Cryptomeria japonica (assembly GCF_030272615.1). Lineage (NCBI taxonomy): Eukaryota > Viridiplantae > Streptophyta > Pinopsida > Cupressales > Cupressaceae > Cryptomeria > Cryptomeria japonica. Next base: position 569,400,014 of record NC_081407.1, on the reverse strand, counting down.
GGTTTGCTTGATGCCTTCACCACTGCATTTCCCTTTGTCTTCTTCATCCAATTAATTGTCCTCTTAGAACATTCTAGGCTTTCCTTTTGTATCTCCTTGTTCATATAACATGGCCTGTTATATGATGTTGCAGTAGTACTTATGCCTTTGGTCCTTTATCCACCTTTATCAACTAATCTGATCTTCCTATGGAGCACATCTTGCATTTGTCTCAACCTGAGATCATACCATCTGCTCACCTTCCCTTTGTGAGTTATATGCTCCAGGAGACCTTGATCTTTCCCTTAAGATCATCATATGGCATTGTTGCTTCTTTATCTTCCTCTGGGGCACACATAGTGTTGCATCTCTATACTTTGCCAACCTGATGGCTGCATGTCTCTACATCTCTGACCAGTGGGAGTGAGGCTATCATTCTGTTCAGTTGCACTTGCTCTTTGTGGCACTTATCTTTTCTGCATCTTTGTCCACTGTATCATCTCAACTGTTGACATCAATCAAATTCACATGCCTATTGCATCTTCATCCAGTGGGTGTCCTGTAAGTCTCTCTGCCACTTCATCAACTCAGCCTTGCACACACATATGTTGACATTAATGATAACCTCAATGCCAACAAGAGTATCATCATATTGTGGGTAGGTTCCCATCATTGTTTTTCCCTTAACCTCAATGATTCTATTTATGTTTTTGATGCTTATGGTGGATGTTTTGATGACTATTTATGAATCTATTTCTATGATACTAATATTGTTAGATGCTTTATATGAGAATATGCTATTTGATGATTCATATGATGGGTGATACATTCTAGATTATTTGAAGGATAGATTTATATTGATGGATTATATGCATTTGATGTTTCTATGTGGATTACATGAGTTATAATGTAATGATGGTTCTAACCCCTATTTGGTAATTATGCTTTCATTCAATGTATTGATGTGATTGAAGTGTGACTGTCTTTGTGAAAGGGATGATACCTTAGCACTCATTGTGAGCATGATAAGGTGTTGTGATTCTGTTTTCACTTGCTTGTTTATTATGATGGATATATGTTGTATATGTATCGCATTGTGGTTGCAGGATTGCAAGTACCGAACATCAACTTCACCTGGCTTCACAGTTTGTGAGCTTGTCCTATCTCAATGGCAAGTTGTTGGAGATCGCATGGGTTTCTTTCACTCACTCTAGACTTAGGTGTTCTCCTTGTCAATTTGTGCCACAATGCAAGTCAGTGGTAGAGTCTTGTGTCAATGGTTTCCTTTTGTCGAATTGCTTGAGTATGCGAGTGTATGTTTTCTATTTAATCTAAATTATGGGATAATGTTATTAATTAAGGTTTGGATTAATTTATCTTATAATTTGATTATTGGATATGTATTTGATTATTTTATTAATGGATCATTATTTATTATGAGAATTGTATTTAATCAATTGAGATTAATTTAATAAATCTATTATTGATTTATCTTAATATATTGTTTAATGGTTTATTTAGTATTTATTTAATTATTTACTTATTATTGATTTATTATTAATTTATGTTGATTTATTTTGATTGATTTATTTAATTATTTATTGATGTTATTAATTGATAATTTATAAATTGAGTTTTGATTTATTAATTATATTAATTTATTTATTGTTTATTAATGATTTGATTTTACATTTTATTTGAGAATCCCTATTTATATAGATTTATTCATTTATTTGATTTTTATTGGATAATGGATTATTATTTAATGTGTTTATACAATTATTATTTATCGATAATCAAATATATTATAAAGTTTACCTACCCTTGCATGTGATTGGTTGATATTAAATTGGTAGGTAAATAATATTGCTAAAAAATATATTTCTCGAAACTATACAAGCTAGGTAAAATATATCGTTCTTTGGAATTTTATGATTGGTTGGTTTTGCACTATAGTTTTGAGTTTAATTTTTATTTAAATTTCATTCTGCAATCATGCGACAAATTTCTGGAAATTGGTTTTTGATTTGGATTTGGATTGAGGATTGGATTGAAGATTTGGATTTGTTGTAAATTGTTCTTCTTCAGATTTTCAAGCTTAATTGGATTCCAATTGCAGGTTGGTTTATCCTACCTTTGAATTTTGATTTCTGAAAATGTAGTGTATTTTTCGTGATTGAGAAAATCCTTGTTGGATTTTATTTGAATTCACTTTAGGAAAATAGATTTGGGAACTGAGGAATTGATTGATTTTTAAAAGGAATTTGGGAAAGGGAATTTGCATATTTGTTAAGCTTGCTAGTAATGTGTTCTTTGTATTCTCTGAATGTCTGCAATTTCATTTCCCTGAGCTTTTGAGTTGTTGTGTGGCTTATGGAGTTATCCTTGAGTTGCATTCTTCAATCTCCTTTGTTCTAGAGTTAGAATTGGTGATCTTTGTCTCCTTGTTGTTGTCAGGACTTCTCATAACTCATTGTGACTACACATTTTGAAGTGAATATCCTTCTAAGGGAATTTAAAGGTTGTAATTGGATCTTGTGAACCTTGCAATGGTGTATTTATGTTGATTGCAGTGATATCATATCTCTCCCTTTTGGTTATGCCTTCTAGGTGTCAATTTAGGCGCTATGGGAGAAGGTTCTTTATGCAGTTGTAATTTTGTGCTCCCTCTCTGATTTTGAAGTATCTAGACCAACTGAGTTGGTTTTGAGGGTCTTTTTTGACCCCTTTGCAAATCTGGGCAAGTGCCCTAACCAGATGAGTTTTGTTTGCATGATTTTTTGCCTCTTTCCTCCAAATTCTATGGGAACACCCAAGAGAACTAGGGAATTGACCAAGGGTGTTGGGCTGCACCCCAAGGGCACTAGGAAATATACCCAAGGCACTATGAAATGCACCTAGAAAGCTAAAGCCCTAAAACCCAGTATGCAAGCCTAAACACCCAAAATGTTGTTTGAGGAACTCAAAATGCTATGAAATGGTCCAAAAACACTATGGTACATACCAAAATCACTACCATACATACTAGGGGTGATAAACTACAAACCAAGAGTGTTGAATTGCTCTGGGGGTCCTAAAAAGTTATTTTTGAGCCCCATTTGATGAACTTTTTGGGTTTGTGATTTCTCCAGAGGCATGTGCAGATTGTGATGACATTTTCAGAGTTATCTTTGATTTATTTTGATCATTCATGATGTTTCTTTTTCTCTAGTAAGAGGATTCATTCCTTACCATTGAGGTGTTTCATATGCGATGTGCTACTCTAGCGAGAGGAAGAATACCTCGCTATTGAGGGATTGATTGTATGACTCCAGTGGGATGTGATATGCCTCACTATAGAGTATTTGATATGGAATTTGTTTCACTTTTGTATTGCATTCATGATTTTATTTTCCTTGTGTGTTGATTTGGTGAAGGCTCTCTTCCATGTGTATGGTTGAATGTGCTCTATTGTGATTGGATTGTACTCAATATGTTAAGATTGTTTCTATATCATTTATAAGCCTTCATGATATTGTATTATGTTCTTTGGATGTATTTTTCATCCTAATTCCTAGGAGCATGGTTAGGGAGAGTGGGATTCCATGAGTCTATCGAGGTCATGAGGAATGGACTGTTAGGATTCTTTGTGTTGTAGAGTCGGGGTCTAGACTATTTGGATAGCTCATTGGAGGTTATTTGTAATGATCAAGTGATAACATAATAAATTAATCATAGGTGGGTTGGGTAGTAGGAACTCATCTTAATAAGATAAGAATTATGTATGTGTTTCCCCATCTCATAGCTGGATTGCTAGTGCAACTGGAGTGAGGCGGCAGATCTGGTAACCGGATAGACCGAACTCCCTTGATTTCCTCAAAAGTTGAGATGATTCTGCATGTGTATCACGGATGTCGGGATAGAGTTCTAGAATATTCTTTGATAGCATGTGATGACACTCTTCCCTACATGTAATTCCTAGTTTGTAATGCCCACAAAAATATCCTAGAGAAATAATCTAAAATCTACTAGCAATTAAAGATAATTTTTTTTGTTATAAACATCCATTACTTATATGTAATCATTAACATACATTAAATACAACATTATATATTTACAATCACACATATACCAACATGAACGTGTCCATAGAAATATATTACTTAAGCAAAATAATTCAATTAAATCATCAACACACATGCAAGTAAACTCTTACATGTTGGTATTTTGGTATGGTTTTGTCATTGATGTCAACACCTACTAAAACACTAGCACTTTGGAGATCCAACAACATTCACCAGCAAGCAAGTAACTATTGCATAGTTACTGGTATATAGTTCACCGACAGGATATAATGATCACCGACACTTGGAATTATGTGGAAGACACCTGGTAATGTCAAAGACATTGTGTGGACACTTTGTTTTGAAGAATTAATAATTGGTATATTCATACTTGCATATTTTCTTTTACCAGCAAATAGGTCTAGGGTTACCTAGGGTTACACCGACGGGTTTATCTTTTCCAGATCAGCATGGCACGCTGTGAAGATGATTTATTATTGTTGTAAATGCATTAAGCCGACATGTTTAATCAGTTATTGCATCAGATATTATATTGATTGTAAAATGTTTCTATTGTAATATCTTGTAGAGCCGACCTACTAAAATTGGTCTTAGGGTATGGTATAAATGTAAGATCTTATTTGTAAGATCGAATGTGGAATGTGAAAAAGAATTGTGTGAAGGTATATGCGAGATTAAGCAGAGCTATACATGAAGACATCATTTGAAGGTGAAGCTAGGTTTTTGTGAAAGCATATCAGCATTATACTGGTACTGAATCCAGCATATGAAGATGCTATTTTGTGCAATACATTCTTATTGGATTTAACCATCCAACTATAGTCAGTGTGACTCCGATTTTGTGATTGAGCAGTGAGCTCTAGGCTGTTGGCCTTTCTGCATGTGCAGGCCCCATTTATGTACACTTACTATCTGTAGTAGTATCATTTGATTGTGGGTAAGGTTTCCCACCGTGGTTTTTCCCCTTACAGGGTTTCCACGTACAAATATTGGTGTTATGTGTTGTGGATGACTTTGTATTTATGTTTCATTCATTAATCTTTACCGGTATAGCAATTTACTGTTAACACTGTCTACCAACATACTTAACTGGTTTACCAGTATTAAGCATTAAGTTGGTTAAGTGGTTTTTGGTTTGAATTTATTAGACAACTGATTCACCCCCCCCCCCTCTCAGTTGTCTCTGGGACCTAACAATTGGTATCAAAGCCTAGTCCTCTTTTTGCAGAAGTTTAACAACTTGAGGAGATCCAATGTCTACTAATTATTTCAGGAAGGACAGTCCTAAACTTGATGGAACCAACTATGGGATATGGAAGATCAGGATGGAGACACATCTGAATTGCATTGGTAAAGACATCTGGGAAGTTACAAAGAATGGTTATACTGCTATTGTAGCTAGTCAGACTGCTCCAACTACCTTAGCTAAAGATGAGGAGAATGATTGCAAAGCAAGAGAATCACTTTTAAGCGCATTATCAGATCAACAAATCATGGGATTATCAAATAGGTCTACTGCTAAACCTATTTGGGATCATTTGGAAACACTGAATGAAGGAGATTCCATAGTCAAGATTGCAAAAATTGAAAGCTTCAGAGTCAGGTATGAACATCTTAAAATGGAAGAAGATGAAAGGATTTTTGCCTTTATGGAAAGAGTAAATGAAATTGTTTTGGGTATTAAATGTTGTGGAGGAACCTTGAGTGAGGATGAAATTGTTTCAAAAATCTTAAGAGGATTGCCACCGACATATAAAATGAAGGTTACTACTATAAATGAGTTGAGAACAATGCCTAATACATCAGTAACTAGGGATACATTGATTGGAAAACTTTCAGCTTTTGAAATTGAGGAGTTTGGTCCTGTTGCTACTATAAAGATAGATTTGGCCTTTAAAGCATCAACACCATCTGCTCCATCATTTGACAATTCAGATTGGAAAGCCTTTTATGCAAGAGAACTTGAAGAAACTAGGAAGGAGAATGAAGAGCTTGAAGAACTTGAAGCACTATTTGCAAGGAAAATGCCAAAAGGTCCAGTTGGAAGTAAGTATGAAGGTAAAACACCCTTTAAATGTTTTAACTGCAATAAGATTGGTCATATGGCTTCAAGATGCCCTAATAGACATGCTAGACTAAGAGAAGAACCAAGAAGAACATACAAGCCTAATCCTGAATATCAGAGATACAGATTTAAGAAGAACAAAGACAAATCTTGTTACATTGCTGATGAAGGTGTGACTGATGATTTTGATGAGGATCCAGCAGACAATGGATGGGTTTTTGTTTTTATAACAGAAGATCAACCGGCACCTACTGCTCAACCAGTAGAACAAGCCCTAGTAGCTAAAGTTGAAGTAAAGGATGAATGGATCATTGACTGAGGATGCTCACATCATATGATAGGAGACAAAGGTAAATTCTTGAACTTTCAAGAATACAATGGAGGTTTAGTAAGATTTGGAGATGACAAAGCTTGTTCAATCAAAGGTAAGGGTACAATATCTCTCGATGGTAAGCATAACACTGACAATGTCTACTATGTTGAAGGATTAAAGCATAATCTTTTAAGTGTTGGTCAATTGGTTGAGAAAGGATTTCAGTTACAATTTAAGAATGGAAAATGCAAAATCATGAATAGAACTGGTTTGGAAATTGCAACCAGTAATCAGACTAGAGGTAATATCTTTCATTTGAATAACAGTGAAAAGGCATGCTTGATTGCACATATAGATGAAAGTTGGTTATGGCATAAGAGACTTTGTCATGTAAACTTTGATTGTATTGTGAAGATCAGTACTTCTAAGGCAGTTAGAGATCTACCTAAAATTGTGAAACCTTAGAATACAATTTGTAAGGAATGTCAATTTGGAAAACAAGTTAGAGCTAGTTTCAAAAGTATTCCAAAAAAATCCAATAATGCTCTTGATTTCATTCACATTGATTTATGTGGTCTAGCTAGAACTAAAAGCTTACAAGGTGATAGATATTTCATGCTAATTATTGATGATTATTCTAGAATGTGTTGGGTTACTTTTCTCAGACAAAAATCAGAAGCACTTGGAAAGTTCAAACTATTCAAAGCAATGGTTGAAAATAAAACTGGTAAGAAAATCAAATGTTTAAGATCAGATCAAGGAGGAGAATTTCACATCTAAGGACTTTAATACATTCTGTGAAGTGAATGGAATCAGAAGACAGTTATCAGCACCTCGGACACCACAGTAGAATGGAGTTGTTGAAAGGAAAAATAGAACTATCTTGGATGCAGCAAGAAGCATGTTATCAGAAGCAAATTTATCACATGTATTGGAGAGAAGCAGTCAGCATAGCCGTCCATACATTCAACAAAGTTCACATCAAAGGTGAAACCGGTAAGACCCCTCATGAACTATGGTTTGGTAATACTCCTACTCTTAAGTATTTCAGAATTTTTGGAAGTAAATGTTATATTAGAAGAGATGAGTATATTGGCAAATTTGATCCTAGAAGTGATGAAGGAATATTTCTTGGTTATTCATCTAAGAGCAAGGCATATAGATGTTTTAACAAGAGATTGTAGAAAATTGTTGAGAGTACAAATGTAAAGATTGATGAACAATTCAGAGGAACTTCAAGGTATATAGACTCTGAACCGGCAATAGAAATTGTGACAAATGAACCTACACTAAATCCACCAGTACAAAATGAAGATCCAGTTACCCCGGTACCATCAGAGGATTCCACGGTAATTGAAGAACAACAACAAACTAAGACACCCCAGTATGTAAGATTGAATCATTCTGAAGATCAGATAATTGGAAATAAATTTAAGGGAGTTATGACAAGAGGAAGATTGGCAAATGAAGAGGCATGTCTTATTTCTCAAATTGAACCATCATCTGTTAATGAGGCATGTGAAGATAAATTTTGGATTAAAGCTATGGAAGAAGAATTAGGACAAATTGAGAAAAATAATACTTGGACATTAGTTCCCCGTCCTAAAGATAAAAATGTAATTGGAACCAAATGGGTATTTAGAAACAAACTTAATGAAGATGGTAAGGTTGTCAGAAATAAAGCAAGGCTAGTGTGTAAGGGATATTCTTAGAAAGAAGGAGTTGATTACAATGAAACCTTTGCACCAGTAGCTAGAATTCAGACAGTCAAATTATTCTTGCCTTTTGCAGCTCACAAGAACTACAAAGTTTATCAAATGGATATTAAATGTGCATTCTTGAATGGAGATCTTGAAGAGGAAGTCTATATTGAACAACCTGATGGATTTTATTTGACAGATGACAATGATATGGTTTGCAGGTTAAGAAAAGCTCTGTATGGATTGAAACAAGCCCCAAGAGCTTGGTATGCAAGGTTGGATAAGTATCTTTTAAAGATTGGTTTCACTAAAGGAAATGCAGACAACAATTTATATTACAAAATAACTAATGATGACATCTTGATTATAGAAGTATTCATTGATGATATAATCTTTGGAGGAGAAGATGGATTATGTAAAGAATTTTCTATTAAAATGCAGCAAGAATTTGAAATGTCTATGATTGGAGAAATAAAATTCTTTTTAGGATTGCAGATTTCACAGATTGATAAAGGTATATTTTTGAGTCAATCCAAGTACCTGAAAGAGTTACTAAAGAAATTTGGAATGGAGAACTCTAAACCGGTAAGCACACCTATGACTACAAATGACAAATTATCTCAAAGGGATGAATCTACACCTGTTAATCCAACTAGATACAAATCTATGATTGAAGGTTTACTGTATTTGACACAAACCTGACCTGATATTATGAATGCAGTATGCATTGTTTCAAGATTTCAAAGTAATCCTAAGGAAAATCATGAAACAATAGTAAAAAGGATTTTCCGGTACTTACAAGGCACTGCAAATCTTGGATTATGGTATCCTAGAGATGAAAATTTTGATCTATGTGCATACACAGATGCAATTTGGGCAAGAGATGTGGGTAATAGAAAAAGCACCACCAGCGGAGCATTCTTTCTTGGAAAGAGATTAGTTTCTTGGTTGAGTAAGAAAAAGAGTTGTACATCTTTATCAACAGCAAAATCAAAATATGTTGCAGTAGCAACTAACTGTACACGGGTACTATGGCTTAAACATATGTTGAAAGACATAAAGGTAAAATGCAAGGAACCTATCACTATATATTGTGATAACACTACAGCAATTGATATATCTAAGAATCCGGTATTACATTCTAAAACAAAACATGTTTCTATCAAACTGAATTTTCTAAGGGAAAAAGTTGAAGAAAAGGAGATAAAACCGATTTATGTGAAAACTAAAGAATAGCTTGCAGATATTTTCACAAAACCTTTGCCTAAGGAGACTTTTGAATATCTCAGAGATCAGCTTGGAGTCATACCACCACCGGTAGAAACTTAGATAGTTGATGATTGTCATCAACTGGTAGAATTGAAAGACAAATCTTTTACTCCGGTCTTTGATGAGGAAGCTACTTCTCAGGGGGAGTAGTTGGTATATTGAATTGATTGGTATTTTGTATATGAACTTGGTTTTATTATAACTTTGGCATTTGATGTCAAAGGGGGAGAGATATCTATGGAAAAACACATTATCTTTTAAGGAGAGATTAGTATTGAAAATCTTTTCCCAGGGGGAGAGATTGTTGTTTAGGAGAGATTGTTGGTTTTTGGTATTTGGCATTTCTGTTTAGGCACTTTGATGGTTTTTCCATCTTGTGTTGCCATCAATGCCAAAGGGGGAGATTGTTGGTATTTTGGTATGGTTTTGTCATTGATGTCAACACCTACTAAAACACTAGCACTTTAGAGATCCAGCAACATTCACCGGCAAGCAAGTAACAATTGCACAGTTACTGGTATATAGTTCACTGGCAGGATATAATGATCACCGACACTTGGAATTATGTGTAAGACACCTAGTAATGTCGAAGAAATCGTGTGGACACTTTGTTTTGAAGAATTAATCATTGGTATATTCATACTTGCATATTTGCTTTTACCGACAAATAGGTCCAAGGTTACCTAGGGTTACACCGACAGGTTTATCTTTTCCAGATTAGCATGGCACGCTATGAAGATGATTTATTATTGTTGTAAATACATTAAACCAACATGTTTAATCAGTTATTGCATCGAATATTATATTGATTGTAAAATGTTTGTATTTTAATATCTTGTAGAGCCGACCTACTAAAATTGGTCTTAGGTTATGGTATAAATGTAAGATCTTATTTGTAAGATCAAATGTGGAATGCGAACAAGAATTGTGTGAAGGTATATGCGAGATTAAGCAGAGCTATACACGAAGACATCGTTTGAAGGTGAAGCTAGGTTTTTGTGAAAGCATATGAGCATTACACCGGTACTGAATCCAGCATATGAAGATGCTATTTTGTGCAGTACATTCTTATTGGATTTAACCATCCAACTGTAGTCAGTGTGACTCCGATTTTGTGATTGAGCAGTGAGCTCTAGGTTGTTGGCTTTTCTACATGTGCAGACCCCATTTATGTACACTTACTATTTGCAGTAGTATCATCTGATTGTGGATAAGGTTTCCCACCGTGGTTTTTCCCCTTACAGGGTTTCCATGTACAAATATTGGTATTATGTGTTGTGGATGACTTTGTATTTATGTTTCATGCATTAATCTTTACCGGTATAGCAATTTACTATTAACACTGTCTACTGGCATACTTAACTAGTTTACCGGTATTAAGCATTAAGTTGGTTAAGTGGTTTTTGGTTTGAATTTATTAGACAACTGATTCACCCCCCCCCCCGCCTCTTAGTTGTCTCCGGGACCTAACATTACAAACATAACAATTCCCTAAGGCATATCAATGTCACTACTTGACATGATTCTAACATATCACTTATCCATCTAGAACACCATATCTTATTATTCAACAAGTCACTTACTTTTCATGCAACTAGGATAAATGTTAACACATATGCATACTCTTTCACATTATATTTTCTTAGATTCTTTTTAACATACCAACAAAATGTTCCTAATACCCATATTTATTCGTTAATCACTTAACACATCCTGAATCTAAATGAATATATCATTTTCCTACATATGGAACTAGATGATCTCCTTATGCACAACTATTACACAACTCTTCAAGAATACTAACCATATTCATATGCAAATTTATAGTAGCAAGCACTTATTTACTTCCAAATAGGATACCATGCTACTACACAATTTCAAGAACCATATTTAATACTATAAACATAATCTAATCGTTCAATCCCATAAATCAACGTAGTATCTCAATCCCAACATATTGAAAATTTCTTCGACATGAACCAAATAATAATACATCATCTTATTACAAGATAAAAGTTTCTACATCATGAAGACCTAACACATAAGAGTACTTATAAAAAGAACATAGTATCTATTGATACATCACATCCTAATGATTAATATTACAAGTTACGTAAGTACGTAATCTTACTTGCTTTTATCATAATGCATCATAGATCTATTTAACCATTTCACCTAGATAATTCCTATTTACTTAGATAAGAATTATAACAACAATTACTATTCTTTCCATCTTTCATTCCATAGGATTAGACATGACAAATCTATTTCATGAATCCAAATGCAACACAAATACATATATGCTAGCTTATTTATTTTTTCACATAGAACTCATAATATCATATTACATGATAAATATCCAATACATCAATAATGATCAATGAACTCTTCTCCTAATCCACCACATCATATCCTATCTCAATTTCATCTAAAAGTACATGAAGATACACAATCTCCTTTGCATATACAAATAATCTTGATACAATGTTTTCTTATTCCAAGTACATAGAAATCATATCCAAGAGAAAATCCACATAATGAGGAATCCAAGAATCCAATTCATGCACGCTTGCATCCAAGAAGAAAATCCTAATGGAAGAAGGAATTCAACCACCTGACCATGTGGAACCCAATAAGAACCACCCCCTATGATAGGAGATGACATGGGGTGCCAAATCACACTCAAGACCTAGGTTGACACCTAACAACCAAGGGACTCAACATGGCAACCGCATGACAACACCAAGAATCAAAGCTCAATAACATCACATGGATAGATCAACAATAAACACTCTAGAGGTTAAATCAACAAAATAAGGCATATAGATAATGGACACATGTGGGGTAGAGTGTCCTCATATGCTAACCTCATGTGGAATCGATCTCAACCTTGGAGCTAAACAAGGGAGATCAGTTTACTGCTCCAATGGTCTTCCCAATACTATATCCCAAAAATAGCTCCCTGGGCATCTAGATCCCAAAACCACCTCCCTGTGCATCATTGGGGAACAAACTCATAATCCTCAATTTCATTATCTTGATTATGTGAATCCTATTTACCCAAACCCACTAATTAAATTATTAATGTTATCACTTGCAATTACAATAGAAAACTCTTCATGTGCTTCCAAATAGTCTAGACCCTCTACCATGTTAGAGTATTCAGGTATTTACTTGATTAATTAAACAATATTTGTTTAATTATTTAAGTCCCCTTTATCTCTTTTACACTTAAGCTAACTTTAGGTGCATAATAATTAATTCTTTTATTAATTATTATGTGCAAACCTAGGTTTTCCTTTTTAGGGTTTGTTGACCTATTAAAGGTTGAGTTCTTTCTTTGTATTGTAAGGATTATCACATTACACATTTTATGAATATTGAGCTCTCATCTTTTTGAGCATATTTTTTGTGTATTTGTTTTATCTGTTATTTGTTTCCTTGCTTCTCCTTGTAACAAGTTTTTCAGCTTGCAAAGATCTTTTGGGCTCCTATGGTGTTGTGTTTCTCAACTCTCACATGGTATTAGAGCCGGACCTCGTGATGTTGGAATTTTTTTCCAATTTTTCTGTTTGACTGTGTTTTTTTTCCAGTCAAAGTGGGGTCTCTTTTTTGCACTCTAAGAGACGTAGAATGAGCATCTGAACTCTGTTTTTTGAAAAATTTATATTTTTGGAAAGCGTGTGCTGTGTTTTTTCCAGCCATGTGAGTTTTATTTCCAGATTCTGATCCATGCATATGTTATTTAGTTTTTTGCTTTTCAGCACTCTAGTGGATATCTTGGTTGTTTCAAGTCCTGGGATCTCTTCTCTGAGTAGGATGTCTCAGTTTTTGTTGTTCTTTCTGTTTCCAGTCTTATTATCATTATAGCATTGTATTTATGCAAACACACTGATATAAAGTGTGATCATGTATTGTTTACTTGGGATCTTGCACATCTTGTGCCTTGTTGTACATGCACTACTTATAAAGTGCCATGGGGGGGTTGATGTTTTCCTTTTGTTTGCCATCCGCCTTTGTCCAGTGAGTGTTCCTTCCATGAAATTTGCCTCATATTGTGTGTCAAGTGAGTGTTCCTTCCACGACACCATGTACTTTTCTCAGTACCTTTGATGTTCTTGGTTCTTCATCATGCAGTTCTTCTTGGCTGTTCTTTTCAGTGTTCTTGTCCCTCTCCCTTTTCAGCATTATGGGGAGGTTTGTCCTGTTGGTTCTATTGCTTCCATGGTTCAATTGATCAACTCTTCAGGCTTTGGTTTCTCATGCCATATGTATCTTTGTGTTTAGTGTTTGCCTTGTTTGCCATCTGATTCGAGTAGTGTCATTTGAGGGCACTCATGTAGATTACAGTCTTCTCTACCTGGTCATGTTCTATTTCAGTGGAGGTTCTTCAGATCAGCAGTTTCTCTTTGATAGTGTTTGCATCTATTTCATGCTTCAGTGGTGTTCTTTTCCATCTCTTTTTGGAGTAGAGTTTTTTCCCACGTGGTTTTCTCTATTTCTCCGGTTCATAGAGATTTGGTTGTATTTGGGTACCTGATCAGGCCTTGTTGTCGGGACCCATCTTTCTTGCTTTTAGTAGTTGTTCTAGGTTTTAGCTTCTCCCTAAGTCTAGCTTAAGGGAGGTAATAGAGTATTCAGGTATTTACTTGATTAATTAAACAATATTTGTTTAATTATTTAAGTTCCCTTTATCTCTTTTACACTTAAGCTAACTTTAGGTGCATAATAATTAATTTTTTTATTAATTATTACATGCAAACCTAGGTTTTCCTTTTTAGGGTTTCTTGACCTATTAAAGGTTGAGTTCTTTCTTTGTATTGTAAGGATTATCACATTACACATTTTGTGAATATTGAGCTCTCATCTTTTTGAGCATATTTTCTATGTATTTGTTTTATCTGTTATGTGCTTCCTTGCTTCTCCTTGTAACAGGTTTTTCAGCTTGCAAAGATCTTTTAGGCTCCTGTGGTGTTGTGTTTCTCAACTCTCACATACCAGTGGTCTATTGCTCACGACCTTGGTCCTACACATGAAAGAGCCCACTCTCCCAACATGAACCATAACCATAGGGTAACACATACATCCAAAGAGCATCATGAAAATATCATGAAGGCTCACAAATGATATAGAAACAATCATAACATGCTGAGTACAATCTGACCAAAATACAACACATAAAGCCATACACATGGAAGAGAACCTTCACCAAATCAACACAAAGGAAAATCCAATCATGATTGCAATCCAAGAGTGAAACCAAATCCATATCAAATCCTCTATAGTGAGGCATAGCACTCCCACTGGAGTCATACAATGAAACCCTCAACAACAAGGAATTCTCCCTCTCGCTGAAGCAACACATCACATATGAAACATCTCAATGGTAAGGCATGAATCCTCTTACCAAAGAACAAGAAGCATAATGAAGGACCAAAACACATAAAATAAAACTCTAATAATGTCAACACAATCTACACATGCCTTTGGAGAAATCACAAAACCTAAAAGACACCAAACAGGGCTCAAAACTGACTTTTTAGGACCCCCAGAACAGTCCAATGCTTCCAGTTTGCAGATTAGGGCTCCTGGTATGTAGGGTAGAATTTTTGGGATCATTTCATAGCGTTCTAGGTGCATATGACAATGTTTTAGGTAATTAGACCTTCATTCCGAGTTTTAGGACTTTAGCTTTCTAGGTGCATTTTCTAGTGCCTTGGGTACATTCCCCAGCACTCTTGGGTGTTCTTGTAGCATTCTAGGTAAATATGTAGAAAATCAAGTAAAATTGGCAAATAGAGCATAGGTACTCACTCAGGGCTGCGCTAGGGTCAAAACCGGCTCACAAAGTTGACACAAAGGGACTGGAAGACTCAAAATCCGATGAGGAAATTCAAGAGCATGAGTATCATACTCACTGACAAAAGTTACTTAGGAAAAACCATATCTCACAGTGCTCATATTAACACTTAAGAGAACATAGTACCAAAGGAGAGACAAACAACTCTACAAACTCCTTGAAAGAGCAATCACAAAGCTACATAAAGCTCAAGGGCATCCTCAGACTTATTCAAATGGTCCGTCCCTTACAATGTGTAGTCACAGTGACAAAAGGAGCTTTCTGTCAAGCTACAGGAAGCCATAAAACATTCAATAACATTCTAAAATAAAGGAGACTCAAAGGATACAATTATGAGAAGGTAATTAACTCCCAAATAGGATCAATAATACCTTCACAACACAGGGAAGATAAAATCATAAAATACATAGGGAGATACCTTTTCCCACATACAATTTCAATCATGCAATATAATCAAATAGACTTCTTTTCCAGATTCCCTTCCCAAATCTCTTTCCAATGCTATATTAAATCCTTCAAATTAAATTCCATTTTCCCAAAAACAATTTCAAATGACATTCAGCAACAACTGCACAGTCTCGGAGAAAACACTTCTTTTTTGGAAATCAAATTCAAATGTAAAATGAACCAACCTGCAATCACAATCCAAAAATGTTGAAAATTCGAAGATGAGAAATCCTCAAGCAATCTAAATCTTCAATCCAATCCTCAATCCAAATCCAAATCAAAAACCAATTTCCAGATATTTGTCAGATGATTAACAAGACAACATTTGTAGAATGCAATTTAAATAAAAATTAAACTCAAAACTATAGTGCAAAACCAACCAATCAGAAAATTCCAAAGAACAATATATTTTACCTATCTTGTATAGTTTCGAGAAATATATTATTTACTAATATTATTTACCTACCAATTAAAATCAACCAATCACATGCAAGGGTAGGTAAACTTTATAATATTTTCAATTACCAATAAAATAAGAATTGTATAAACACATTAAATAATAAACCATCACCCAATAAAATCAAATAAAGAAATTAAATGAATAAAGCCTTATAAATAGGGATCTTCAAATAAAATATAAAATCAACTCATTAATAATCAAAAATTAATTAATAAAATCAATAAATCAAAACTCAATTAATAAATTATCAATTAAATAAAACAAAGCAACAATAAATATATCAATCATCAATAGATCAACATAAATTAATAATAAATCAATAATAAATAAATCATTAATTAAATACCAAATAACCATTAAACAATATATCAAAACAAATCAATAATAAATCGATTAAATTAATCTCAATTGATTAAATATAATTCTCACAATAAATAAAATAATCAAATAAATAACCAATAATCATACTATCGGATAAACTAATCCATACCTTAATTAATAACATTTATTCCATAAATTAAATTTAAATAGAAATCACATGCTCACATACTCAATTGACTCGACAAGGGAAACATCAACGCAAAACTCTACCACTGACTTGCGTCATGGCGCAAATTGACAAGGTGAACAACTAATCCCAAAGTGAGTGAAAGAAACCCATGCCATCTCCAACAACTTGCCATTGGGATAGGACACACTCAGACCTATGAAGCTAGGTTGAGTTGATGTTCGGTACCTGCAATCCTGCAATCATGATACGATACATATATGCCATATAATCATCATAATAAATAGGCAAGCAAAAAGAGAATCGCAACACCTTGTCATGCTCGCAATGACTGATAAGACATCATCCCTTTCATGAAGACAGACACACAATATAACATCAAAGCATCACATTAATGATAATCATGAAATAGGATTAGTATCATCGTACATCATGTTTTATATTCCACATATGAATAACAGAAACATATGAATCTAGAAATCATATAAATCACCAAACATCATGAGTCATATCAAATAACATAAGTCCACATAGAGTAACTAGCATCATCAATACCATCTGGCAATAGAGTCGTAAGTAATCATCAAAACATCAATCGTATGCCTAAATAATTATCAATGCATAAATCAAAATACAAGTCTAGGAGGGACACTACATAGTTCCTTAACCGTTGATTTGTTGTGAACCCTCTGGAGGTCTTATGTTTATAATTGGATTTACCTTAGCTTGTGTTGTGATGTGATTCATCATTGTGGTCATCATGTTGAGTCCTTGGTTGTTAGGTGTCAGCCTAGGTCTTGAGTGTGAGTTGGAACCCCATGTCATCTCCTAGCACGAGGGGTGGTTCCTATTTGGTTCCACATGATCGGGTGGTTGAATGCCTTCTTCCATTGGGATTCTCTTCTTTGGATGCTTGAGTGCATGGAATGGATTCTTGGATTCTTCATTATGTGGATATTCTCTTAGAGCTGATTTCTATGTACTTGGAACAAGGAAACATTGTATCATGATGATTTGTATATGTAAAGGAGATTATGTACCTTTGTATTATGTATCTTCATGTATTTGTAAATGAAATTGGAAATAGGACATGATGTGGTTAGGAGAAGTATTCATTAAACACTCTCTGATGTACTGGATAATCCTTATGTAATATGAGTTTATGAGTTCGATGTGAAAAGAAATGAGCTAGCTTATAAGTAATAGTGTTGCATTGAATTCGTGAAATGGAATTTATATTGGAAAGAGTAGTATTGTTGTTATAAGTCCCATTTAAAGTAAATAGGAGTAATCTAGATGAAATGGTTAGATAGATCTATGATGCATTATGATAAATGTAAGTATGAGTAATAGGAACATTTGGTTAGTGTTTCAAAATGGACCTAAGAAAATATAATGTGAAAGAGTTATGCATATGTGTTATGTTTATCCTAGTTGCATGAAAAGTAAATGATTAGTTGAATGATAGAATTATGTCAAGTAATGAAGTTGAGATACCCTAGGGAATGGATATATTGCATAATATTGGTTAGTGATATTTTAACTATTATATGATTTAATTCTGCTTGCATAATATGGATCTATGGTGATGTTCATGTTGGTTTATTATGATCCTATAAATAGTTAATGTTGCATTAATGTATGTTAGTGATAACATGGAAGTATTTAATGATTTTTAAAAAAAAATTCCATTTGTTAGTAGATTTTATATTATTCTCTAGGGTATTTTGGCGGGCATTACATGAATGCTAGTGAGAAAAGTTGCTTAATTGCTCAGATTGATGAAAGTTGGTTGTGGCATAGGAGGATGTGTCACGTTAACTTTGACCGCATGATTAAGATAAGTTCTACCCAAGTTGTTAGAGATCTGCCTAAGATAGTGAATCCTTCTAATTTGGTGTGTAAAGAATGTCAATTGGGAAAGAAAACAAGAATTTCATTCAAGAGAAAACTATATACATCTAATGGGTTATTAGATATTTGTGCATACTGATTTATGTGGACCTTCTAGGGTGTGAAGCTTGCAGGGTGACATATACTTTATGTTGCTGATTGATGACTATTCTAGAATGATGTGGGTCACTTTTATAAGGGAGAAATCTGAAGCACTTGAGAAATTCAAAATATTCAAAGATAGAGTGGAGATAGAGACATTATTGAAGCTGGAGTATCTAAGATCTGACAGAGGAGGAGAATTCACTTTGGGTGAGTTTAATTCCTTTTGTGAAGAGCATGGAATCAGGAGACAATTATCTACTCTGTGAACGCCTCAACATAACAAAGTTGTTGAAAGGAATAATAGAACTATTTTGGATGTTGCTAGGACTATGATGATTGAAGGAAATGTTCTGCATATCTATTGGAGAGAAGTTGTTAGCACTGTTGTGTACACATTCAACTGGGTGCATATAAAAGGTGATTCTGGTCAGACCCCTTATGAGTTATGGTTTGGTCATGTTCCTATAGTTAGATATTTCATAATCTTTGGAAGCAAATGTCATATCAAAAGAGATGAGGATATAGAAAAATTTGATGCAAGATGTGATGAAGGAATATTTTTAGAATATTCTACTAAGAGAAAAGCCTACTAGTGTTACAACAAGGGACTGAGAAAAATAATGGAAAGTGTGAATGTGAAGGTTGATGAGTGTCATGAAAAGCAAATTAGAGCATCTGGATATGAATCTGATTATCAAGATGTTACTTCAAAGCAAGTGCAAACTCTGAGCATGAAACAAAGTGATCTGGAAGAGTCAGTAAATCCAACTGCTGGTAGATAAGAAGTTCAAGAGACTGATAATCAGAACAATTAGAAGATCCCAAGGTATGTAAGATTAAATCATTCAGAGCATCAGATTATTGGTGATAAAAACAAAGGCATGATCATTAGGAGAATAATTGCTACTAAAGAGACATGTTTGATTTCCAAAATTGAGCCTAAAGATGTTGCAGAAGCTTGTAAAGATGAAAATTGGGCAAAAGCTATGGAAGAAGAGTTAAATCAGATTGAGAAGAACAATACATGGGAACTTGTTCCAAGACCTAAAGACAAGGATGTAATTCGTACTAAATGGGTGTTCCAGAATAAACTAAATGAAGATGGATAAGTTGTTAGAAACAAAGCAAGATTGGTATGTAAGGATACTCACAAATGGAAGGTATTGATTTTGAGGAGACTTTTGCTTCGGTAGCTAGAATTGAAGTTGTTAGATTATTTCTTGCATATGCTGCTCATAGGAAATTCAAGGCATGTCATATGGATGTGAAGTCAACCTTTTTTAATGGTGAATTGGAAGAGAAAGTGTACATTGAGCAACTGGATGGATTTTCATTGACAGATGAAGAAGACATGGTATGTAGATTGAAGAAAGCATTGTATGGACTCAAACAAGCCCCTAGAGCCTGGTACGCTAGATTGGACAGGTATTTGATGAAGCTGGGATTCTGTAAAGGTACTATTGATAGTAAATTATACATCAAGATTGATAATTATAATATTTTGATTGTTGAAGTTTTTGTTGATGATATTATTTTTGGAGGAGATGATGATTTCACTAAGAAGTTTGCAGATGATATGCAAAAAGAGTTTGAGATGTCTATGACAGGTGAGATGAAATTCTTTCTGGGATTGTAAATTACATAGATTGACAAAGGCATTTTCATCTCTCAATCAAAGTATGTGAAGGAATTATTGAAGAAGTTTGGGTTAGATAATTCCAAACATGTTGGAACTCCTATGCTGGCTAGATGCAAGATGACAAAAGATAATGAATCTCTCAAGGCTAATCAGACCCTTTATAGATCTATGATTGGTGGATTGCTATATTTGACTTAGACTAGACCTGACATTAAGAATGTTTTATGTCTTGTTGTAAGATTCCAAATTGATCCTAAGTAGAGTCATGTTACTAATGTGAAGAAGATGGAGTAGTGGTCAGGAATAAAGCCAGAATGGTATGAAAAGGATATGCACAAGTGGAAGGTGAATATTATGGTGAGACATTTGCACCTGTAGCAAGATTGGAAGGAGTAAGGACTCTACTTGCATTTGTAGCATATAAAGGATTTAAGGTATATCAGATGGATGTTAAATCAACATTCTTAAATGGAATATTGGAAGAAGAAGTCTACATAGAACAACCAGATGGTTATGCATTAACTAAAGAAAAAGATATGGTGTGCAAGCTACATAAGGCACTATATGGATTGAAACAAGCACCAAGAGCATGGTATGAAAGATTGCACTCTCACTTAGTAAAGATAGGTTTTCAAAGAACTAATGAAGATAGTAATATATATCTCAAGACAGAAGGAGATAAAATATTGGTAAGTGAGGTATTTGTTGATGATATCATTTTTAAAGGTAATGATGATATGTGTCATGATTTTTCTAATGAAATGAAGAATGAATTTGAGACGTCATTGGTAGGTGAGATAAAAAATTTCATAGGTTTGCAAAAGATGAAGGAAGGAATTTTTATCACACAATCCAAGTATCTAAAGGAAATGTTGAAAACTTTTGGAATGGGAGATTGTAAACTAGTTGGAACACCAATGTTTATAGGCTATAAATTGTCAAAGGAAGATGATTCTGCACCAGTTGATGAAAAGGAATACAGATCCATGATAGGTAAGCTACATTATGTTGTCCACAGCAAACCAGACATTGCTCATGCAGTAGGATTGGTTGCTAGATTTTAGTAAAATCTGAAGGAGTCACACATGATTGCAACCAAAATAATTTTCAGATACTTGAAAGGCACAATAGATTATGGATTATGGTGGTATCCATATGTAGGAGACTTTGACTTAAAAGTCTAAACCGATGCAGATTGGGCAGGAAATGTTGATGACAGGAAAAGTACAACCGGAGGAGCATATTTTCTTGGAGGCAGATCAGTGTCTTGGAGCAGGAAGAAATAGATTTGTATCTCTCAATCAACAACAGAAGTTGAGTATGTTGCAACTTACATGAATTGTACCCAAGCAATTTGGATGAAACACCTATTGGAAAGTTTCAAGATGAAGATATCAGAACCGGTAATAATTTTATGTGATAACACTAGTGCGATAAATATTTCTAAGAACCCAGTGTTGCATGCTAGGACTAAGCATATAGAGCTGAAGTATCATTTCCTAAGAGAGAAAGTTCAAAGCAAAGATGTGTCACTGGAGCATGTTTCCACTAAAGAATAACTAGCAGATATTTTTAATAAGCCTCTATCTAAGGCTACATTTGAATATCTTAGAGGTGAGTTAGGGGCTGTACCCCTACATGAAGTCAATTAAGCAAATATGGAAGACATCAATCTTGGAGCCTATTGAAAATATTGAAGAAGGATTGGTGAAGAATGGATCTAGTCCATAGGGAGAGAAGCTAATTGCAAATTGGTGAAGCATGGATAAGACACATAATGGTTTACCTTCACTTTGGCATTGTTGTCAAAGGGGGAGAAAAGTATATGATTGATAACCTTATATGTTAAGGAGAGAAGACATATTGTAGACTAGTAACTAGCTTAAGACATGAAGATACAGTTGAAGGATAGTTTATGTTGAAAATGTAAACCAGGATTCTTATACCTATGTATATGTTTTACTCTCAATCATGACAATCAATTGGTATTGATATTTGTATTGCCATCAATGCCAAAGGGGGAGAATGTTGGAATTGTGTGAAGATTGCATTGAAGAAGTATAGTGTTGTCATTGATGTCAATAACAACTAGTCTTGAAGCAGTAAAACAACAGGTAATGAAGAAGTGAAGATCAACTGGTAACCCTATCCAATTGAGAAACAAAACCGTAACCGATGAAGCTTGGAGATCAGTTGTGATGATTTATGACTGAATGATAATTGGTGATGAAGATGCCATGAAAGCATGTTGCACGTGATGAGTTTCAAGAAGGTTCTGGCACGTAAAGATAACCGTTTATCTTGGGAATGATCAAATTCATAGTATGAAGTGACAAACGCGTGATGTGTTACAAGATTCAAAATGCGATGATCCAGGACCGCTTGAAGATGCCTAGAAGATTGTAAAGTTGATTGCATGAAATCTAACTATCAAGATTGAACCGATGTGTTTGTAATCTCTATGAGAATTTTAAGGTTTGTGTTGTGTTACCGACCTAATGTATTTGTTCATAAGGTCAATGGATTGATTGAATGAGTGGTTGGAAAATTTGATTAAGTGTGGAAGTGAGTGTTGTCGAACCAGAAGGTGTGTCTACATAATGATGTGAAGGCAGATAGGAGTGGTAAAGGATTTGATTCAGCAAGGAAGTGTTATTTCCAGATCGATCAAAAAACATGTTGTTCTCTAACCATTAGAGAAGTTTGAAATACCCTCATAGGGTAAGCTCTAACAGGCTTGTTGTTGAAATCCTCTAAACAGGTGATCCATTAGCTTGGATTTGAAATCCTCCACTGAGGTTACCTTTAACAGGGTATTTGTAGTCAATCCCTTAATCGAGTGTTCCTTAACCGGATCTGTTCCTAACAGAACATTCTTGTATAAGCTTCTAACCAAGCTTGGCTCCTAACAAGGCAAACTTCAGAAGATTTCAAAATACTTGTGGGTATTCATCTCCACCGTAGTTTTTCCCATTTGGTTTTCCACGTGAAAAATCATTGTGTCAAGTGGTGAATGATTTTGTGGATGTGTTTTTGGTATGGTTGATATGAATGATTGGTAAATCTGCATAGATATACTTAAATGATTGGAAATGATCTAAAATATGTTATTATTGGTATTAGTGAAGTGGTTTAAGTTTCTGGTCAAAGGATATTTAAGTTTCAAATATGTTGCATTATATCACTGAAGTATTAGGTCAACCAGTAAGGTTTAATAGTGCAGTTGCAGATTTGTTAAAGTGTCTAAACCGGTAAACTTTGTGAGTTGATTCTTAGATGAAAATAAGTTTGGTAAAAATTTAGTTTATTCTTCAACTACTGATTCACCCCCCCCCCCCCCTCCTCTTAGTGGTTGACCGGACCTTTATTGTTTCATCATATTATCAATTGGTATCAGAGCATTCTAGGTCCTCTTGAGTATAAGCCTAATAGATTGAGGAAAAGATCCAAGAGAAAATGATGAAGAGAGAAGGTTTGAAGTTCAATAGAGATAACTACAGAATCTAGAGTGATAGGATGAAGATTTACATCAAGAGATTAGGAAGTCAGTATTGGGACCATGTTATTACTAAGAATAACTTGCCTAGTGGAATTCTGACAAAAGATCAAAAGAAGGAGCAATAGGAGAACAACCAAGCATTGGAAGCCATCATAAATACCTTGTCAGATTCAGAATATGTTGATGTTCATGGATTGGACACTGAATATGAAGTTTGGAAGAAACTGGAAGAAATCTATGGTGGTGATGAGCATGTAAAGATAGCCAAGGAAGAGAGTCTCAGAGGAAAATTTGATGACATGAGAATGGCTAAAGGTGAAAACATTCAATAGTATGGTCAGAGAATCAAGGAGATAGTTGGAGAAATCAAAAGTGTTGGAGGTATAGTGGAGGATGCCACTGTGGTTAGCAAGGTATTGAGAACCCTTCTACCGATCTATGCTATCAGAGTTGCAACCATTCAAGAACTCAAATCTATTGACAAGACAATGGTAACTCTTGACTCTATCATTGGTAAATTGACTGCATTCGAATTAAATGGTTTTGATGGAAGTGTTGAGAGGGTAGAATCTGTGTTTAAAGCCTCAGTCTCAACCCCACCAGTAAGCAAAAGTAAGAAGTAAGTTACAGGCATGAATCTAGATCTAGCAGAGAGGTAGATGATGAAGAAATCCTAATGGAACTCAAAGAATTATTGGTCGAGCGGTTACCCAGAGGTACCGGTAAGTATAGAGGTAAATTACCAGTGAAATGTTTTGCACGTAACTGGATAGAACATATTGCTACTAACTTTCCTAATAAAGATAACAAGGAAAAAGAGGAGAAATATAGGAAGTTTAAAGTAAAAGGAAAAGGAAATTGTTTCATTGTAGTGGATGAAGGTATTACAGATAAAGAATTCAAGGAAGATACAAATGGGGACATTGTATTTGTTTCTATCAAAGAAGACATATCAAATTAGAAGGCATTGGTCTCTCACTTGGACAACTCAGATGACTGGATTATTGATAGTGGTTGTTCACACCACATGACTGGTGACCAGAACAAGTTTCTAACATTGGACGAATTTGATGGAGGTGTTGTCAGATTTGGGAATAACTCTCCCTGCATGGTGAGGGGCAAAGGATCCATTTCCATGAATGGTAAGAGTAGTGCAGATGATGTCTATTGGATTGAAGGTCTAAAACACAATATTTTGAGTGTTGCTCAACTCAATGACAAAATTTACCCGTTAGAATTCAAGAATGGAGTGTGCAAGATCTTTGGAAGCAAAGGTGAACTGATTGCAACAAGCAAACAAACCAGGGGTAATCTTTTTCACTTAAACTCTAAATCAATAGTTGTTTGATTGCAAAAGTAGAAGATAGTTGGCTTTGGCATCGAAGGTTTTGCCATGTGAATTTTGATAACATTGTGAGACTGAG